>NC_090937.1:953952448-954272060 GCF_040938575.1 Ambystoma mexicanum | reverse complement strand
CTTGATGAAGTATTAGCTTTTTTTACTTTCTTTGGAGGAATTGCTGTGACATCCTGCATAGTTTGAGTTCTTTTACAACATTTTGCTTTTTGTGGAACAGGATAGGTTTTTAGATGGTGAGTGTAGAGTGAATGCAGTCTATTGGATTCTAGAATGCAAGCAATATCAGCATTTACTTTACTTGCATCAAAGATGATTAGACATAGTCTGTCAAGTGTACATAAGCATGATTGTGCTACATAGCTCATGCCTTCTTTAAAGATTGTGCTACCAATATCTATCAATGCTTTATCTAGGGTAAGACCTTGGGCCTCATTATGACCCTGGCGGTAAGTATCGGTCATTACCGGCATGGCGCAATTACTGTGTCCGTGCTGGCAAGAGACAGCTAAAAGCGTCCCATTACGATTTCGCGGGCACGAGCATTGCGCCATGCCATTAATGAAATCACTGCATTGCTGCTAAAGGGCTAAAAATCCCACTTACCGGCATCGTATGCAGTGCAAATAGCACCTCCGGCATCCTAGCTATCGGCATTAGTGGTCAACGTTAATAGCGATAACCGCAAATAGCGGGAACCGCTATTAGTGGTGACCGTAAATTAGCGGATCCGGAAGTAGCATCATTGCACAGGAACGGGAAAGAGCACGGCAGCCATCTTTAAAAACACAATCCATTGCCATCCTCTGTAACCAGGAGACATCTGACCCCCAGAACTCCCACACACCTCAACCACCACCCCTCTGATATCAGGATGCCAAAAGTTATTAGGAAAAGAGGAGATCGGATGCGGCAGGAGCGCTTCTCAAGAGAGGAGCTGACCATGTTGGCAGAAACCCTCCAGGAACATGCAGACGTTGTGTTTGCAACAGAGATGACCAGACTGGCGCTGCTGCGGAAAAAAGCAGATTTGGGCTATGGTCGCCCAGAGGGTCAGTGCTGTTGGCATAACACCCCGCACCACAAAACAATGCCGCAAGCGGTGGGACAATCTACGTCTCCGCGTGAGGAGCA
Organism: Ambystoma mexicanum; assembly: GCF_040938575.1. Classification (NCBI taxonomy): domain Eukaryota; kingdom Metazoa; phylum Chordata; class Amphibia; order Caudata; family Ambystomatidae; genus Ambystoma; species Ambystoma mexicanum. Next base: position 954,271,046 of record NC_090937.1, on the reverse strand, counting down.
TACTGGCAGCAAACAGGAATCTTGGGATGGCAACAGGAGGAGGTGCTGAGTTGCCCTAAAACTCCAGCCATGGTAGGAGATATGTGCCTCCACGATAGGCATGGAGTCCATAGATGGAGTTGGGAACATGGAGAGAGGAGCCCCGTCATCAGCCGATGCAGGCAGGTTTCTCAAATCTAATTATGCCAATACCACCACGATGATGTCCAGATGAATGGGAAGTGCAATGATGCATACTAGGGTCCACCAGACACATTAGCACAAGACTGCCTACAGCCAGTGCAGAGCATCACCTTGTCCACATGCATAATGCACACCATTTCCGTAGCTACCCACATGCCTCAATACATCACCCACCCAAGAGTGAGACAACCTGTGTGTCACTCCCTCCAATGTGACTCATCCACCAATCCATATCAATGCAGCCACCACAATGCATGCTCAATGCCCGTAGACCCATCACTAACCCTCTCCCTCCTTTGGTCCCCCACAGGCACACAATCAGACAGCGCCGATGACGACACCGGTGCCACCCCAGCTAAGAAGGCCAGGGCCGAAGAGGGACAACACCGGCCCTCCACTTCAAGGGGCATAAGGAAACCCCTAAGACAGGAAATGGCCAAGAGCACACCACAGGCAACAGCAACAATGTGCTCCACACCCACAACTTTAGCACCAACAACAGCCAGCATCAGCAAAGTGTTGGCCGCCGAAGGAACTGCATCGGCTGCAAGCAGCACCATTGGAGAAACAGCTGCCACAGCAGCAATCTCGGATGACGAGGAAGGGGATGTGCTGCATGTTGACACTCCCCCACTGGCCCCCTGCATTCCCCACACATGTCCCCATCCAGCCTGCCCGACAACAGCATACATGTGCTATCTCCGGCAAACTCGTGGCCGGCTACTCCCAGCCAAACTACACCTGTGCAGGAGGAAAACAGTATTTTGGACACCCCTCAACCATCAACCACAGCCCCAAACACCCAAGAGGGGATGCAGGACATCATAAGGCGGCAACAACAACTCACTGGCCTGTTGACACAGCATATCACAGAATGTGGTAGTGCTAGGGAGGAAATGCGTGATTGTCCTGCTTCCCTGAGGTCAGCTATTGAGTCCAGTTCAAAGGACATATGAGCTGACCTGGCCGCAGTGTGGCACGTACTGTCCGACTTGGTGCAAGCAATGCGGGACATGTGTCCATCCGAGCACCCGAACATATCCTCGGCTGCCAGTTCCACCAGGACCAGCCCTGTGCGCAGGTCGGGCAGGAACCTGCGGCGATCTGACAGGTGTGCACCTGGTGCTGGGAGAGGGGGATGCCAGTAGGCACAGCCTTGTGTACTGGTGCCACGTGGTCCACTGGTGCACAGTACTGCACACCATGTGTTGGGGAGTAGAGGGGGGAGGGGGGAGGAGGGAGTGGGTGTGTTGGGGAGTAGAGGGGGAGGGGGGAGTGGGTGTGTTGGGGAGTAGAGGGGGGAGGGGGGAGGCAGTGTGTTGGGGAGTAGAGGGGGGAGTGGGTGTGTTGGGAAATAGAGGGGGTAGGGGGGAGTGGGTGTGTTGGGGAGTAGAGGGGGTGAGGGGAGTGGGTGTGTTGGGGAGTAGATGGGGAGGGGGGAGTGGGTGTGTGGGGTGGTGGGCCTGTTCACTTTGTTTTGCCTATTCAATACACTTTATGGTTAATCAGAAATCACATGTGTGGACATTGCTTATTGCGTAAGTGTGCTTAATTGGTTAACAGTCTACAGTGTCCATGTCCCGGACACATCCTGTGCCCCAAGTGCCATCTCCATGTAACCCACCCCCGTCCATGTCTGCTAGAAACATTGGTTGATCAGAGTCTGACGCATGGCACGTCCCTCCTGTGGTTACATCCCTGAGGTGCTGCCCCATCCCCAACCTCCTCATCCTCATTGTCAGGTGATTGCAGTTCAGCGTCAGTGGGCAGGGGCACATTCCGTCAGATGCACTTATTGTGTAGCATGACACATGCCATGACGTTCTCGCCCACCTCCTGATGCCTATACAGGAGTGTTCCACCAGACCTGATGAGGCAGTGAAAACCTTCCTTCAAAAGATCAAATGTCTGCTCAATCACTGCATGGGTACATGTATGCGCACGATTGTAGTCCTCTTCGTGCATGTTCTGTGGGTTACAAACTGTGGTAAGGGGCCACCTCTTCAAGAGATGGCCTGCATCATCTGCATGTGGCCAACGATGTATGAGTAAGTTACCACATCATAATTGACCTCATTGAGTGACGACGACATAGTATGCATGTATTTCTTATGTTCAAGCCCATTTCCATGCATGGATGGAGACACACAATGTGACTGGTATGTGTGTATTACTCTTATGGATTGGTTTGCATGCCATCTACTAGTGGGCGAAGGGGGGTCAGGTTCTTTGTGAGTGCCCATGCACTGTGTTAGTCCATAGTGGTTGTTTCTGTGATGTTGAAGATGTCCGGTGATTTGTATGGTTTCATCGTGGCACCGTTGATGTCAGCCTCATGATGATCTCACTACGCACAACAAAAGGCGTCATACAATTCAGTTGGGCCTCTGTGTCAGTGTAGTGGTGTATTGATGTTTTTGACCCTCATGTGACTCCTTTGTACGCAGTAATTGTGGACTGTCCTTTCAGTTGATGGTTTTTGGTGCTGTGTATTGGCCATAGTCATTGCTTGTACCTGCATTTTGATGAGGGGGGTGCAATCTGATTTGGTACAGTGCACATGCAGATGGCTGTAGAATGGTTGTGATACAGCTTCATTTACATGGTAGGGCTGCTTGATTCTTGCATTTTGTGGTCATGTATCATGTCCCCAATGGTGATGATGGTGTCCCGGTCCAGACGGTACAGGGTGTGGATCTGCTCAGCGGTTAGGTTGAATGGACTGTCTCCGATGCGTGGGATTGGGGGCTGCCGGCGTGGTGCCACTGGCTCTGCAGGTAGGGCATTCTGGCCCTGCCTTGCCCTCCTTCTCCTCCTGCATCTCCTCTGTGCTGCCTGTTGTTGTTGTTCTTGTTGTTGTTGTTGTTGCACTTCCACTGCAATCAGGTCCTCCAGCCCCAGCATTGCTGGTAGTATTGGGGTCATTGTGGAGTGTGACCGGGTGTGGGAAGGGGTGGTGTGTGCTCCTTTTTTGCTAGCCCAGTCTGTATGGCCTCCACCTATGCTGATTGTGTGCACATGTGGCAGTTGGGAACACTGCACATGGCCATTTACGATTGGTCCGCGATGGCGGTATTAGCACCATGGCAGTAAGGTACTTTACGCCCTTCACAATGGCGTTAATTGCATGTCCGCCGGACTCGTGATATTCCCCACTTTCCACCATGCCGGTATTTACGGCATGGGAGGTCGCATGCCCGCGCCCTTGGCGCTTTTAGCGGCACCGTTAATTACGGTGCCGTTAATAGTGTATTGTTCAGTTATAATCGGCCGGAGCGGTAAACAATGCCGGTAATCCTTTACCGGCATCGTTTGCCACTTAATGCCAGGGTCATAATGTGGCCCCTTGAGATTAGCATATGCTAGAGTTAGAGAAAATTGTTCTCTGCGTACATACATGTCTTTGAAAAGAAGGAAGAGGGATGTTGAGCATCCTATTCCTTAAACTTCTGTTAGTTTGTCAAAGAGAATATTGACAAATGTTGTCACGTGGGTATGTTTGAAAGCCAACAACTGTACCAAGTGCTCCATTAACTAGTGCTTGGTCCACGTCAAGGTTGCGTTTAAGCATTACTCTACAGTTTAAAGATAAATTTTATATTTTCTCCAAACCAGCTGTGTCAGAGATTGAGTTTTCCAAGGTGTTTTTAATAGTCCAATTTGTTATGGTGTTCTACTGGAACAAGTAGTAATCGGTGTAAAGTGACACTGCCTATGTAGTCGGCAGCTAAACCTGTGGGGGCAGTTACAACAGCTGACAGTTTGTTGTTTGTCAATTGTTGGAGGAATTGCTGTTGATTTTCATTAAGAACGTTTTGCCTGAACCAGCTTGACCACTCACGTTTAGCAGTACAGGTTTGTAGTCTTGGGAGGTACAATTTTTACTTTCATGTTGCACACCATGTTCAATTTGTTTTGTTACTTCTTGGAAAATGCTACGCTGCTCATTGTTTAGTTATGATTTTAGTAGAGGTAAGTCTTCTGTAGATTGCTCATACTCACACATGGATTTTTCTACTTCTGTGGTGGCTAATTCTGCCTCATTTGCTATTAGTGGCTGCCCAAGTGGTTCTTGGCTTCCTGGTACAGAATGTTGACTACTGTCAAGAGTGTCCACATCTAGTTGGGCCTGGAGTTCTTCTTCTTGTTGCTGTTCATTGTGCAAAAGTGTTTTGTACTATGTAAAGTTTATGTCTGTTATAGTGCTTCCATTTGCTTTGGAAGCGTCTTCATAGGAGGCATATGTGTCCAGTAAATGTTCTTCTTTTCTCCATGCTTTAAAAAGTTGTAGCAGGGACATGTAATACAGTTCTTTATGTTGAGGAGTTTTTAATGACAATTTGATGTGATTAATTAAGCTTTGTTTGGTAAGTTTCACTAAGCTGCCTTCACAATTTTCCACTTTGTATCTACCTTTCTTTTCATCTGGTTTAATACTATTTTTGTATGTGAAGTATTGGGCTAGGTTTCCAAATTGGTACTTCTGTTTGGGTAGTACGTGTCTAGTAAATAGTTTTTCAAAATATCTTGGCTGTTGGGATCATTTTTGGCTATTGTTTATATGTGTTCATATGATTTGAGAACTCTTTTTCTAGATTTAGCTGGACCAAGACTTAGCCATACTATATTTTCAGATTGTCCATACAAGGCAGTACTGGTTAAATGGTCTGCAGCTTCATAGCCACCACATTTTCTATGGGAGAGCATTTTTATGCTTAAACTATACAATATTGTCTTCAATGTACTGCTCATCTATATTAGCATTCTATAGGAGGGCAATGTTTGAATTGTAATCATTGATGTATTTTGATTCTTCTGTTCTTTTTATGTAATATGTGTTCTTAGGTGATTTACCTTTGACACTATGGGCCTCATTACACGGTAGGCGGTGAGCCATGGCGCTATTAGCGCCATGGCTCATGCCGGTAAAATACTGGCACCGCCTTGGTGGAAAGGGGATTTACCGCCCCATTCCAAGGTTGGAGGGGCAGTAAATCCCCCTTCCACCATTGCTCTTCCCCATTCCCATTTCTGCCCCATAGGGCTCTATGGGAATGGGGAAGGCGCTAATTACGGCACCGCAATTTTGCGGTGCCGTAATTAGCTCCGAGGTCCCTTAGCGGGTTGGATTTTAACGCCTGCAAAAAGCAGGCGTTAAATCCCCCAAACCGCAAAAGGACCTCATAGTAAGGCGGTAAGGATTTACTGGTACCGGTATTTTACCGGTACCGGTAAATCCTTACCGCCATCCGTGTAATGAGGCCCTATGTCTACTGAAGGCATAAAGTTCTTTACTTGACTTGTTGTTGAAACTGGTCTAGGGAAACCAAAGCAGCATTTGGTGTAGTATTTCCCTTTGTTTTTATATTTAAGTGACATATTTTTGGATCAACTGTAAAACAGTGGCATCAATGTCTTGACCAAATTTAGGAGCATCTTCAATCCACAAAAGCATGTGGATGTGTGGAGCTCCTCTGGATTGGTATTCTTATCTCCAAAAGAAGTGTTTCACTTCTCCGAGAGGAGGTACAGTTTCATTACAAATGAAGTGTAGCATAGCAATGAAGCAATGATGCAAATATCTTGATTCATTTACAGGATCTAGAGAGCAGAGTTCTCCTGGTGTTTTTATATCTATGTTTGTTTTGTTTTTGTTCGCTATGCGTAGGAATTTGTGTAAATGTCCCCATGCATATTCTGCACAACTTAATGTCACAAACCAAGTGGGTGGGCCAAGGTTTCTTATCATACAGCGACATCTCTGTGACATCGGAACTAGTATTTTGTAACGTGCATGTTTGCTAAAAGATTTGTAATGCTTGACTGTAAAACCTCATCTTTTTCTTGCACTTTTTGTAGTAACTGTGTAGCTGACATATTTTGAAAATGGGTACCTGATTTCAATTTATGTGCAACTCTTGTATCATAGAGTTGCTAGTTCACTTTCAAAGAGAAGGTGGAATATATATTCCACGTTTTGGCTGAATCTGGGGCCTTCAGAATACATTTGTAAAGAGCGGTATTCTGATACTGTTATTTGTGTGGGTCTATCATCGTACCTTCCTCCTTTTCCACTAGGAAAGAGTAGAGGAAAGGCAGGTGCTTCTATAATTTTTTCGCATATGCTGATTGGAGATCCTTTGGCTTGTTGCATTTGGTACGTTTCCAGTGGATCATCTATGGTGTCTTTAGAGTGTAATGGGTGAATTGTATAATGGTCTAAAAGACTGGATTTTGTAGCAGGATCTAGAAGTTGAAATTGACCAGTTTCTGATGAGTCTTGAATTATTTCAGTGGTTTCCCTCAGGTTTTCTTCAATATCAATTTCTTTGTAGTATTCATTGTTGTCTTTTAGATATTGCAGGCTTGTCTAACTTTATGTAAATCCACCAGTTGTTGCCAAATTCTTTTGTCTTTTGTAGGTACACCATTTACTAAGATAAGTAAAGATGGATCTATTGGACGTTGTATCCTTATATCCCTTAATTTATGTGCTCTCTGCATGTCATATTTCCTTTGCTCCTACGTCCTTTCTTCTTTCTTTTGCTGTTCTTCCTGATACATCTGTTCTCACCTTTGCCTACTCTTTCTCTGATATTCATCCTCATTCAGTCTCGTTGCCTGCCTTTTCTGTCCTACTCATCTTTCTCAATGTTTTCCCCGTCAAGCTGGTACTGTAAGAACGTTACCTTGTCAGCTTCCTCGTTTTCTCCTTTCCATCTCTTGATCTCTCGTTCTAGGTCTGTAGTTAAATTAGATTGTTTGCTTTTCTCCTTCTTATTCTGTAAGATCTTAAGGATCTCCTCCTTTCTTCTAGTCTCTTCTGGACTATCATCACTGCTATTAGCAGGTGGTTCATATATAAATCGGATTACTATACCCTGTCACCGCTTTTAGTTCCTTTAATGGATACAATCCTACTTTTTCTGTGTTTTTGACAATTACTTCTGGCTAGGTAAGGGGAGCAGAAGGCTCAACACCTTCCTCCTCACGCTGGCTAAGCATCCATACCTCCCGCGGCAGGTCTTCCCGCTCCCCCTGGTACATTTTCCAGAGCTCTAAAATAGCTAACCTTTTCTCCATTTTATTCCCTTTGTGCGCAGCATGCAAGTATGCAGTCATGTGTTGCAATACTGCCTTCAACAGCGATCACCCTTGTGGCCATGGCATAAACATTTTATTGGCTGTGCCCTTTAGCCATTCCGCACTACACTGTTTGGAATTAGGCATATGTTTTGGCAGTGTTTTACACAGGTGCATTAGTGGAGTAATATCTCCCATTGTGACAAGCCTCAATAGACTGTCAATACTTACCGTAATTTACACAGATATGTTTCATAAAAACAATAAATATGAGTGTGCTCCAAACTTCGTTGTTCAAAGCCTCTATTTCTCAATTATCTCAAACTACTTTTTTGTCGGCACTTACAATGACAAAAAATAGGCAATAACTTTTTATGTCTACTTCAACTTTACAAAGCTTATTCTTGTCGCTCTTTGACTGCTTTTCTTTTCAATGCACAACACACAGACATACAAACTAGTCAACTATTTTTACGTATATACCATGATAATCCTTTTCACATAGTCCTTAAAATACTCAGATTGGATTTTGAGTCATTTCCTATCATAAACATAAACCTGATTATGTGCCAACTATTTATACCCCGATTGGGGGTTGAAATGACTCCTTCTAGTCCAGCCTTGAGGTAGGAGACCAGGCTCTTAAAAACACTCTTCGTTTTACTTTAAATGCTCTTTGCTATACTTTAAACCACCCACCTTACTTTTCTACGTTACCACAATCCCATCCCCTTATTTTGCCATTCCCCTCAGTCTACTCACCATTCGCTCTTCAGCTCAATGCCTTCGTTATCGTCTCCCCTCCTCCAATCAGTCACTTTTGCCTTCCGTCCACAAAGTGCCATTGGAAACCAGGAGGGGGCCCGTTCCACCTATATTGATTTTTCTTGCAAGAATTCTATATCAGCCGCTCTCCACAGGAAACCTTGCGATCTTCCGGAAGTTGGCAAAACATAACTGTTTTATTATCAATTGTCTGAAACAGGGAGTACAACGGACATCAACTGACCTCTCTAAGCATATCTCTCAACGTTTTACAGGAAAAAATACACTTTTATAGCAAAAACTCATCATCATTGACATCATACTACGTGACAAACTAAGAAAACTTATCAAGGATTTTGGTTGGTCTATGGGGAACATCTAGATATACTTTCTATGGGGGATAGGATTATGATTGGGTCTCTGTAGTCAGGTGGACAACTTTGCCAACTCATAGTTCAAGTCATCTTCATTGTCATCAAATACATATTTCATTGGCTCTCAAACTATAGGGCTCTTTGCTTACATAGCCCTCTATATTTGGTTGGCACGCCTAGACCATTCTGGAATATTCCACTCACTATCAGCACGCAAGCTGGTACACCAAGTGCTTGTGGGTGGACTTGACCATGCCTCCACACCCAATAAGCCCATTGTCCATCATCACTCCTGCTGTCTGCCATTCGAATTGTAGTTGAACTCTACCTTGCAAAGTATCACTGCAACTGAGAATGGAAGGAAGTGTGAGCATGTTCTTATCTTCAATCTCGATGTTGCTCGCCCAAAGTCTATTTCCATCTACCCCATGTGGCAGGAGACCGTGTTTTAGCTCCTTCTTCACATTTAATACTATTAAATGAATATAACTTGGCACTCATAGTGTTTTTCCATTGCACCTCAACAGGGGCTTGCCTCGCTTCTCACGTGCATTGTATCTTCTGAAATATATAACCAGTTTCTTGGCTGCCTCAACCCTTGACACTGGGCCAGACATGCCTTTTGATTCTTCCAATATTTTTTGCTGTTTTTCTCTGCTGTGCCTCACTTTCAGCCCTTCTGCTATTGTGGTCCTGTTTTGCTAAAATGCAACATGGAACATCCAGATTCTATACACATCCACCTATATTTGCGGCACCACCTGCAATCTGTTCACTACATATAGCCAGCCTTCATGGTTACTTAGTCTCCTTGCGTTGCAGCATCTGTACAGTTATGAAGAAACTTATATTTTCTTCAGTGATCTTCGCATGTGCAATCTTCATTCCGCCCATAAAATGTTACTCAATTCTTTATTTTGTCAACAAATTCTATAAGGTTCATTTGCTTTCTCTCATGGCATCTTTTCTTGGTGCTTCGTCTTTGCTTCATGTGATGTCACCAATCTCCTCTTTCATTAATCTTTACACTTCTTCCAGGACTTCCCCTAAGAGGCCATCAGCTTGAGGATACATGAAGAATAGTTTTCTCAATGAATACCCGGGCTCAAAGGTTTTTTGTGTTATAGGCATCATTACTGGTGTTTTGCTTATCACAATTTCCGGTTCCCAACATATAACATATAGGCAAGACAGGCATTTGGCTCCTCCTCTACACATATCTCTGCCAAAACTAATACTTGCACCATTCACCTGAGCACATTTGATGACAGAATAGTTAATGTGATCACACCACTTCAGCACTTTATTAAACTCTATCCCGAGATATGTAAATATGGAGACCCACTTTAATTTTTGTCCAGGTGCTAAAATAAAGGGCAAGTTAGCAGAAGGCTTTCCCACACACGAGGATTTTCAGCATTCAAGGTCAGATCTTTAAAATTTGTATATCTGACTTAGCCAGTAATTCGTTTCTCCAGAGCCTTTGGGGTGTGGGCCAATAGAACAGCATTGTCTGCATCGGATAGGACAAATGTGTTTTTGCCTGCTATTGTAGCAGTGTCCTTTGTTAGTTCATTTAGCTCCAATAAGAGTGTCCTGACACAAAGAGTAAATATTGGCAGAGCAAGCACACACCATTGCTGGACTTCGCAATACACACAGAATGGTGATGTAACCTTGCCGTAGTATCCCATCCCACCACAGCGCAAAGGATGTTATGCAGTGAAATTAGACAATTATGTAAAAGTGGCCAGGGCAGACCAAGAGAATATAAATTATGACATAATGGTTGCCTGTTCACATTATGAAACACTAAGCTCACGTCCATAAACCACAGGTAGACGTAGCATTCATGTCCCCAGACGTACTTGTCCAGTATCAGCCTGAATTTGAGGACCTGCTTGACTGTCCCGACTCCTACTCTGAATACATAATGTTGTTCAGAGAGAAAATTATTAGTCTGTACCCAATCAATTAAACAATTGTATTCCTCCCTATTCAACCATTCAGCTGTTGAATCAATTAGTGAAATTGGGTCCAATCTATGGCCTTTCTTGAAGAAAGTTATTATTATTGACTCCTTCCAGCTAGGGGGAACTTTGTGGTTAGCTGGCATTGTGTTAAAGATCTTGGTGAATAGAGACACCCATATCAGGTTATTATTCTTGAATGCATCCAACACAATCAAATCAGGGCCAGGAACATTTCTTGTCGGAGTGAGGATCCAAGCATCCCTTGCTTCTGCGACCGTAAAATTAACCGGTGAATAATTAGGTGGAATTAATTTTCAATGTAATGTATTCACTTGTGCAACATTTTTGGCTTGAACTGGGGAATTGTAAAGCTGGGAGAAGTGATTGACCCATGCTTCAGCTGATGGTGATACATTGACAACACTAGGGGACAGTCTAATCCCCTTTGACCCAATTTTTCAAAAGGCACCTTTGTTTTCATTGTGTGTTACTGGTTTTAGCATTTGCCAGGCCTTATGTTTCCAGATTATTTTTGCTTGTGTTAGTGTTCTTTTAAAAAGCTGTCACATCTCGGCCAGACTTTCTTTGTTTCTGTTTGGGTCTTTTATGATTTTTAGTAAATGAGATTTCATTTTTTTTATCCATAGTGTACCAGGTAGGATCATTGGGCCTCATTACGAGTATGGAGGTAGCCATGCCACTTTTAGCGGCATGGCTACCCCCATAATGGGTACCGGGTCAGGGTTCCAGGAATGAGGAATTACCGGGCCATTCTGACCTTGGATGGCCCGGTAATTCCCTTTCCTGGGACCTGGAACTGGTACATCCCCATTCCCATGGAGCCGCCCCCATAGGGCTCAATGGGAATGGGGAGGATGCTAACAACGGGCCCGTTAATGAAGGGCCCATTGTTAGCATCCTGGTCTGCCAGCGGGTCCCGCAAGCAGACCTTGCAATGAGGCGGTAGAGGATTAACAGCGCCGGCAGCTCTACCGGCGCTGTTAACCCTCTACCGCCTTCCTCATAATGAAGCCCATTATGTTTGAATTGACAGGGCTTGGGGAAAAAGGTTAGCTGTATCCTAGCATCTTCCATTATGCCATTGAAGGCTTGTAAATAGGCCAAATCTGCATCTGTGATAGCAAGACAGGTTTCTATGCAACTTAGACAAGCTCTAATTAATTTGCTAGAAATTCTTTCCTTACCTGCATTTGCCCATTTTAGTGGTTTCATCACGGTATGTTGTGATCTAACGGATTCTCTCAGGGAGTGTGTGAGACTCTTATTAAGAAATTTCACAGATAATACTATTGGATCATGGTCACTCTTAGGATGTTGCGCAATACACATATCATTCAAATTATGCCAGCCTTGGACGTGCATTAGAAAGTTGTCAATTTTTGATCCGCCTCTATTGTTCCTAAAGTGAATTGACCTGTAGTGTCTGAGAATAACCTCCCTTCAACTGTATATATTCCCGTTTCTGATCATATGAGAAGAAACAATTCACCGGCCTTTGATGTGGTACCATCAAGCATAATGGGTGATAGAATGTTGAAAGCAGGGTCTATTTCATTAGACACACTGCCCCCTACATAACAATCGCCCAGCCTTAAGTTACATTATCCCCTGATTATGAGCATAGGTCTACTGCTACAGTTTGGCAGTTGCTGAACTCTAAACTTGTCAAGTGCTTTTAATAAGATTTTCATATCTGAGTGCAAGGCTGATCTTTGTGAAGCATTATAGAAAGGTATGATTGTCCTTGGTTTGCCTAAACTATCACTAATACGAACACTCAATACTGTGTTAGGAAACGTTTCTGAACTACAAGGGACACGTAATTTATTAACACATGTAGTCAAACCACCTTTGTTCCTTCCACTTTTGCTTTTTGGGCCTGCAATTGGAAACCATGAAATCCATTTAATTGATTTAGAAAAACCTCTCAAGTTTCCTGGAAGAGAAATGTATCAAATGCAAATATAAAAACAATACAGTTTGGGTCCCCCAGCTCGTTTTGTAATCCAGCTATGTTCAAGGAGACTAATGCCAGATGGCCTTGTATGATCCTAACCAGATCTAAACCCCCAATGATGGAAAGAAGGATTGGTGTTATTGTACACAGGACCCCGGGCCTTTACTGACAGTTCTACCCATGTAGGATCAGTCAGTGCTTTTTCTAGAGCCAGGGAATTCATATTCTTAATGTCTACAGTGCCTTATGATCCCACATATTCCAATCCTGCTGATGAATTTTAGTTGTCGATTAAGCAGTGAAGATTTCCTTCCTTAATTATTTGTGCAAATTCAGTCAGATATCATTGTTCATGGAAGTGATAATGCTTAGCTCCATTGTCTAGGTACTCCTCAAACGCTGAGTCTGAGAGAACATCACGTTGATTGTAGAACACTTTGGGAATGCTCACATCTGTGAATGTTAGTCTTACACTGAAGCCACCGCAGTACATGCAGTCCATCAAAACACGTAACAGAGGAAGTATCTTGTTTGGGCTACCAATGATTCCTAAATGCTCCTATAGAGCTTATTTATTTATTTATTCAACATTTGTATGGCAACTATGCATCAAAAGTGTTTTCAATTGCCAACAAGACGAGCGGTGTGGGACAGTGGAGAAATGTAAGTAACAATCCTACTAGGCCTTGTGAAATTCATATTATGCAAGTGCAGTAACAGAAAGTGCAGGGATAGGGGAATATGGAGAAGTTCAGGGGGAGAAGGGACCATGGGATGGGCAAGAGCTAAGGGAGGTCCAGGAGGGCATGTGCTCTGGGAACAAGGGGTTGGGGGTCAGCTAGTGCAAAGGAGGGGGTGGACCAGTCTCAGTAGACTAGTCTTGGAAGGGTGCCCGAGGGGAAGTGCTGATAAAAAGGGTGAGGGGGAAGGAGGGTCTGGCTCCAGTAAGGCTCATGAGGGAACAGGCAACTAGACAAAGAGGCTGGTGGAGACGAGCAGTTATTAAGGAGGAGAAAAGGATGGTTTTGAGAAGCTTCTGGAACTTCAGGAGATCCAGCTCAAGATGGAGCGGGGCAGGGAGGTCATTCCAGAGCAGACTCCTTCCGAAGAAAGTAATCTACCGTCCACTCTTTGCTTGGAGAAATGTCTGACCTGCAGAGAGTTAGAGCTAGAGGACTGAAGGATGCTTGCAGGGAGGTGTTTAGGAAGCGAAAGTTGGATGTAGTGAGGTCCCAGGCTGTGTGGATGATGCACAGGGTTTTGAATTTGAATTTTGCCACCACAGGGAGCCACTGGAGAGATTTTAGGGCTAGAGAGATGCGGTCTCTGGGCTTGATACCTAGGATAATTCTTGCAGTCCTATTCTGGATTAGTTGAAGAGGGCAAAGGGAGAAAAGAGGCAAATTAAGGAAGAGGCTGTTACAGTAGTCCAGCCTGGAGACAACCAGAGTTCTGGAGACATTGAGTTTCTGGTGGAAGGTGCGGAAAGGAAGAATGCCTCTGAGATGGTGAATCTGAAATGAGATTTCTTGACAAGGTCAGCGATATGAGGTGAGAAAGAGAGAGAAGTGTAACACCCAGGTTGTTTGCCTCAGACGAGGGTAAGGCGAGTGGGCCAAAGTAGGGCGGCCAATGGGAAGAAGGGGGCAGAAGTCACACTGATGAAGATCTCAGTCTTACTGGCATTAAGGCAGAGATCGTTAGCAGCACACCAAATCTGAATAGCAGTCAGACAATTGGGAAAGAGAAAAGAAGGAGAGGAGGAAGAGGAGGGAAGCTTAAAGGAGAGTTGTGTGTTGTCAGCATAAAATTGGCAATGAGGAGGTAAGGTGGAAATCAGGTGGGCAAGAGGGGCAAGGTAATGATGAAAAGTCCCGGCAAAAGGATAGAGCCCTGAGGGGTGTTGCAAGTAGAGAGTGAGATAGAGTAGAGAAACGGGGCCAGTTGCACTTGGTAGGGACAAATCGAAGAGGAAGGAGGTCAACCAAGCCAATGCCCATTCCGTGATGCCTGTGGTATTATGTAGCCAATTTATGAGGATGGAATGATTTACCATGTAGAAGGCAGAGGACAGATCGAGAAGGATGAGAACGGAAGGAGAGTTGGAGTCGAGGTTTGTGAGCAAGTCATCATGGGTGTTCAAGAGGGCAGTTTCCGTTGCTCTGGCTGCTCTGAAGCCAGACTGATGGCCGTGGAGACAGCCAACAGATATAGTGTGATGGGTTAATTGGGAGATAACCAACTTCTCCAAGAGTTTGCCCAAGAAGGGGGTAGTGGACATAGAGCAGGAAGGGTGCGCAGATGGCTTTTTTTTAGGAGGGGGTGCGTAAGGGAATAAAGGGAAGGAGCCCGTGGCAAAAGAATGTTTACCAAACTCAGCCAAGGAGGGATGAGAGAGGCAATGTTGTGCTTGCTAGTTCTACAGGGGCATGGGAGCACCTGTTTGGAAGAGACTTTCATAGAGCAGACTGTGTTGGTGACCTAGAGCAGACTGTGTTGGTGACCTCATCAGGCGAAATGAGGGAGAAGGAGGAGAGTAGGGAGAATTGTAGAGGTTGGCCAAGGGAGGCCTGGGCACAGGGGACATGGGCGGTAGAGGAGAGAGAGGACAGCTTGTCCTGAGTTTTGGTAGTGAAATGGGTGGCCAATGCCATGCAGAGGGCCAGGGAAAGAAGGAGAGAAGTGGAGTCAGAAGTAGAATTGGCAAGTTCCTTGCATATTTTGGAAAGTTCAGCTGTGGTGTTTGTGGCCCCAGAAATGTGGACTTGAATATGGGCCCAGTTCTTGGAGCGAATGGAGAATTTGTATTGGATTGGAGCAGGCAACAGGCCAGTGTGTCAGTGGAAGCGGTAGAAGTCAACCATTTCCATTCAGCAAATTTGCAATTGTGTTTAAATGAGGCTAGGTCAGAATCATACCAACTATTGCACATAGAGGCTTCTTGCGGATCCTCATGGCCGGGGGAAGGATTTCAAGGGTGTTGGCGATGTAGAGCTGAAGGTTAGCAAGAGAAGAGTCGGTGTGGGAGTCAATACTAGGAAAAGGGGATGAATGAAGGAGACAGCAACATCAGCTACTGACCCTTGCTTCATCGGTGGAATGATGGAGAAGGAGACTGGCATTGGAGGCAGAGGCTTAGCCAGGGAGCCAGGGAGCTATATATGAGAAGAGAAGAGAACATGATCAGACCAGGAGAGAGGAGTAGTGAGAGGGTTATAGAAGCAGCTATTAGCTATGATGAAAGCATCCAAAGTGTGCCCGGCTGAGTGAGTTGGACCAGAGGGACGAATGGTGAGGGAAGGAGAGTCATAAAGGTTGTGTGAGAGTAGAGTGGCTACATTTGATGAGTCTAGGTGAATATTGAAGTCTGCTAGGAGGAGAAGCTTAGAGGTAGAGGCCAGAAGAGAAGATGCAAGGTGAACCCACTCTGAGAGGAAGAGGGGGATAGGTATGGGATTCCTTTAGAATTTAGCTACAGTGTGCAGAGGGAGGGAGAGACGCAAATCTTACAGACACGATATGCAAAGGAGGAGAAGGGTTGACTGGGTATGATGGAAGCAGGGATCCATTCAGGGAAGACAAGCGCCACTCCACCTCCAGACCAGTTAGACCTGGGCTTGGAGAGGATCTTGTAGCCCTCAAGAAGGAAGTGTCAAAAGCAGTGAGAGAGCTGGCATTGAACCATGTCTCGGTGAGAGCGAGGACATCAGTGTCAAAGTATTCAAGGAGGTGACCGATGTCAGAGGAGTGTTTGACAACAGAACAAGAACCGAGGGTAGCTAGGTGAAGCAGGTTGCCACCTTTAAAGGTCTTCCAAGACAGGGTACAGGGATGAGGTACATCTGTTTTAGGGGCAAAGGAATCTGGGGGGAGGCATAAATAGGAGTGGCAGGAGAAGGGAAGAGGTTAATGAGAGAGGGAAGACGCTTGTCAAGAAGGAAGAGGTTGGGCCCTGGGCCATGATAGCACCATTCTGGTAGACATTAAAGATGCATCCTGATGATGAGAAGTGTGCTTGAAGCACTTCCCATCTGGATATATACCATTAATGGTTGAGGAAAACAAAGAGGAGAGGATAGAGACCATGTGTGGCATTCACAGGTCATTAGAGGAGACAGCAAAGAGGATGTCAGTTATAGTCTGCCCGGAGGAAGCATTGACGTAGGTGTCAGCAATGGGCAATCCTGGGTTGGAGACAAGGAGTGCTTCTTTAAAAGTTTTCTTTGCAGTCTTTGAGAGAGGTGTATGAACGGTGATAGAATAGCAATTACAGTAGATAGCAGAGATCGAGAGCACCATAGTTACAGAGGGGGACTGGACAATGCACGCAGAACTCATCAGGTGGCCTAGCAGTAATCAGGCAAAGACGAGTCAATGCAGCAAAGGAGAACATTAAGTCACAGGGTAAGAGGGAAAGGTCCTAGGTTACAACAGGCAGCAGGGGAGCAAAAAACATTTCACAAGTATAGAAGCACAGCCAGTAAAAGAGCAACCAGAGTGATAGTCAGGTAAAGGAAGGCCTAGACAATGCCATAGCAGTATTTACAATAGTACCCAGGTATGAAATTCACAGATAGATAAAGAAGCCTAGCATATTAGTGCAATTGACAGGATTTGGTTTTCAAAATGCAGATAAAAGGAAACATTTGGTAAAAAAACTGTGATTTAAAGCATCTAGGTTTGACATTCCAAAGTACAATCAAGATGCAAGCAATTGATTAGAGTCAGCTGGACCAGATTAGCATTAAAATAAAGGGAGAAAGGGCTTAGCAATTTAGAATCAGACAGTAGATTGCAACACCAGGGAGCACCAAGCGAATGTTACAGCTGAAGCAAAGCAGCACGGACAATCAGGGTCCAAAGTCATAATTGACATAAAGTCGATTTCAGTATGCAGAAACGTGCTGGTGTTGATGGGGCAGGTGAGGCACCAGTAGAATTGCGAACAAAGTAGTTATTGCAGTATGTGTGGAAGGGGGCCCATAAGATGTGAGAAGATGCCATGCAAAGACAAGGCCCAACACAAGGATGGGATAGGGCTCAGCAGGGACACGAATAGGCCCATGAGTAGGCAGCAATTGAGCCCCATGCCCAGGTGAAATTGTAGGCACCGTAAGGCCTTGCATGCGGGTGCAGCCCTTTGCATTATTAGGCTAACGAGAGGCGTAGGTGAAATTTGGGCGCAATGGAGCACCAGACCTAGGTGGGATTGCAGCAAAGTAAGACCAAAGCATGTGGGTGCAGGCCATAGCATTATGAGGCCCAGTTGGCATGCAGGCAGCGATGGAGTCCCAGGCCCCATCGGAAATTGTAGGCAATGGATGCCCAACCATGCAAGTGCAAGATGAGGCATTGCGTTATGGGGCCAAGTGTGCCTTGCTTAGTGAATACCACAGTGGTGCGATGGCCGATAGCAGAAGCAGACACCATGATGTTAACAATAGGGAGGGGAGATGGAAATGGCCTACTACGGCCCCTCCGACACCAGGGCATACATCAACGAAGCAACTCTGAGCAAGGATCGATGTACTACTTGATGTATACTGCGACAGTTGAAGCTGCAGCGTCCGGGTAGAGATTGAAGCGGCTACAGCTGAAGCCAGGATTCATGCAAATGTAGCCACGAGCATGGTCCTGGCGAAGAATAGAGGATCCAGAACCCGCTAATCTGCCCAAAAGCCTAAATAACAACACGCTCCCCACACTCTGCGCATTCCACGATGGAGGGGAGAGATGTAGGACAGGGCCAGGCTCCACCAATGGATAGTGATGAAAGACACCCAGTCCAGGGAGCTCCTGCAAGGTGTTCCCAACATGGCAACACACTCTTCACACTCCATTGTTGAGCCTTCTTCTGTAGGCATTTTTATTACCTTAAAAATAGTCTTTAAAGGAACACATGAGGTTCTGTTTTCTCCGGCTTTTCATGTGAGCCAATTGAGTGCTTCTGCCAGATTCATGCTGTCTTATGTCTGGATTTACAGATTTTAACAGATTGTATGGTTGGTTGCATAATACAAGTTGTGTCCTGAATTTCCATCACAGTATAAACATGCCTATTGATTGCAGGTTAGATGGAATTACTATCTAGTATGCAAGTTGCCTTGGCAGATCCTTTGCATGCCTAACTTCTCACCAGAACAGCTGCTGGCAGGTCCTTTGCCACTTCTAACTTTTACAAAACAAATATTTTTGGCGGTCACCTACCAACCAGAAAAGCGGAAAATAATTATTATAGCCAGGTCATCTGGACCAATGTGAATATACCAAAAGGAAGGCAAGGAACAATCAGCTCACATCTTTCCTGCAAAAGGGTCACTTAGCCAGACACATTAATAGAGAATTGTCTTTCTCATTGGCAGTACCCACAGACAACCTGATACAATTAAGACAGTGGAAAAACAGAATGAATATTCTTTGTGGTTAGCTGCCAACCAGCAAAAATGAATAGCATTGTTAAGAACATACAACACATTTGAAGGAAACTGCCTCAATTGCATACTAACAACCAAGTAATCTAGCATGGTCCCTGACCATAATTTCAAATCCACAACATCAAGATCAAATACAACTTGAAACTGCAAGGGTGCAGAAGTAAAATCATGGCACACGTTCAGCGGCGGTCATAACATTTCATTTGTCTCCAGCCCTGACTTTAAATAAGAAAGAATAGGAATACCAAATGTGTCTTTCTGGAATTCTATACAATAATTGCTAGACTCATTAAAGGTTTATTTCAGACACACATCAGGGGGTCAGCCAATGATTTAGTCTGTTCTTAAATGCCTCAACTCAGTCTTTCATCCTTCTGAGGTCGATAAATGAGTACCAACACAGGTTGAATGATATTGGGTGTATATTTTTTCCATATAAAGCGCTTAAGCGTAAGTGTTATACAATAACACATCATTACAATTTGGTCATAGACGTCTGCTTGCATTCACAGTCATTTGGTAATATGGGCCTATACACACTGATCTTAATGATACATATGGTGATCCATTCTTGTATGAAATGTACATCACATTATAGTGAAATTGTAACCATATTTTTCGTAGTGTACAATGCTATATGATACCACTTTCTGTTTTGTCAATGGTTGAAAGGTCGTGTTCCATCGCTTCCCATGATATCACTTCGGGGTGGGGTCCAATGACATCACTTCCTGTGTTGTCATCAAGATGTCAAGGGTCGTGTGATGTCACTTCCGCTACCCCTGGCATTTTGGTGAAAGGACGTCCCTGCTGCAGCTCCAGTATCTTTCTCTTGCCTTCGGCTGCCGCGTCACTGTTCCTGATCGGTTTTCACTAGTCTGGCTTCCTGTGTCTCTGCCACCAATCAGGAGTGCCCCACTAAGACCTCTCAGGTACCTGTGGCAGTCCACATCCCAGTTTCCAGTCTTTGGATTCTCGAACAGGACCAGCGTCTCCTTTCCTGCTCCTCCAGGACTGGTCTTTCGACCACAGAAATGAGTCCTTCCTCCCTTTTTATCATCAGCATTTCTTTTTGGTAGATGTATCACATGTGTTGTTCCATGGTTGGCTTTTGCTTCCTTGCTTCATCTTCCTCGTCACAGTGATATTCTGTACCAGGTTTGCGAGAGTCTCCCTCTTCCTCGTCCCAGTCCTTTTTAGTGTGTCCTTTGCTAAGCCATAACAAAGAGTGATGTGGGAGACCAGAGGGACTTGAGTGGGGTTTAAGGAAGGGAGGGACAACAAAAGAGAGGATACACACTGTGCTCTCCCCAGGCCATTGTCACCAATCCCATGAGGATTTTTCCCTCCCATGAGATCCACCTGCTGAGTACCACCCCGAGGGGGACTATCGGATATCGGCCTCACCTCCCTGGCCTTTTGGAAACGGGCTTACTCCATGGAATTTGTCATTACAGAACATATGACTGCAATATTTGGAGAAGTAAAACAAGCCGTCATATCTGCACCAAATGGTCCATAACAATCACACCAAAAACAAACAATACAAGTACAAGTGACATACAAGTGCAAATGATGCACCGTTGCAGACCTCATCCAATGCAAGAAATGCCCACAGGGAAAGTTGTTGCCAGGAGTTTTGTGAAAGAATTAATCTATATAGATGCACCTTCTGAAGTACAAAATAGAAAAATCACCAGGTTGCCCTTTCTCAGAGATTGAGTACAGGCTACAAGAAGTATTAGTGATAGTATTGACTGGTGTCAGTTCAAATTAGGCACAGGAGACGGTGGGAGCTCAAGTACCCAACATGCTCAATCTAAAATACAGTGTAACATAGATATTGATTTTTTTGACACACTCTGGACATATGTGTGCCCAGGAATATCAGTGCAATCATTCTTATTAAGGGCTCTGTTCAGAACCCAAAACCTGTTAGGACATGAGACATCATCAATGGTAATATTGAATATCTAAGATCAAATGGTTGGCATCCATTATCGAGAATGAGGCAACTCACATAACAGTGGAGATTGCATGAGTTAAACGTATCTAATGCATTTTGGTATTGCCATATTAGATGCAAGGCAGGTAGCCATTATCATACATCCGAGTAGCATTGAACAATGACAGCACATTTAAGAGTGGTCACATTTTAAGCAGCATGTAAGCTTCAAGGAACTGTATTGATAAGACTTCACATTGCACTGACAATGCTTGGAGGCTGAAGAACACTGGTTTTCGTCTCACTTAGTGTACACAGTGTTGCAAAATGCTTCTCTTAAGTTTAGTCGTATAACTCGTGGCAATTGACTGCATGTTGCCAGGGGTGGTAGGGTTTCAGAAAGATACAGGCTGATGTTTTATTTAGAAAAAAATGAGGCTTGGTTACAGCAATGCCTTTTTGGAACACCTGTTAGCAACTTTGATTTTGTCAGTGGAAAAAATGTATCCACACACCCTGCTTTCAAATTATGTGCTTTTAAATCCTTCATTTCAATGTGTATTTATAGTAGCATGCATAATTCTTCAAACATATTGGGTTCCGCGTTTTTGTTTATTTGAGCTGAATTCTATGAACATTCTATGTGCAACCGTTTTTTTTTACGAGTAATGTGTTTTGCGGATGTATGCCTCGTTAGAAAACATGACTGTCCGAGGTCCACATTTCCTGCTTCACCCAATCAAATGTAAAGTGAAAATGCTTTATTTCTACTACAACAAAGAAATTTCGAGTGCATTTTTATTTTGATACTCATTTGTTCTCTGACCATCGCTTATGAAGAAGTCGATGGGCATTTGATAGCTAATAGCTAATGGGCCTCAGTATGATATGATATGATACGATAGGTTATTTATAACGCGCTTAATACCCAGAGGTTTCTAAGCGCGGACCCAGGGATCAAACCTGTTTTGCGCTGTGTCGTCTTGCTTCCAAGGCGAGCATGTTGCCCCTGAGCTATTCTCCTGAGACAACAGAGATTATAAACTACCGGTACCATTGTTACTGGACTGGCAAACTACGAGTTCTTCTCATGGGTGCCTTCCCGCCCGTCAGTTCTGACCTGGTGGGCGTACCAGCACCCGCAAGCAGAGCATGTCGGATGCACCGCCATCATTCTGAATGGTGCCGGTGCATCAGACCTCCCCATTCCGGCACCTGCAACTGGGCAATTACTGGGTCCGGCAGGGCCGTAATGACCTGGTAATTGCCCATTTGTGGGCACCGAAAACATTTGCAAGTTTGGCGGCAGCTTGCCGGTTTTACCGGCAAGGCTACCACCAAACTTGTAATGATGCCCCATGTCTTCTACCATCTCAGCATATTATATACTTAGAATTGTATGAGTTTTTAACGCAGTACCAAATCATTCTTTGCACCATACAAATGGTGTAAGAAAAATTGGGAAATCAAACATTTCATATTAAAATGTCATGAAATTCCAAGATTTAATATTTTCTAAAATGATCCCCAGAACCTGACCCTATTATATTCTACCATATTACCAAGGCATTTTGTACATACAGCTAAGCACAGTACCACATATACATTTTAAAGCAATACACACCAGTCACTGCCTGCCAACTATAGCCCATTGTCAACTCCTGGCATATCTGGTTGTGATCCTAGAAAGAGCAATACCAACAAACTTCAGTTCTACAAAGAAAACAATGGCCCTCATTGTTTCTGGACTGGCATACTATGGGTTTGCCTGCCGGAGCCGCTGTTCCTGACAGGGCAGACCCTGCCAGACACAGCGGCCATGGTAAGTAACGGTGCCGGTGCTTCTGTGTTCCCCATTCCTATTGAGTCCCATAGGACTCAATGGGAATGGGGAATTACAATTTACCGGCGCCTGACTTTCCGGAACACCAGGCTTGGAATCCCCCAGTGTTACCGGCAAGCCAGGCTGTTAGGGAGAATTCTCTCTTTAGGCTGAATTGCCTAACCTAGTGAGTCCCCCAGCAGCTTTGCTGGATTTCTGGAGTCTGTTTTTTTCTCCTGCCAAGAGTGAGACTCTTTTTCTCCCACTCTTGGACATGATTTATGGTGTTCCTTTGACTGTTTATGTGTTTTATCGGCTATGGGGTCCTTTACCCTATAGGGGCTCATGTGTTTTTACTATGTGTGTTACACAGCACCCTCCGTGCAGTGACACAGGGGTGTCATAGTGACACCCCACCATAGACTCCATACACTGGGACTGACTACTGTCTCCCAGGGCATGTAAAGTCACCATTGGCTTTACTAGTCCCAAGTTATGAACAGAAACCAGTACAAACCATCATTTTGTGGACATACTGGTCGGGGTAATTCGATTGCCCCGGGGTCTCTTAGTCGAGGGGGCACGTCTCCGTCCCCCCTGATCGAGTTTTGGCTGGTGGCAGTGCATACTACTTTTTATATTCGACAGCGAATAGATCCCTATGGGATTTTCCCATTGTTCGAGGCTACCAACTTTAATTATTTAATTCTCATAGCCTCGAACATACCGCCGGTATATTTATTTAATATTAATTCGCCGGTTGGTATTTTTTGCCAGGAGTCGATTCTAAAATGGCGTTTGTGTTCTCTTCTGTGACTCCAACCCAAGTCGAGCCCTTTGTTCCACTTTTTGGTGTGCTTCTCCACAGAAGTCTCCAAAAGTGGTGCCACTTTGTCTGGGTACCACAGGGGGTGTAGGAGGGGGTTTAGGCACCCTGGACTGAGTTACCTTGGTAACTCAAGTCGCACTCATGTGTGATTGGCCCAAGTGGTGAGCCGGCCGGCTCACCACTTAGCATGTTTGATTGACAGCTGGGCTGAGTGAATGGGGGTTTGCTGCATAAAAGCAGGGCTTTTGGGACTGGAACTTTAGAAGTCACCACAGGACCTGAGAATCCGACGAGGGAGAAGCTGAGCCGACCTACCACGATGACACCACCGGTGGAGCCCTGCGGTACCGACTCACCACTTCCCGACGACAGAGAATATCTCATGGCTGGAGAGGCTTCTTCCCCTGACTGGTGGGCACAACCAGTTTACCTTCTTTTCCTCGCATCCCAGGACATCTTGTGGTCGAATTGCCCGTGCCAAGCACCCTGGAAACCGGATAGCCACTTACCACTGGACCGCAAATAAAAAGACCGCTCCTTTTACCTGAGAACTCCGCGGCTGGTTTCTTCCCTGGCAGTGCAACGGACTCCTGTCTTCCTCCCCAATGAGATCCTCTCTTCCCTCGGACGAAGCACCGACTTGGATCCGCTGCCAGGAACAACTGCCCCCGCTTGTGTATTCTCACCACTTTAAGGTACCGTGTCCGCCAGGCCTCCCTTTCTAAAGATTGCTACAAGGTAATAATAATCCCTTAACCTTCTGGACTGGGGTGGCCACCTTGACCATCTAACTGGTCCCTTTCTTTGGTCCAACTCTTTCTGAACCTTTTCAAGACTTTTGTGCACTTCAACCGTGTGACCTTGGACACATTTCGTTCTGATCCTCTTAAAGTGGATCCGACCTTCAGAACTCTAACTTCACGGTTTTACTTTGCCTTCCTCTCTTGTTGTGTTCTTGTGAAAGTGTTGGGATCTGTTTCAAATTATACTCTGCTTTTCTCTCCCTTTTTAAAACGAATTATTAGAGTGCCATCTGCGTTAAGCGCTCACCGCTGTCTGAAAATAGGTGGGGCTTTACTTAAGAATTGTCTAATATTCTTTTAAGGGAGTGTATATCTTTAGTGACCGTGTTTTTGAACTGCTTAACATTAGTGCCTGTGTGTTTTACTAGATGTGGTTTTAAATAAATAATTACATCTCTTTTACACCAAGCTCTGGTCACTGTTTGCTTGTTCTACTGTGTTCTTTTGACCTATTGTGAATACTCTGTATACTGCCTAACTCTTCTTGAGGGAAGTCTGACTGCTCAGCCACAGCTACCATGTGAATCTGTGTGGTACTGACTGCTACCAAGTGGGTTTACTGCCAAACACCTGTAGTCTTAAATCTTTTGCAGTGGTCCCAGAGGGAACTGCACAGGTTTCTGCCTAACACTGGTGTACAGCGGTGGGATTTGTATTGAGTATACACTTTAGTGTGCTTTTTGAAAACTTTAGAAGCCTCTAAAAAGTGGTGCCACTCTGTCTGGGTACCAAAGGGGGTATCGGAGGGGGTTTAGGCACCCTGGACTGAGTTACCTTGGTAACTCAAGTCACACTCTTGTGTGATTGGCCCAAGTGGTGAGCTGGCCAGCTCACCACTTAGCATGTTTGATTGACAGCTAGGCTGAGTGAATGGGGGTGTGCTGCAGAAAAGCAGGGCTTTTGGGACTGGAACTTTAGAAGTCGCCACAGGACCTGAGAATCCGACGAGGGAGAAGCTGAGCCGACCTACCACGATGACAACACCGGTGGAGCCCTGCGGAACCGACTCACCACTTCCGATGTCTTGTGGTCGAATTGCCCGTGCCAAGCACCCCGGCAACCGGATAGCCACTTACCACTGGACCGCGAATAAAAGGACCGCTCCTTTTACCTGAGAACTCCGCAGCTGGTTTCTTCCCTGGCAGTGCAATGGACTCCTGTCTTCCTCCCCGACGAGATCCTCTCTTCCCCCGGATGAAGCACCGACTTGCATCCGCTGCCAGGAACACCTGCCCCCGCTGGAGTATTCTCACCACTTTAAGGTACCGTGTCGGCCAGGCCTCCCTTTCTAAAGATTGCTACAAGGTAATAATATTCCCTTAACCTTCTGGACTGGGCTGGCCGCCTTGACCATCTAACTGGTCCCTTTCTTTGGTCCAACTCTTTCTGGACCTTTTCAAGACTTTTGTGCACTTCAACCGTGTGACCTTGGACACATTTCGTTCTGATCCTCTTAAAGTGGATCCAGCATTCTGAACTCTAACTTCACGGTTTTACTTTGCCTTCCTCTCTTGTTGTGTTCTTGTGAAAGTGTTGGGATCTGTTTCAAATTATACTGTGCTTTTCTCTCCCTTTTTAAAACGAATTATTAGAGTGCCATCTGCGTTAAGCGCTCACCGCTGTCTGAAAATAGGTGGGGCTTTACTTAAGAATTGTCTAATATTCTTTAAAGGGAGTGTATATCTTTTAGTTACCGTGTTTTTGAACTGTTTAACATTAGTGCCTGTGTGTTTTACTAGATGTGGTTTTAAATAAATAATTATATCTCTTTTACACCAAGCTCTGGTCAGTGTTTACTTGTTCTACTGTGTTCTTTTGTTGACCTATTGTGAATACTCTGTATACTGCCTAACTCTTCTTGAGGGAAGTCTGACTGCTCAGCCACAGCTACCAAGTGAATCTGTGTGGTACAGACTGCTACCAAGTGGGTTTACTGCCAAACACCTGTAGTCTTAAATCTTTTGCAGTGGTCCCAGAGGGAACTGCACAGGTTTCTGCCTAACACAGGCTCCAGTAAATCTTACAAGTCCAGAAGCAACCCGTTGGTAGCACCGGCAGGGTTACCGCCGGACTTGTAATGAGGCCAAATGTCTTTATGAGTGGCCTATAGCTAGACTTCGTCTTCAATACGGGCATTCATTTACTATTAATAAACATTTATGAAAATAATGCATCATTCAATAAGACAGATCCATGGTAAATGAACAAATCGTATTACAATAAGTATCACAAATTCTGTCCATTACAACATGGAGACTCCTATGTATCACTTTCAATGTAGTTCTTGTAGGGCTACAAGAGACCCCTTCCGTTTCCCGAGACTCCCTTCAGTCTCCCTAAGACTGCATTCAGTGCCAGTGGGGACTTCTTCACGTTCATAACATTTTTTTTCTTTCTCAATCCCATTCTCTTTAGTATCAGTCCCACATTGCGTTGAGTAATCTCATAAGCTCTCTTCAACTTCCAGTTTCCAGCACCACCATTCTGAAATGGGTGGAAGTATTGGAGGGGAGATGCTGTGCTTTCATGCAGCAACAGATGCTAAAATATCTTGTTGGGGGAGATACATGTACATGAGTGGCAGTATATGCATTTCTTTAAAAACTTTTCTAATTTCCAACCGTGTCCCTAAGCTTTCAGCAATTTAGAAAGGTGGTGCTATAGTCTGGAAATGCCATATTTATACAAGGAAAATTATTTATACAAGGAAAATGTGCAATAGAGGATAATGACACAGCAGTGTTGTTGCTCATCTACTTTATTTACATGCAAAACCAGTGCCTTGCTTGCAATAGACATGGTTGCTAAGGTTGTTGTCAAGCAGTAAATCGGACACATTCAAAAGTTGGGATGTTGATTCCAGGCTGCCACGTTATCACTTTAGAAGACTACGGTGCTTTTAAGATAGTGTAGACGGGGTGAAATCTGACCCTCATGCCCCCACACAACTCTCAACATGAAGGCAGATAAACTACAGAAGTGCCTCACAATGAGGCCCAGCACTGCGATCCACAATGTGTCACAGGTGTGAGAAGCGTTATTCTCTCAGATAACCATTCAGACCATACGCAATCGATGATTTGGACAACAAGAAAATGTCATTGATCAAGCAAGTCGATTAACTGCGAAACCAGAGACTAATGATGTCATCACTGACATCACAAAGTAGCCGCATTATATATGAAGTACATATTCATCCATTCATGAAGTTACACAAACATGCACTATTTTATTGCATTTTGGCACGAAGCACATGCTTATTACCCATGTAGGTAGAGGACAGACACACATATGTATTTCTTTATACTCATATCTTTTGCCAAAACTGAAACCAAAAGATGCAAAGAGTTCATATATTCAGCTTACACTTGGTTGAATGTTACTAACATGGAGCAAGACCACCTAAGGTTCATGAAGCAACTCAAGACCTTCCCTTTAGCTTCTGCTTTCTCTCTCCCTCTCCCCTGCAGATATACCTGTCTGCTGCGCTAACTGGTTACCTGGCCACCCTCTGAACCTTAACGGGCACCAGGCTCCTGCATGACCAGTAGCCCCTTGCACTGCCTCCATGTCTCCCATACACTAGGGGACTTTATCTTCAACCCTACCGTCCCCTGGCTCCTTGCACTTACTTGTGCCGGCCAACCTGCAGCACTTGTAGTGAGCTTGCCTATTGCACTCTCCTCCTCCTTCGTCCTGGGATTTCTCCGTTCTCTACCCGCTTGCACGTGCGCAATCTGAATGATGCATGGATACATCTCATAAAATATTTGATAGACTTCAGTGTCAGTTTTAATCTTGGCAATCCTTTCTTTAAGGAGGCCATTGAGTCTCTCACAATGCTGTTTGCTTGTGGGTGATAAGCAGAAGAAGAAGCCCTAGTTGTTTAAACTCCTTGTTAACACAATGTGGCACATTGTCAGATGTCAGTGCTTCACACACAACCCATCTCAGGAAGACTTTGCACACTAAAACCTTTACTGCGCCAATGGCCTCAGAGTGTGTACATGGGCTTGCCTCATTCTACCTAGAGAAGGCATACACCACCACTAATAGATACCTAAATCCATTACAAACCTGCAGCATATCGACATAGTCAATATGTGAATGCTGAAAAAGACCATTCGGTCTTGTTATAACCCCTCAAATTGTTCTCAGTGTATGCCCAGCAGTAAACTTCTGACACACAATGCAGTTTATCGTAAATAGTGCACCATGCTCCAACAAATTTGGAGTGAACCACAGTCTTCTGCAAATGTAGCAGCCAGACTCGCCCTTGTTACATGCGCGGGGTAATACAGCTGCTCAAGTGTAACTTTTAATAATGCTCCTGGCATCACTGGCTTTCAAGTGCTATCTTGTCGCCATAATGCTTCAGTGGATGATAAAGAACACCCCCTTTGCTTCCAAAATTCTTGCTCTTCCTGCGGTGGGCTCCATTGAATCTCCATTAGTTGGGTTATCGACAATTTATTAAACCCTTCTTGTACTTACATGGCTATAAATACTTTTTCCTTAATACTCTCAGTATCAAAACTCAAAATTTCTTTGGAATATGCAACCCTCTGCGGCTTCATTACCTCAAGAGATAAAATCTGTTTGCTTAGTGTGCGCTGCGCATTTAATGACTGCATGGCTACTGGGAGTTGTAGTGCCTTAATAAGCCTGTCCAGTAAGGATGCGTTCTGCACTGTAGTGCTGTCCACATGGAGGTAATCCCTCCTTTTCCTGATGTCACAGAGACGGAGTCACTGTACACCTTCACTCCCTGCCCTTTATGTTTCGCGAGCACGACAATCGGCACAACAAATACTGGTGCTTGCGCTGGAATGTGACATGGCAGCCTTGCACTTGCTACAACTTCAAATTCTCCATTTAATTTGTGTCTCTCTACCGCTGCGCCTAAATGCTTTTCCCCACTGGTGTGATCAATGTTCAAAGAACCATCAATAAAGAAAATGTCCCTCCTGTCAAAGCATTCTCTTTCACTTGGGGTATATCATAATAAAATTCAACACAATTAGCGTAAGCATGCACACAATCACCTTCTGTTACTGGCTCAGCTACAAGATTCACTATTTTACAGCTCACAATTTTTATCATTTTATGCAAGATCATTATCTCATAAACTGAAAATCTTTGGAATGTCTCTGTACCTTTCTCTAAAATGGCAAATAGAGGATGTTCGACGAAGAGAGTCATAGAGCAGCCCTTGACAATACTAGTAGACTTCTCAATTGCAAATGCAGCAGCTGTCAATGACTGTTCACAGGGAAAGTGTCCTCTCATAACTGGGTCTAAAATCACACTGTAGTATGCAAATGGTTTGTACCCCAGTGTAGTCCTCTGTGTAAGCACTGCTGTTGTGACTGTCCCATTTATGTGTGAAAATGAATAAAATTCCTCACTTAATTGGGAATTCCTGAAACAGGGGCTATACAAATAGCTTTTCTCAACTCCTTAAACCCTTCCTCCATTTCCTCAGTGCATTTTATTTTTACTTTATTCACTTGTGCTTTCTTTAAATTTTGCAAAAGGGGTCTCGTCTATGTACTGTAATCAAACACCTAGGCTCTAACATAGTTGCATAACCCCAAAAACTGTTGCACCTGTCTCACTGTATTGGTCTTTGAGGTTTTAATAATCACCTCAGATTTTCACCTTCTTTCCTTCATGTGAAATCAACTTTCCTATGTATAACACCTCTTCTTGGCAGTATTGCAGTTTCTCCTTGTCTACCTTATATCCCGTGCCTGCTAGAATAGTCAACAACTGAATAGAAGCTTGTCTGCACTCATCTTCTGTGGTGCCATAAATTAAAATGTCATCTACGTATAGTATCACCACACTTTTAAGATCACTATTGCCTAAATTCATCTGTAGGACACTGTTATAAATCGATTGGGTCTCACATTACCCCAGGGGCAAAAGAGTATGTTTCAGTCGAGTTTGGTGAAACATAAAGGAAGTCAAGTCTTGTGAGTCTTTTTGCAAAGGAATTGAGAAAAACACAGTTTTCAAATCGATCACAGTGAAATATCTAGCATTCACTGGGATACTGCTGAGTATTGTCACTGGATTAGAAACTAGAAGAAACTCTGCCTCTACAATCTGGTTAATCAGTCTCAAATCTTATATAAATGTCCGCAACCCTTCTTTAGATTTTTTGATCTGATACACTGCAGTATTACACAATAATTCGGTTGTCACCAGAATCCCTTGTTTCATCAGTGCTCAAATGGTCTGGAATATAGCTTCATCAGCCTCTCGAAACATGGGGTACTGCTTTGCTTGAGGTAAAATCGCTACTGGTTTAAGCTTTATTTTGACTTTCCCTATTTGCTTTAATGAACTTACGTCTGACTTTCCCTATTTGCTTTAATAAACCTACGTCATAAAGGTTTGTGGTCCAAAGGACAATCAGAACCTTCTCCAAGTCTTCTTGAAAAAATGCTGAATGCTGCTGCATTATCACCAGTCGCTGTGGGACTTCCCTTTTCTCTATTTTCATCCAATATGTGATGCTCTTAAAGTAAACCACTTCATCGTCTGTTCGATCTTCCCTGAAGATATTGTCATCAGTCATATTAGTCAATATGTACCCTTCCTCGAGAGGTATTACTGTTCTCCTTGGTGTACCCTCATCATCTATTTCTTCGAGCACTGCCATTTGCTTTCGTACTATGGCTACTTCCAATTATATAGGGATAATCTGTCCTCTTCATCCATAGTTATTTATGGTCTAAACAAAAACTCATCAGGTATCCTTACAATATTTCACACTAAGCCAGGTAGCCATGTCAATCGAATGCTCACTCTATATAGAAAAACCTTGGGGTCTACTGGAACGCCTTGCAGAGCCACTTGCTCTGTGAACGCCAGTATACATTTGCCCATGTTTAAATAGTGTATTCCTGGAGTGGAAAACACCATCCCTTGATCAGTAAATGAAATTGTCATGTTCTATTTTGTCATTAACGAGGTAATTCATGTAATAATTGTTCACAGAAATGTGTGGCGCAAGCGTGAAAAAGCCAGTGGATGCTTGCGATTCACACGCAAGCGATTTATGGAAGGCTCTGCGAGTGGCTTTCTCAGGGGCTGCACCAAATCTGCGCTTACCCTACATGTCACTGCAACTATCCAAACGCTGTGCGCGACACGCACAACAAAAGTGCACAGCTCCTAGCGCTCACAACTAAAAAGGGGACGGAAGATGCAGAATGGGCAACAACACATGAAAATGTGGGCATAATGAGGGAAGCACCGCTGGTAAATACACGTAATGCCCACACGCTCGCGAACCACACGTATTCATGGAATCGAATAGGGAAAACCAGCGCACGCCAAAAGACACGCACACGCGTAAATACGTCCGCCACACGAAAGCAGGCAGAAGCGCCCCCGCACAGTATAAAAGTGCACGCTAACAACAAACAAGCATACACAGCTACGATGAATGTCCCATTTTCCACAGCAGTGATCGTGGGACACCACAGGCAGAGAAGAATAGCCAGGCACTGCATTGTTTTGCTCAGGACCAGCCTTTTTGGGATGCCTGATGACTAGGTCTATGGCAGGTATAGGTTTCCACCTCATATCATCCTAGACCTGGTCGCTGAGTGGGAGGATGACCTCACATCACCCACCTTGTGCTCCCAAGCACTGAGCCTCTTGGAAAAGGTGCTCAATGTACTGAATTTTTTGGTGACTGGGTCATTTCAGCGGGCAACTGCCATAGTCGGGTGCATCTCACAGCCCACGTAGTCATGCTGCCTACACCAGATGTTGGCAATCATGACTGTGCGCCCCTCAGTCCGCAGGCACATATATATGTCCAGAACACCCGCAGAAAGGCAGGCCATGGTTCTGTACTTCTATAGGGTGGCACACTTCCCCAAAGTGCTTGGTGCCATAGATTGCACCCATGTGACCCTACGTCCACCTAGGGCCACTGACAACATCTACCACAACCGCAAGCACTGACATGCCATCAACGTGCAGGTTGTATGCGATGCCAAGGCAATCATCACCTCTGTCTATGCAAGCTATCCAGGGTCCACCCAGGACAGTTTCAGATACAGAATGTCTGCCCTGAGCCCGGAACTGGAAGCTGGGAAGCATGGCAACACATGGCTCATTGGTGAGTACAAATGACTGTGCACATGCATGCATGTAACGCTAAATGGATGGGTAACCCCTACTATGCTGGCAAGAAGGGGAAGCAACTAACAATATTGAACAGGGTCGAGCCAGCGGATATGAAACTAAGTTCACTTAGGAAAACATGGTTCCAAAAAGAACATGAAGGCAGCAACCCAAATCCAACTCCGCTGATCACCCCATACAGACCACAAAAAAACCTATTATAAAAAGATTAATTCATTTTTATTATTTTAGTCAATTTCATTTAAAAAGATATTAAATAGTTAGAAATACACACAGGAATAAACATACAAAAATATAAAGTGCAATGCGTGGTAAAAAAGTGCTGGCCACGGAGGGAGGCAGGAAACAATTCAATGCCAATGAACTATTCAGGGGAGAAATGACAATAATCCCTCAAATGACTATTCCTTTGCCGAGGCCACCTTCTCCATCGGGGGAAAAAAATATAATCTCTCCGACGAGAGGAGCCAGGTCAACTGGACAGTAATGAATATAACAATTTAATTAATTTAATACATTGGTTAGATGATTAAATCAACCTAGCACATAGGCAATTGAAAAAGAGGAACACAACATTGATCCCAAATAGGGCAGTCCAATGATATTAGCACTGAAAAGCCTCACAGTTCTAAAGCCATACACTGAAAAATCTGACATAGGGTGCTATACGTCAACTACTAAGTTGGCATCCCAAAAATTCACATAAGTACATAAACACAATGTAATAAGCATGACGCCAAGAGAGAATAGTTTCGATGGAAGAAACATCTAAGTGGATTCCATATGATGTCCATCTTCATCAGGACGTGGCATTCCCATAGACGTATTCTTGAAGATTCGTCTGTAATTTGTTTAGGATGATGAATACATAAATTGATGAATAATAAAAACAGCCTTTGAGATAAAGGTAGTGTCAAATAAATAATGATTCTACCTGAAATAAAAACGAAAGGGGAAGGGAAAAAAGAAAACAAACATGTAAGCAATACAAATGGTCTGTACACATAAAAGAAGGTGACACACAGACAAATACACCAGCCCAAATAATGAAAACCTTCCAGGGGACAGTGCCTACCCTCTGAGCATCTACATGATGACCCCAATATGGAACCCCACCACACCACCCCAGGTAAGATACAACGCAGCTCATATTGCAACCAGGGCCATAGTGGAGCGCACATTCAGAGTACTCATGTCATGCTTCTGCTCCCTTGACTGCTCTGGTGGCCAGCTACTACATGCACCCCCAGTAGTATGTAGGATCATTGTGGCAGCATGTGTCCGGCGCAACGTTGCAACACGGTGGGGCGTATCGGTGGATATGGTGGTGCCCCCACATCCCCAATCACATGCACAGGTGCTGCGCATGGGAGGGGAAAGGGCACGTGGCGAGGCAACCCATACCGAGCTTGTGGCCATATTCTTCACCTAAACTCCCACCCCAGCGGAGTGCACACAGGCCTGGCACATACCAGGTGACAATTGATGACGACAAAGGGACAGTCAACTGTCACACCCTTACCACCCTGAGAATGTGTCCACGGTAGTGCTACATTGTGTGCATCCCTAGCTACTTAAACATTACCAATCCCGTAATACCAAAAGGAACACATGCAAGGTGCATATCCCACCCCCCCCTGCAAAACAGGGCATGAAAATACTGGTATGTCACCTTAACCCTTCCAACCCCCATGGCCCCCCATCTGCCACACCATGTCATTGCATGCAATGGAAAAACAGCAAACCAAATGCCCAACACATGACACAATTGTCATGAAGTGCCACGTGAGAAAAGTAAACAGGCAGTAGACAATTACACCTGACATGGAATCTGATGAAATGAGTGACCAAAACCTCCCACCCATAAAAAGTGTGGCACAAATGCATGCCACCAGCGGTACTAGCAACAAAAGTCAAAATGCCTGTTGCCATGCACATTGGCCAATAGAAATTTGCCAATAGAAACACCCTGTGCTGCGTGTGTGTCCCCTGCAACACATTGCTCACCAGACAGCACACTGAGTGTGCTGTGCGTTGGTGAAAGCCCATGAGCATCATGAAAAATAAGTATGATGAAAAATAAGTATGATCAACCAAAAATACCCTGTGATGCATGTACATGATCAAGGAATTGAAAGTGATCGATCATGCACTGCAGGGACACAGCATGCCTGAGAAGGCAATCTGGGTCCACGTGTGTGCATGTAGTTGTCATTGCTGGTGTGGGGGTGTGTTGTCTAAGTGTTTGTGTCATTAGGGACATGCACTGAATACATGCATGTGAAAAGAAGTGACCTTCAGTGTTCTGTACACAGCACATGTCAACAATGCCCCCGTGCACCCCCCAGTGTGTCAAACCACACCAATCCCCTGACACCTCAAAGGCAAACACAACACAGGATCATCCATTGACCAGCAGAACACATCATGTACAGAGTACCCCACATCGACGATGTCAGACAGTGACCAATCTCTGTAGCCCAAGTGTCCCAATGTGACATTGTCATCTCACTGACCCCTCCCATCATCAGTGTGTGTTGCACAACCAAAGGGTGCATGGTACCGCCTACAGCAGGAAGTGCATCAACAACATAGACAGGGAAGTCATAAAAAACATCACAAGCAACATGATGAAATGCATAGTCAACAAAATACTCACCAAAATTAAGTACAATGTTGAAGTGATGTTATAAATGTCCAAATGTTTATATGTTTGCTATTCTCATGTGATATTTGAATTTGATTTTGTCTTGCACACATAAAGTTGTTTTACCGAGAAACTTTCGGTCCCGTGTGTTGTAAATATTTTCTGTACTCCCTGTCAATGACCTCCCTCTTTCTTTGATGTTAACTCTGGAGTGTCCATTTTATATTGAACTGTATAACCTTAGATAAAGAATGAGATTGATTCTACAACAGAGCTTCAATAGATTTATTCTTTCTTTACGCAGTGGGTGACAAAAAAAAAACAGGAGTATTCCGAGAGCACCTTTATGGAGGTGCAGTAAGAAGTTTGATTTTTTGGTGACATCAGAGATGTGTGCGGAGAAGGAATGTGTGGAGGAAAAGATGACCCCGAGGTCCTTAGCTTCACCGGTAGGGGCAGGAGGAGTGCTAAGGGAGGCCGGCCAGAGAGTGAGGGGAAAGGATGGAGTGGGTGTACCAATGAGGGGTATCTCAGTCTTGTTGGCGTTTAAACAAGGACCAATTGCGGCACGCCAATTATGAATGGCGATTAGGCAGTCAGAGATGAGGGAAGGAGAGGAGGTGGCTGAGGGAAGCCTGAGAATGATTTGGGTGTCATCAGCATAGCACTGGAAATTTGAACAGAATATGGAAATGCAGTAGGTGAGAGTTGCCTGGTATTGATTGAAAAGCCAGTGTGAGAGGTTAGACCCCTGGGGAACACCACAGATAGGGAGGGTGATAAAGGATAGGAAGGACCCAAGTTGTACCTGGGAGGGTCGATCAGAGTGAAAAGGGGATTAGCCAGACCAGAGCCTGATCGGTGATGCAGAGAGATGATTTAGCAGGGTGTAATGGTTGACCATGTCAAAAGCAGAGGAGAGAACAAGTAGGATGAGGACAGAGGGAGTATAAGAGTCAAGGATGGAGAGCAGAACATGTACCGGAGGTGCAGCCGAGTGACTTGTATGTGAGTAGGGTGCATGTGTGGTCACGAGGACAGGCCCCGTGTGCATCACATATCCTGCATGCATCACACCAGGCAGGCATCAGTGAAGCATTGCATGACTCACACATAGCATGTGTGAGTCATGCAATGCTTCATCTCCCAGAGCCACAGGGGTTGCTGGCATGGCTGCACCAACACGTGGCTGGACATCCTGTCCCAGTGGTGCCTCTACCCCCTCTGTGACCACCCTGGACTCCCTGTACCGCCTAGTCAGCCGGCCATGTCCCCGACCACGCATGACACTGGGAGGATGCCCAACTTTGCCACTCTGTAACTTTGGTGGTCTCCCAAAAATGGCACTGATGGTATATTGCCAATGGGAGGTGCACTCAACAATTTTCCTGGGCAATTGGGGTATAGGGGACAGGGTACGTGATGTTAGACACACCCCTGTGCTGCTGCAAGGCTGTTTGTGACCCCTGGTGAAAAATGACGGGTCACGCAATGCTCTGGCACCCCAAAAATGATGACAAATGTGCACGCAACCCGCGGTAGCACATGTGCGTGGAATAAACCTCCCGCAGTACACTGTGGCACACAGGGACACAAAAAACATGTACACATGGAACACACGGGCTACTATGACCTTGAAAATGGGTACGCAATACACAGGGGTACCCACAG
This sequence comes from Ambystoma mexicanum, assembly GCF_040938575.1. Taxonomy (NCBI): domain Eukaryota; kingdom Metazoa; phylum Chordata; class Amphibia; order Caudata; family Ambystomatidae; genus Ambystoma; species Ambystoma mexicanum. The sequence continues at coordinate 954,234,370 of NC_090937.1, read as the reverse complement.
TGGGAAAAATATCATGTGCGACTCACCGTCTGCCGTGCGTGGAAAAGAAAAACACATGCGCTTTTGCGTGTAGGCAACGCCCCCACCAAAAGAAGAAGTACGAACTCTATCCACTTTGAAGTAATCGCGTGTGAAACCACAAGAAGAGTAAACACACATGTCGGCCTCCACTAAAAGCACGTGCAGCAAACTGTTGCCCATGCTCACCTTTAACCCGTGCCAAGGGAAATGCCTGCGCATGTAACGTCACTCGCACGTTTACGCGCTAAGGGGCTTTCCTCAGATTTCACACAATCTCACGCTCATGTGTTGTTTTTGCACGTGCGGATTCACTCTGCATCAAGCTGGCCATGCAACAACACATGGAAGACCATGCTCCTGCCCAGATTGCCATTTACCTGCCCCCTGAGAACCCTGGGGAGCCTGCTACGAGCCATCGGATGCTGCCTGCCTGCCTGCTGCCAACGTGCCCTGCTATTTGCTGCCTGCACATCAGCCATCACCTTGGATCCAGTTGCTGCGACCACCCCTGCTGGAACAGAAGACTCCCAACTGGTGTTCCACCACACCACAGCCCAGCCCCAGGACCCAGTTGCCCACCCACAGCTGCCTTGGGGGTTGCCATGTTGGGCCAAACACCATGTTGGACCAGTGGCGAGCCCCGGCCGGTAGGCAGAGGGCTGCCAGCTTCACTGCAAAAGAAGTTGGCATCCTGGTGGAGCAAGTCCTGGGGCATATTGATGCCCTCTTCAGACAAGCATGCGCCAACAAGGATGGATGGAGAGGATCTGTTTTGACATCGTGGGCGCCATCAACGCAGAGGGGGTGGCACCCTGTGACTTCAAACACGTCCATAAGTGCTGTGAGGACTTCAAGTCCAGGACCCTCAAGAAGGCCCTGCGCCTCTTGGAGGCAGCAGATGCAGTGGGGCACTGGGTGCTGTTTACCACCGACCAGATGAGGGTCCTGGAGCGCATTCACCAAGCCCTTCACCTCAAGGTCCTCCAGAGGCAGACCCGTCTGAAGTCGAGCGGTAAGTGTCCATGCATTCTCATTCGACACAGTGCATGTTGAGGTGTGGCAGCAGTGTGCAGCTTGGACATATGCCTGACATGGCCCATGTATGGATGTGTATGTGCAGGGACATGACCGTGCTGCATGTACATCCAGTCATGTGTGCTGCACATCAATGGTGTATGTTTTACGATGTACGATGCATAACTGCATGTGAAGATACAGACATGTTTGCATGCCTGTGTGTGGCCATGTTTGGGTTGTGACACACGGATGCTCGTCCCACCTTCATGTACCTGCACGGTGTACATGTGCATGTCTCTGTTTGGTGTTTGTGTGACTGTGAGATGCCATGGATGCATGTGACACGGACATGTAGGTACCCGATTGGCAGATGTGACATAGTGGACGATGATTGCACTGTGACAGAAGATACAGATGGCCAGATGCATGTCTTTCTGTTGGCATATGTGCATGTGAATGGCATTCTCCATGATGCTTGTGACGTCATGCTACCCTTATGATGTTCATGCAGTTCCATGTGCATGGATGCAGATGTCTGTTGCACGTTCATTGCTTGTTTGTGCATGTGTGTGGGTTCAATTGACCTGAGTGTGGGGAGTGGGATGTCGTCTGTGATGTTTGACACTGCCACTCATGTGCTATAGTCATGTGTCTAGCAGACCATTGTACGATGTCTTGATACCTGTGTTCTGTCTCTACCTGTCGCAGCATCCATTGATGAAGAGGGCGGAGACGGCGCTGCGGAGCTCAGCTGCAGGGATGCCACGGCCAGCTTGAGATGCAAGGCCCTGCCCCCTCCCAGGTAATAATATATTCCGCGAGTGAGGGGACTGGTTCCATTTTCATGGCCGCAGTTGCCGTAGGGCGGTCCAAGAGGCCAAGGTTGGATGTGGACTCCTCGGCAGATGAAGGGGCAGGGGAGCTCCCACAGGGGCATACTACAGAAGACGGCAGAGTCATCCAGGTTGGTGGTGCTAGGACAGGTCATTGGCAATGGATTCCTCCATGTGCTGGGAACTCATGCGACCCCCTCCTCATCTGCATACCCAATGCGCCAGTCATCCTCTGTGCAGTCTTCCCAGCCATGTCTCACCTGGGCACCCTGTGGACCTGCACAATCCACCACGGCCAGGCTGGTGCAGAACACATCCTTGCCACAGTTCGGAGGACCAGCAGAGTTGGTCCCCCCACCAGGACCCCTGCCAATGGAGGATGTGGAGGCACCCCCGAGCATGGCACGAGCACGGCGGCTCCGGGGGATTCCATCGTCCCGGAGACCATTGTAGATGCAGAGGTAGTTGATATTAAGGCAGCGGCAGGCTCGAGGTGGGAGGCATCAGTCCTCAGGGCGTCTACATCACAGGGGCAGGCACCTGCTGATGGGCAGGAGGAACCTGGAATATATGTGTCTTCTGTGTGGCAGCGGTTGGGCCAGCAGACAGATCCAGAGCGGCGGCGGGCAGAGAGGGCAAGGCTCACAATGATCAGGGCGGAGAACTCCATGCACCGGGCATTGAGGTGGGCAGTGATCCTTAAGGAGACTCTCAGGGAGTTGGTGGAAACCATGGCAACGTCCCTGTGAGCCCTCAAGGACACATCCCAGACCCGCCTCCGGGACATCAACATGGAGTTCGATGATGCCCTGGCCAAAGACAATAACATCAAGAAGTGAGCCCCCATTGTATATAGTTTATTAGGCTTAGTTTTCCTTTTGTTTCATTTTTATTTTGGAGTTGATGGACTTTGCTCCACTTTTTGTACATAGTTGTTTTTCTGTAGGTATTTTGGTAAGTTTCATTTGGTTTTGGGATCTTGGACCCTGAGAACTTTCATTGTACATAGTTGTGGAACTGTGGACATTTTTATTTGCTGATTTTTAACACCCATGCTGGAATGTTTTTTTTTTCTTCATTTACCCTTTAGATTATGATTTTCATTTTCCAGGACATCGACCACTGTTTTTATTTTCTTATTTTCTGATGACATATTTTTTGGAATTGCCATTTCAGTTCTGTTCACTTTCATTTATCCTTGTCATGTTTGGTTTTAGTTTGTGAGATTTCTGTTAATTTAATACATTTTCATCTGTTCATATATTTCTGTTGTGTGCTCTCATTGGTTTGGTGCATGTGTCAGTCGCCATTGCCTCAGTCATGTGTCGGTGGTGTGTGGCCATGTTTGGCATGTCTTTGTGCGCATGCATGTATGCTTCTGTGCATGACATGCCATGGGGCCTGCACTGGGAAGTTGGGACAATGGATGGGTGTGGAGTTGCACTGACTGTTGGGGCAGTGTGAGGTGGCATTTGGGCGGACATTTGGTACATGTATGTTTGTTGTGTCAATGTGTTGGTTGGGTGGATATGAATCGGGGCTCGCTAGCAGGAGCCTGTCACTGGTGGGCGGGACATGAGTCGGGCCTGCTGGCAGGTGTTTTTCACTGGTGGGGGGACATGAGTCAGGGCCTGCTGGCAGGTGCCCATCACTGGTGGGAGGGAGACATGAGTTGGGCTCACAAGTGCATGGTGCCATGTGGGCTGCCTGCGGGGCATGGTCACGGGTGTAGGGTGGTCACCTGTGGTGTGGGCATCCTGCGGGGCATGGACAGGGGTGTAGGGTGGTCCCCTGTGGTGTGGGCTGCCTGCGGGGCATGGTCATGGGTGTAGGGGGGCTCTTGTGGTGTGGGCTGCCTGCGGGGCATGGAAAGGGTGTAGGGTGGTCCCCTGTTGTGTGGGCTTCCTGCAGGGCATGGTCACAGATGTAGGGGGGGCCCTGTGAGTGGGCTGCTTGCGAGGCATGGATTGGGGTGTAGGGTGGTCCCCTATGGTGTGGGCTGCTTGCAGGGCATGGTCACGGCTGAAGGGGGGGCCCCTGTGGTGCTGCCTGTGGGGCATGGGGAGAGGGGGAGGGTACACCCGGGAGGGCCCACACAGCCAAATTGCGTGAAAGGTACAATCGCGTGTACCCCGGAATACACGTACCCCGATCGCATGGCGAAATCACGTGAAAGGCACACTCGCGTACCCCGGAATACACGTACCCCGCTCAGGCCACCGAAATCGCGTGAAAGGTGCATTCGCATACGCCGGAATACACGTACCCCGCTTGCGTCAGCAAAATCACCTGAAAGGTGCACTCGCATACCCTGGAATACACGTACCCCACTCACGCAAGCGTAATCACGTGGAAAGCGCACTCGTGTACCCCCAGCTTCACGCACCCGTGTTGTGAGAAGCCCACACCACAGGAGACCCCCCCCTACACCTCTGTCCATGCCCCACAGACAGCCCATCACCCCTGACCATGCCCCGCAGGCAGCCCACACTACAGGGTACTGCCTACACCCCTGACCATGCCCCACAGGCAGCCCATAAGCCCTGACCATGGCACGCAGGCAGCCTTCACCACATGGGACACCCCTACACCCATGACCATGCCCCGCAGCCAGCCCATCACCCCTGATCATGCCCCACAGGCAGCCCATCACCCTTGACCATGCCCCGCAGGCAGCCCACACTACAGGGGACCACCCTACATCCCAGTCCATGCCCTGCAAGCAGCACATTACCCCTGACCATGCCACACAAGCAGCCCACACCACAGGGTACTGCCTACACCCCTGACCATGCCCCACAGGCAGCCCATAACCCCTGACCATGGCCCGCATGCAGCCTTCGCCACAGGGGACACCCCTACAACCCTGACCATGCCCCGCAGGCAGCCCACCCCACAGGGGACACCCCTACTCCAGTGACCATGCCCCGCAGGCAGCCCACACCACAGGGGCCCCCCTACACCTGTGGCCCTGCCCCACAGGCAGCCCACACCACAGGGCCCGCCCTACTCCCGTGACCATGCCCCACAGGCAGCCCACACCACAGGGACCCCCCTACAAACATGACCATGCACCACAGCCAGCCCATCACCCCTGATCCTGCCCTGCAGGCAGCCCATCACCCTGACCATTACCCACATGCAGCCCTCACCACAGGGACAACCCTACAATCCTGACTATGCCCCGCAGGCAGCCCATACCACAGGGGTCACCCCTACACACATGACCATGCCCAGTAGCCAGCCCATCACCCCTGACCATGACCCGCAAGCAGCTCATCACCCCTGACCATGCCCCGCAGGCAGCCAACGCTAAAGGGTACTGCCTACACCCCTGGCCATGCCCAACAGGCAGCCCATAACCCCTGACCATGGCCCGCAGGTAGCCTTCACCACATGGGACACCCCTACACCCATGACCATGCCCCGCAGCCAGCCCATCACCCCTGACCATGCCCCGCAGGCAGCTCATCAACCCTGACCATGCCCAGCAGGCAGCCCACACTACAGGGGACCAACCTACACCCCAGTCCATGCCCTGCAAGCAGCACATCACCCCTGACCATGCCCCGCAGGCAGCCCACACCACAGGGTACTGCCTACCCCCCTGACCATGGCCCACAGGCAGCCTTCACCACAGGGGACACCCCTACAACCCTGACCATGCCCCGCAGGCAGCCCACCCCACAGGGGACACCCCCACTCCGGTGACCATGCCCCGCAGGCAGCCCACACCACAGGGGGCACCCCTACACCTGTGGTCATGCCCCACAGGCAGCCCACACCACAGGGCCCACCCTACACCCATGACAATGCCCCGCAGGAAGCCCACACCACAGGGACCCCCCTACAAACATGACCATGCACCACAGCCAGCCCATCACCCCTGATCATGCCCTGCAGGCAGCCCATCACCTCTGACCATCTAACCATGCCTGCAGGCTGCCCACACCACAGGAGACCACCCTTCACCCCTGTCCATGCCCCGCAGACAGCCACACAACAGGGGGACTTTTTCCATGCAATTTGGCAGGCACAGGTGGTGTACACATATTGCAGGGGGTTTGCAAGGAGATTTATTTAAGCAATTTGTCTGCCTGTGCACGGACACATATTTGTGGGGTTACGGTAGACCTTTTCCATGCAATTTTGTAGGCATGAGCGGGGTATGCGTATTCAAGGGGGTGCACAAGTAGGTTATCACGCATTTTGGCTGCCGCAAGCGTGGTACGCATATTGAAGGTGGTGCATGGGGAGATTTTCAGACATTTTGGCTGCCTCGAGTGGGGTAGCATAGTTTTTCACATGATTAAAGTGTAGGGGGGCTGTAAACTGGTCCAGGGTTAGCGCAGTCCTTTGCGCTGTATTGGGGATTTCTATGGCGTTTTCTGGCACAAGCGACGTTCTTGGGGGCGTAACTGGTGCTGCTGGATGTTCGCTGTGCCACGGCTGCAAATGGCTTGGATAATCCATGAATACGCGGTGCACCTGAATGCTGTTTGGCACACGCTCCCTCTCTGCGCTGGCCGCGTGTGCTACTTCTGCGCTGAAATCTATGAATTACCCACTAATTCTCTTCCCAAATTGTTAACCAACATCTGTCATGAATACAACAAAGGAACAGACATGTCACACTCATCTATAGAGACTGGTAATTCAACAGTAACATTAACTCAACTTGTAGCTCCAGAGAACCCTTCAGCATTCAAAGCAATTCCCGACATTGGATATTTTCACTTTCGTATTCATGAAAGAGTAGTTCCAGTGTCTACCTGAAAAGAAAAAGGTTTGCCTCCTATCGTCACATCGACCCTTGGTTCCTCTTGGGGATCTGGTGTCACAGATAATACTGAACACATCAAGTCACCCTGTGAGCTATCCCATAGTGGATGCAGTCTCTTCCCGTCCCTGTGAAAGGATTTCCTCCTACCAAAGTGGCACCTCCGATTCGGGATGTCAGCACTTGTCCTGTGTTTGCATCCTGATGTGTCTGCATAGGGGCTTGTTGCGACTGCTCTTGTGGTGGATTGATTTGCACTCGCTCTTGTTGCTGTACCTGCTACACTCGTGACTCTTGTGTCAGATACAATGTCTGATCTTCGACCAAACATTCTCTCATCTGTGTACTATATGATGGAGGATAAACTGTCTCCCCTCTTGGAAATTGCCCATTCTGTTTATTCTCTTGGCTCCCACATAGCCGTGCAATGTGCCCTGTCATCCCACATCCCTGGGGGTGGACCAGAGGGGGAGGATCACCTGGGCAAGGGATCTTCAGGGAGTGGAAGTGGGACACCGAGGGTTGAGACACGGTATCCCCTTCCCTATAACATCTTTTCCCCATCCTTCCTTGTAGTATATTTAGACGCTCTCCCCCCAACACCCTTTTCCCACACAAACACTTTCTTACATGGTAAAAGACAATGGACTAATGCCAGAGCTGTTTATCTGACATGTCCCAACATTTGCGTCAGGCAGAGTCAGGCGATTGATAATAACCACGCACATCTGACAGCCCTTTACCTTCCCCACAGGCATAAAAGGCAGAGCATGAAACCACACCTCGAGCAAGGCTGAAATCACACCAAGCCAGCAGTACAAAGGGAGAAGAAAAGCTGTGAGTACTGGAAGGATAATGAAGAGGGAATTACCCTTGCCCTTTTCAACTCAGATCCGCAAAGCCTCCGAAAGGGAAATCATATGACCGGGAGTTACAGCTGTTGTTTGGAGCAATAGATGTCAATGGCACAAGGGGTCTCCTGCATTGATAACATCGGTGGAGAGGCAAGCTAGCTACCATGGTACTATCCTTTACTCCAGAAAACAAAGAAACCAACAGGTTCAGCACAGCCGGTGAGTCAGAAGAAGCTGATACCAAACTGAACTGTGTTGAGCCCAAGATTGCAAGTAGCAACATTTTGAACGCAAGAAGAAAGAACTTGTGTGTATGTTTGAACTTTAAAGAAAGCCCACTTAAGGTCCAGGTGCAGAGGGGTCCAGCACAACGTGGGCGCTCATTCGAAAGGCTCTGACCAGGACCTGTTTTTGAAACTGCAAGAACCAGAAGGCCCTAGAAAAGGGTGGTGTGAGGCTTCAGAGTGGTCCTACAAGGGTCAATCAAATCCCTTGTACAATCGAAAGTCTCTGACCCGTTGCCAGTGGAAAGCTATGAAAAGGGAACCCCACTTTCCACTACGATTATGAACTGTGATAATTGGCAATTGTTAACCCGACAAAGGGATGCCGAACGAAAGCTAGGAGAAAGAAACCCTGTATTCTGATGAAACTGAGCAATACATGAACTGTATTAGGAATACATGAACTGTGTTGAAGAAAGGCCTTAGTGAACCTGATGGAGGGAGGCCTATTTTTGTAAGGAGCATCCGAGCCCAGAGGAGGGAGCTCCTAGGGGCGTAAAGCAATCGCCCAAGGTGCAAGATCACCAAGAGAACTTTTGTTTGTTTGTCATTGTGAAATCGAGGCAAAGTGCAAACGCCCAAGGTGCAAGATCACTGACAGGACTTTTTGTTTGTTTGTTATTTTGAATCAGCAAACCTTCTAAGGCAAGAGTCTTCTGCAGGAAAGAGTTTTAGCCTCTGAAGCGGTTTTGATATAGTTGAACTGAACTGTGAACCTTGTGGTGTCGAGGCCCAGGAGTCTGCTGTGCTCAAGTGTCCCACCTTGTCCAGTGGAAGGGAGTCCCAGCCATACCATCCTTACTTATTCTTCTGAACATTATCCCACACTCCTTTTGTAATTTAGTAGTAAGTATTGGCAATTTTGTTTTTGTATAAGCCCTTTGCATTTAAACAAGATGCCATTAGGATTGCCTTATTATTATTTGATGGTCGTAGCTTGCTACCATCTTAGATTTAGGTTTAGATTAGGCATTTATCTCACCCATTATAAAGTTCAATAAACACCCTTGAACTGTGATCACTTGTGTCTGTCTTCACTGTTGCCACCATAAGTCCCTTACAGAGCGTAGTGAAATGCAAGCAAAGCTAAAGGAGAATGACTTGGGGAAAACAGGGCTTAGTGAAGGCCAAGAATTGGTAAAGAAGCAATAGTCTTCGTGCCCTCACTACCAGGAAAGCAGTATTCAAGCTATATTGGGTAAATTTAGCACAAGCTACTAACCAGGGAAGTAGAGACACCTGTGCTAAGGTGGGGACTGCTTACTGAAGACAAGAGGGCTAGTGACGGTCACTAGAGCCCTGCCATAGTTTACAATTAACACCCTTGAACAATCTCTGAGAGTCTGTGAGTTCTCGAAGTCATTTATGATAACGTATAAATCAGACTTTAGTTAAACAACAATTAATTAAAAAAAAAAAAAACACTGTTTACCAGTATGCATCAATATCTATTAACACATCTGACTCTTGGGATTTTTAAGACTTGACTTCAAAAACAATGATTCAATGACTCTAGATCTCTCATAAGACTTTGTTTCCAAACAGGCATTTGTTTTTCAGTGATTTCTATTAACAGACCTGGCCTAGGGAATTTTGACCAACTTAACCAGTTTAAAAGTGTTTTGGTATACTCTCTTTTATTGGACATTAACTCTTAAACTACATGTCATAACAATCTTGAATTGTACCCTATATTACTCTTTATTTGACTTTGACTGATAATCAGGCATCAGTGCTTAGCATGTATGCATTTGTTCAAGTCTGTATTTTCAATCTTAAACTTATTTTAGAATACATGTCCCAACATATATTTCTCTTTCTCATTCATGATAGTAATCATAGCCCACTTTGTGTTTACCTTCTAATCACTACCACTGGTCTCCACTGATGCTTAGTGCTCATCCATTGTCCTTCACTAATGACATTTCTCTAATCCTGTGCCTCAACAGCACTAGTCAAACATTTGCCTATTTTTCTAATTTCCTACTACGTCTTGGTCAGCATCATATACATGCTAAGTACTTTAGCTGCTCTGTTTTCCAAGTCCATATTTGACTCTTTCTTTTCTTCTCTTCCACAATGGTGCTCCACTTCAGTGTAAAGGACTCCACACCCAAGTACTGGTGTCTAGGTCTCGTCAGTGAACATACATGCTCTGTTCAGAGTCTTCTCCCTCATAGCTTCTCCCAGCATCAACTGGTGACAACACAGGTGCAAATCATTAGGGCAGATACCAATCATGAACATGATTCCTCCTTATGGGCATTGCCATCCTCTATGCTACACTTCCTGGCTCCCTCACATGCCAGGTTTAATTTATGCAATGAAAGCCTTTTGTGTCGTTATCAATCACACTGTTAATACATTATTATTTTTGCTCTTTACAGGAGAAGACCACGTGTCAAAAATAATCTTTTTAATAACCAAAATCAGAGGCAGGCTACTGTTCATTACTACTTAACAGCATCCATCACCCAATGTTAGGATAGCCTCTTACAACAATATTCTTACAAGCAGAAACAGGTATATGAGGGCATAGATATTATTAATGTATATTGAAGTCACACTTCTCAAACACAATCAAACTAAAAATGTTAATTCTGTTTCAACTTGTTACTGAGACAAATTCCTTTTCTGGAGCATTGTGCCAACTCCCTGGAAAGCCCCTCATCTAATCACCATGTGATTCCACCTATATAGCATCATGCCAATAGAAATGAGGAAATGGAAGAGGAACATAACAAGCATCAAATGGTGAAGGAGTATGCAAGAACTAAAAATGCAAGACCCAAGAACCGATACCAGCTTACTCTAAATGATAATGCCAATGTCAACATTTTTGCCGTAGAAAACTCAAGTGAATCACAACACCATCCTAAAAAGTGCAACTGCAGCTCATTTACAACAATGACTGCCACTACAAGTAAAGGGGATACAAATTGCCCAGCCAGACATGAACACGAGCAATGAAAGAGACTCTAAGAGAGTCTATGGCCAGCTAAGAGAGCAATAGAAAAACACAATTTAAATAGAGCAGCATTGCCAACAAAACAAAACCTCTTTCTTTAAAGGAGATCAAAGTAAGCTGTGGGGAACATGCAAGCTCAGTATAAGAAAGAAGGAAACATCTTGAAACCCACAAAACAAAAATATTACATTTACTCATGTTTTTCTATACAAATTCCTTAATTGTATTTTATTTAAAACTAGCAAAAAGTACCTGTTCTCCCAACGGTTTCTGCAGACAGACATGATAACACTCTCATAAATTGGTGAAAATCAATGATCCTGTAGGTTGCTGTTCCTATTTGCGTATAACTTGTGTGCTTTCCAACCTGAAGTAAATTGCACTGAGAATGGGTGCATGTGGCTGGTTGACATACTCCAGAGCAGATGTTGGAGGGAGGTGAGAATTGGTGTGCTGCTGCATACTGGGACCTTCTGTACTCTCTCCCCAATGTGAGAATCCTGAAGGTGTCTCAACAGCTAGCCCCCGGGATATGTCATCCAGGTGGCCAGGACACAGCCATTGCTTTTGGATCCAGTTCCTAGGGTGGACTAGTGGGGGAAGATCACCTGGGTGAGGGGTCGTTGGGGAGTGAAAGTAGGACACCAGAGTTTGAGATGCGGTATTCCCTTCCGAATAACAACTTTTACCCATCCTACCAAGTAGGATACCTAGAAATTCAACCCGCCCTCCTTTCCCGAGACAAACACTTTCTCACAGAGGGATCACGTGAGCGACAATGGACTAACACCTGAGCTGTATACTTGACATGTCCCAACACAAGGGTCAAGCGGAGTCAGGCAATTAATGATAATTACACACACCTGACTTCCATCACACCTCCCCACATGGATAAAAGGCGGAGCACGAAAGCACACTCTGATCAAGGCAAAACACATGAGGAAGCAGCAGTTCCGAGATGGCAGTTTAATATGAGGAAAAAGACGGCGAGGCCAGAAACTGTTGCAAGGAAGGAATTGCTCATGACCTTTTCAGACAAATGAAACCGCTACTATCATGAACATTACTTTCATAATTAGCCTGTTTTTATCTAACACTTCATCCAGTGTTACTTCTGATTTCAATGATAAATAGTTGTTTCTTTTCACTCTATTTTTTTTCGCCAGCCTTTCCCCTTTGCCTGTTTCCTCTCCTTCCATAGAGCTTTTCTTCCTTTTGTTAGTGTCCATCTTTGGGAAGTCATCGAGCTTCACATCCTTTCATAACATGACCAATGAGGGCATATTGATGTGTACCAACTGTGCAGGTGATCGCAACACAGTGGGCTCATTACGAGTAGGGAGGAATGGGATACTGTGCACCGTTAAGGAGACCGGTGCCGGTAATCCCTTACTGCCCTACTACGAGTTCCCTTAGTGGGTCCCTCCTTCAACGCCTGGTTTTACCAGGCGTTATGGACGGGACCCGCTAAGGGACTGCAGAGCTAATAATGGTACCGCAAATTGCGGTACCGTTATTAGCTCCATCCCCATTCCCATTAAGCCCTATGGGGGCTCAAATGGGAATGGGGAATAGTTCTCAGAATGGGGATTTACCAGGTCCTCCAAGGTTGGAATGACCCGTTAAGTCCCTATTTCGCCAACTCTGACCCAGAATGCGGTAAGGGGGTAGCCATGGTGCTAATAGCACCATGGTTACCGCCTACCTCGTAATGAGGCCCAGTGATTTGCAATCACTGGGCCTCATTAAGAGGTTGGCGGAATGGGTTTACCAGCACCGGTAATAGTGCTGGTGCCGGTAAACCCATTCCTCCCCATTACGAGGTTCCCTTGAGGGACCCGCACAGAACGTCTGTCAGATCAGACGTCCTTTGCGGGTCCCGCAAGGGGACCAAGGAGCTAATAATGGGCCCGTTATTGAAGGGCCCTTTATTAGCTCCATACCCATTCCCATTGAGCCCTATGGGGGCTCAATGGGAATGGGGAATGGTTTTGTGAATGAGGAATTACCGGGTCCTCCAAGGTTGGAATGACCTGGTAATTCCTCAGTCACAGACCTCGGACCCGGACACTATTTTGGAGGCAGCCATGACGCTAGTAGCAAACTCGTAATGAGGCCCAAGGCTGCTTGAACTTGTATTGAGAAGTATGTGTTGGCTGGGCTTCTGCTTTGGCCATTTTTTTTGATTGAACTTGTGACTCTAATCATATTTTGACTGCCAAACAAAGGTGCCAGTACACCCTAACACACCTATCTTTCTAAGTGTGTCCTAGCTGCAATACCCTTCACAGTTGTGTGGAAAATGCCACTGAGAAATAAGGTGAAAGTGATAATATATAATCTGCATAATGACAAGCAGAAATAGGAAGCAGCTACAGGAACGGCTGTATGTTCTAAGGAGCCTGTGGCACTAGGTGCTGATTATTCAAATACTGTGGCTTCTGCAGCTAGCAAAGCCGTAATGATGATATACTTTCAGGGAAAAGTCTTGAGATTAATTAAAGTAGAAACACAGTCTATTGAAGTACTGACATCCGCAATTCAAGCTACTGATGCTATATCATGCCTGATGCATGAGGAAAGTTCTAACTTCAGCGGTATCGACAATAACTCTTTGCAGGATCTCTGTTACTCCCACCAAACCAGTATTGTTGCTGTAGCTGATGCTCCGGCGATCTCTAATGAATTATCATCTTTAGCTTCTGTAATGACTGAAAGTGGGGGTGGGGGTGGAATCGATTAAAGACACAAATAGATTGTCTGCATCTCCCAATCTGTTTCCACAGACAGATTCATTCAATAGTGAAGCGGAGAGGTCCAGCAGTCAAACAGAAGTGCACTTGTTTATGTCAACTGTGCAGTTTGCGATTAAAAATCTTTTACAGTTGTTTGGCAAGATAAATGATAACATAAATATAATGATTGCCCCTAATCAATTGGTCCCTCAAATCAAGCCAAAGGAGCAAGATAATACCAAAACGGCTGTAGAGTCTACGCCATCAAGCGGTGGAGGGGGGGTGGAGACTCAATGCAAATATGCAAAATATTGTCGAGCCATGATTCACAAGCTGAGGATGAACCCTCTTATACATCAGAAATTGTTCTAACCAGAAAGCAAAGACAGAGGGCTATGCATATACAGACCCGGGCTAGTAAAACCAGAATAAATTTGGAGCACCCCAGAAATTGCCACCAGCAATAGAATGTCCAACTAAAAAGGCTAAGAAAAAGCTGGTCACGAAACCCAAAAAAGATGCCACTTTATCTAGCTGGTTGATAAATGGGGGAGTGGACCTGGAGACCAATAATAATGAAGAGAGTATGGCCGTCTTTGTCCCTGGTTTCTCAGCCACTGGTTGGCTCTCAACACAGTTCTACATCAGAGGTCTGTGTCAGTGCCTCCAGTCCTGAAAATGCTTTGGAGAGTGGGTGTCTGGATACAAATAAAGTAATGATCAAAAATTCAATAAACAAATTAGAGGTACACGGATCAATAGTTCCCTACTCTTGAATATTATGAAGCAGATCCCACCACTGAGGGTCCTGACATCATAAGATATGAATTTCATTGAACCCTTTAAGTGCACCAATCAGAATATAACCAGGATTCACTGCAAAAATAGTGAATCAGTGTCAATGAAGCAGAATTTCAAAGCGCAATTCCGGGCTTTGGGACTGGAATTAAATGTGGACCCAGAGTTCCGGGATGTCGAAGTAGAATCTAACTCTGCTGGCAAGGATATTATTGGTAAACTTCAGGAAAGGAAGGGAAAAACTCCAAATTTGAGAGACTCCAGAAAGTCCTGAAATGGTTGGCAGACACGTTACCTACTATTTGACCAATATCAAAATTCGGTTTGACATTATAAGTTGGAAAACCCATGGTTTAAACATCTTATCGAACCAAAGGGTTCAGTGCAACTGTTGGAAGACAACCAGATAATCATGCTGCAGGAATGTTGCCTCACTATGAACTTCTATATCAAAGGCTATACAACTTTTCAAATTCTGCAAAGAGGGGAGTAGTGGGCAGACCATATGGTGGACAGGTGGTTGCAGTACAGCACCATTTAGCAGAATATGTTTGCCGCAGAACCTTGATCAGGTCCTAGCAGAGGAAGTAACTGGCTTTACAACAGAACACTCAAAGCACGCGTTAATTATGAACATCTATGACCCAATGGGGGTGTTTGCACATGGATGTTTTTGAATCAATAAATGACGTGCTTGTTGGGTTGTCTGGTGATGGTAATGATGACCTTGTAGTGTTAGGGGGTGTTGTAAATGTGCACTGTGTTTCAAATAAGCAAATTGGTAACTGTACAAATGTGAGAAGTGCTAGTGTGATGAAGATGAGCACTCCTAATGAATATGGGAGACGTTGGTGTAATCATCTTGGGGAATGGGATCTCTGCAAGTTAAATGGGCATTGTTGCAGGGATGAGCTGAGGAATTATACTTGGTTCCTAGGTGGCCATATGGCAACCTTGGATTACGTCTTCGTTAATTCACCCTGCTTGCACCAAATAGAGATAATCAACATAAAAATGAACAAGTATAGTGGCTATGGTATGGTTACCATGTCAATGAAATTTAATGTGTATACTGGTGAGAAACAGAAAATTGGAACATTGGATGTGAATCATGTGGACAATTGCATTAACTGGAAAACTAAAAACATAGATCATGCATGTACTAATATCATCAAGGAAGGATTGTATTATTTTGAATTATATTGTTTATTTATATGGCGACTATACAGAGTAAAGTGTTCCAAAGCGCTAAAGGAGGGTGGGAACAAGCGGAAAACCAACAGTCGCTCAGACCCCTTGAAATTCTGAGACAATAATAGTTTGCACAGGCAGAGTAAGTTAAAAATTTACATTTATCAGTTGAGACACAGCAAATAGGCCTGACAGCGATTCTGCAGTTTTGCCAGTGCAATTAGGCGGAGAAGCCAGGGGAGAACAGACCGACGATATTCAGGCATGTTGCATTTGGATGGTGCAAGTGCATAGACAGTAACAGGAAGGGGGAGTTCCAAGTGCGTCGGTGGAGAGTGGGGTAAGTGCTGATAGAGCTACTCTCTTGGGTTTTTCTAAGTGCCTTGAAGGTGGGTGGGTGGATTTTACTCAAAATTGAATGCTATGGATGTAGATGGTGTTACAATGTGGGTTGGGATTTTCACTTCCCAGGTTGCCACCCACAAATACTTTGATGTTGTATGTGAGAATAAATCAGATGTTGTCTATGATGTAGATATACAAGTAAGAAAAGACTACTGAGAGGAGAGATCCTGCATATAAGGAAGTACAGCCCTGAACTGATTGTAGCTGCTATGCTGGTTAAGAAAATTTTAAAAAAATGGGTATTGGAATTGGTTACGTTGGTGGTGTGCCTTGACTAGAAATGCCAAATTACAAGGGTGGGTGGCAGCCTTGAAATCAAGAAACCCAAGAAACATCTAGGCAATACTGGGCAAAGCAAAGGGTGGCAAGATTAAGAAGAACATCAACCCGGTGAATGAAGAGCAGTGGTTCAAGCATTTGGGAGGGAAGGCATCAGATCAGAAACAGAGTGGGTCGAGTTACAGTGGAAATGTGAGTCAGAAAGTCTACCTTAGTATTGATTTTTATAATATAATATGCAAGATTGGCAGGGTGAAGGCTTCCAGATCTACTGGCCGCAATGGACTTTCTAATGCAGTATTGAAGCGGGACACAGTGAGTTGGGCACCAATATTGGGAATTCTGTTTAACAAAGTCTTGGAAACAGGTAACATACCAGAGTCCTGGAGGACTGCCATACTTGTTCCTGTCTTTAAGAAAGGTGCCAGTGAGGATCCATGTGATTATAGCCATTTATCAATGCTGGCTATCACAGGGAAGCTTTTTGCAACATTCTTACTCAATGAACTTCACAAGTGGGTTCAGGAGGTAGGTATACTTGATAACTTCGAAAGTTGATTCAGACCTGGCTCTTCAAGTTTGCATAACTTGGGACTCATGGACTTATTGGCTGAAGGTGTTAAGAGTAGGAATGAACATGGTATATATGCCCTTTTGTGTGTAGGCACAAATTGTAGCAGAAACTGGACATTTTCGGATGCCTTAGACACATATTGTACTATCTGAAACTTCTACATGAGGATAACTTGGTGCTGGTTAGATTGGATGTCAGGGGAGGCTTGATGAGTCTGATCCCTGCTTAGAAAGGAGTTCAAAAGCTTTGCTTCTTCTTCGTTATCCTGCTAATAATTCTTTATCTGGCTGACCTCCCACAGGGTCTGTTGAGGGTAGTGGGGTGTCTGCTAAGAATAGCGGGCTGACAGGCAGTATGTGTGGCATATGCCAATGATGTGGTGATCATGGATCACACATAGCGCTTAAACATGTCAGTTAATGAGCAGTGGCAGTATAGAATTGAATGAGTAGACAATAAACAGGAACAGAATCCAATTGATACTGTTCCATGGTTAAAGAGTGAGTAGACCTGGATTGCATATGGCAGGAGGTGAGGTGGCCCATGCTGACAGCTACAAATACTTAGGAGTTGAAATGGCAAGTGTCATTGGCTACTCGACATGTATTAATTACAGGATGAGTAGGGCAACGCAGCTGTCATCACTAATGGCACAGTTAACATACATGAGTGGAGGATATATGTTGGATGCAATTGATCTTTACACGCAATTTATCTTTACAAGCAATTTTGCCCTGCAATATTATATGGCATTGAGGCTCTATCCCTTAACAATTTGAAAGGCTTTCTAGTATGGAAGGCCAGTTGTGGTGAAGGATTCTGGCTCTCCCTAACTGTGTCCCCATAGAGATATTAAGGTTGAATTAGGTCTCATATACTTGGGGTCATGGGTGATCAAGAATACAGGGCTAATGCTTATTAAGGTGTGCACTCACCCAAAGAGTCCAATGCTAAAAATATTGGGGGATGAGGAGAAGCAGACACCAACAACTAGGTACATCAGTAGTGTCCTGTAAATGTGTAACAAAATCCAGTGGACCGCTGATTGGAACAAAGAATATTATTCGCTGAAGAAATCATTTGAGCGTGAATTGGAGCAGTAGGACTTGCGTAACAACTATGTGCATTTAGGGAAGTTAAAAATGTATGCACATGTTTCACAAATGATTCACTCTTTTAAGAAACTCCAGCCTTATCTGGTTATAAGTCTATTGCCGAAACTAAGATGTTTTATACTGCTCTTATGTATTAATTTTCTCTTGATGTTTGCGCTAAACTGTCTAGACTTGAAACTAGAACTAAAGGAACAATATTGCTAGATTTGTAAGAAGAAAGAGACTTTGGAAACAGCACAGCATGTTCTAATGCAACCTGGAAAGAAAAGGACTAGGGGTTGTCAGGAGACCGTGCGCTAGCTACTACTGAAAATCACTGAATGAAATTAAATGCAAGGTCAGATCTGCTGCCTACGTGAACCCCTAGTAGGTACAAGGAAATATAAATTGAAATTATAAAGCAAAGTCAAATCTAATGCGCAAATCCTTAGTGATATTCATTAGGTCAATCCAAATTAAAGCTACACTATTTTCCCTAGCTTTACTTCTTATCATTGCACTACTTTCTGGCCTGCATTACTTAAGCCTGTTGTGTCTATTTCTTTTAAGGTGGCTACATATTTTGCTTTTACAAAGCCATTTTCTTTATATTTCTGGACCATATAGAACGATTTACGGTATGCTCTCAGTACCTATTTTTAACTCAGCCACATTTTCCTTTTTAACACTGATTTCCAATCCACACAGGTGATTTCTTTTATCCAAAGGTTTTGGCAGTTAGCCAACAATAACAATCATCAGTGCACATGTCTCTACCCATGGGATGTCTCCACACAATATGAGCACATATTATTTTACATATCACTTCTGTGACTTTACATCACCATTGGCAATTTCTGCCTAGCAAAATAATCAAGTGTTTATTAAGCTTATGGTGCTCACCAGTATCGCTTGACCTTACTTTGCCTTTTATATGACCCCTTCTTTTCCATCATTTGTATCGACTACAACACTGAACACCTGAATCATGATATGCAATTTTATATTTTCTTTTCAATTTGCAATATTATGTCATTCATATATGTGTCATGTTTTGTTAACATTGTTTAAATTGTTGTGATAATTACTTTTTTCACATTTTTAATTTTTTGAGCATCTGTACAGCCTTGATAACGACCTTGGAGATCGAAACATGTGTCGGCTGTTTGTACTCAACATATGATGTCGATATAAAGACTTTGTTTACCACATCCTCAGAACAGTTGTCCAAGACTCTATTTTTCTAGAGGCATTTGGATTGACCTAATGATTATCACTAAGGATTTGAACGTTAGATTTGACTTCACTTCATAATTTCATGTTCTAATGCAATGCGTGGGGCTTGGCCCCTTACATGATAAGCATCTTGGAGAGTTTGTATATAATTTAGAGCACATTATACGTGTGGAAATGTTGCAGCTATGTAAGAGCAGGCAACTAGCACTTTATACAATATGGTTGTGTGTGACGGAAAAGTGGAAAGAAATTAAATGTGTGGATGTTTACTGATTATTCTTATATTTTAAAGTTGAATTTGATTATATTATTTTATACTGAATTAAATGGATGAATAGGTGGGAAAGTAATGTTATGTTTGCATTCATTTTATTATGATTGTGTAAATGAATGATAGTTGATTGAAATGTGTCAAGGTATTTTAACTGAATCACATTAAAAACAAATAAAACTAAATAAAAATATTGCACATTGTTAGTAGAAGCTGCAACTGAATTAAACAGAAGTCTATGTCAAATGAAAGTCCTCCTAGTAGATAAAACAGGCATGGTTCCCAACCTAATGCTTGTATTATTTCTTCTTGAATTGCAGGAAGTACTAAAAACTGGATACAAAGAACTGTTTGGAGGAAAACATGTTATTATTTTTGGAGGCCTCCTACAGTTAACACTAGTGAAAGGACAAGCCATACTTAAAACATTAGGCTACAATGAATGACGTAATACACTCGGCAGCATAGGCAATGTCAATCTGTGATGTGATTTTCACTACAGAGAACTTGCACAAAACATGGATCAGTCTGCAGATCTGACATATGCTGAAATTTTAAAAAGCACTAGCCGGGGTACCCTGCGTTGCCCATGTCCTGATCGAGTTGTGTCTCATGTGCCCTGGAGGATGTTGCCCTTGTCCTGTTGTTGGCAAGTCTTGCTTCAGTTTGCTCTGGTGTCTCATGTGCTCTGGAGGATGTTGCTCTTGTCCTCATGTCAGCAGGTCTTGCTTCAGTTTGCTATGGCATATCCTTTGCCCTGGAGAAAGTTGCCCCTGTCCTCTAGTCAGCAATTAGTGCTGCTTTTTGTTGTTGTGTTTCAGAAGCTCTTGATATTGATTTTTTCACTTTGCATCAGATGGAGCTTTTCCAAGTGATTTTTTGTTTTTTGTGTGCCATGTTTCATTCACTCAATGGCTTCAGCACAATTGAGAAAATGTCTAAGAAAGAATGATTGATCATGCTCTCTTCTCGTGAAGTAAAGTGTAAACTTTCCATTTCCCATATTTGTAATGGCGTGGTGTTGCTCACTTTTTTTTATTCCCTTAAAAAAAGCTTTAATTGCCACTTTCGAACTGTATACTGTATTAATACATGTCAAAGGAATAACCAACACATCGAACATTTTGCTTCAGACACTTTTCCAAATGTTGCCTCCTTCTACAACCTACTTTAGTGAATCAGGGTGAGCATCAGTAAATGAGGGTGTTAACGGAGTGACATTTTTGCATCCAAACATAGACTACAATCTTGCCCCAGACAAATGAGGAATCCATGCAAATTTTGGCAGCAGTGGGTTCAACGATGTGGATTTGTAAAGCCGGAGCAACATAATAATAATAATAATAATATGGCATTTATATAGCGCTAAGAACCCTCAGGTATCTGAGCGCTGCTTATTATTACCTACGGTGTGTGGTGCTCATTTATCGACCTCGGAAGGATGAAAGGCTGAGTTTGGCCCCGCCGGGATTCGAACCTGCATTAGCAGGCTCTGCACGGATGACAAAGCAAGCGCTCTACTCGCTGTGCCACTTGACCAAATCCAAATATTTTATTGCATATACAATTTTTGCATCCATGCAAAATGTGGTAGATGTGGGTTCAACGGTGTGGATTTGTAGAGGCGGACAAACATACAAACACACATACATTCCACTTTATATATAAAGATTAGATCTGGTGTGCTTACTGAATAGTCAAAGTCATCCTATACAAGTACATTAATACTTGAGCTGTATGTACAAAACCCATCTGGCCCTGCTGTCATGGAACAACAGACTCAACAAAAGCAAACATGCATTTGCTTAATAATGCCAACCGTTGCAAACTGTAACCAATTTTACAAAACCATGCTGAAAAAAGAGCTGCAACCCATAGTTAACATCAGCTGCACAGATACACTAGAAGTGCATTGCATGACACTGCCCATGTGTCAACAAGCAACAGCACAACTCAATCACCCCAAAAAATCGAGCTCAAACAAAGCTAGATTGGAAAAACTATTAGCTCTGTGCCTCAACTGCAGAGTGATACTAAAATTCAACCTTGGCGTACACCAAGGTTTAGTCAATGGAGCAATTAGAACAGCTGTAAGCTTTCAAACATATCCAAATGAAAACAAAATCGAGTTTGTCATCATCAATTTTGACACACTTGAACAAACTAAAAAAAAGCCCCTCACCACAGCACATTTCATTTGTTTTGAAGATATGTATGCAGAGACAAATTATTTCTGCCTCTTCCATATGCTGTTACCAATCACATGGTCTAACCCTTGACGATGCATTTGTAGACATTGGCAGCACAGGCTTCAAAGAGGGTATGAGTTACGTAGCACTTTCACGACTTCATACACGTACTGGTCTATTTCTTTGTTAACTTTGATGCCAACAAAGTCAATGCTGACATTTATTTTGCATCCTAGAATACAACAGGCTGCATGCACTGTACACTACACATCTGGATATGAATCCTGTACCTCAAAAAAGAAAAACTTTAACAAGACAACTATTAAAAACAACAAAATAGCAGATCGCCTCATAATCTGTGTATAAAAAAGAAAAGAAAAATGCAGACCTTCAAACCAAAGAGAGACCAAATTCTCTGGTATTTTTAAATTCAGCAACATAACGGGAGTAAATTGCTATGCAAATGTAGCAATCAATCTTCTATTCCATCAATTGCGGACAATATTTACTTACATGGCTCAGAACAATGCTCATCATGGACAGAAATGCCACTAACAACCCTGACACTATCTACAGTGTTTTTCGGGGAAAAGACAGGAATTGGAATACTTGCAAGAATGGTTAAATTCACCATAAACGCAGGGCAGGACCCATAAGAATTCCTAATATACTTGTTAGAAAAGCTATAGACATAGCACATCTCTGTAAATGAAATCCTACACATTTCATACCCTTGGAAACATACATTATTCTATGCAACCATGCTTCAAGAACATGTCCTTAATGAACAATGTGTGTACGTATCTATACCAAATTGTAATTCCATGTCAACAGCTTCTCCAAAATGCAAATCACAGCATATTATGCTCATTTTGCAATTCAGACAATCTTTCAAACATACACATAGATTCACATGACCAATATATAATATTAATGTTTTTAAGATACAATGCATTTGCCAGTAAAAATTACTTTAAACTCTAACTTCACACACACCCCAGAATCTCTTTGCAAGAAAACATTCACAATAGTATGCATAATATATCACACTGGTGCTACAACCATTGTAGGCCACTAAACTGCATATGTGAATAAATGAAGTGATTGGTTTGAATGTATCGTCACTTCTGTTACAAAAAAAATATAGGTTACCAACAATCTAACAAAAGCTCACTTAAAATTCCTTAAAGCCACATGTAGTCATTAACTTATGCTTTAAATACATATTTACAATGCCATGCAATTAGAAATCGCCAATGCCTAGATACTTTAAATTTAAACACACAAAACAAGTATTCCTTAATTACAATACACTTAAAACATGTCATCACCTTTGTAATTACTTAATACATCCATACTACCAGTATACTACCTTTACAATACTATACAGTTAGAATAAGCCAATGAGTATATAACTACTTCAAACATAAACACACAAAACAAAGATTCCTTTTTATTTTTATTTTTTATTGTTATTTTGCGCCAAAGCCAGCAGGCATCAGGGCGCTGGCAAACATAAGCAAGTAGAGAGTGAGATGCATACAAAAGGAGTTTGGAACCAGAACTTGTGGATAGTGGTTATTCGAACAGCTAGGTCTTCAGTTGTTTCCTAAATGCCAGGTGGCAAGATTCAGAGGTAATGCATTCCATGCTATAGCCATAAGGATGTCAAATGAGCACCCTCATCCTTTGGTCTTTTTTGCACGTGGTGCAACAAGCTGTCCTTGGGTGCCTGATCGAAGGTACCTGGAGGGTATGTAGGGTAATATCCGTTTCTTCAGATAACTGGGAGCTTTCCCATGCATGCATCAGTGAGCAACAGAGAGAGCCTTGAAACTTGGTTTAGCTGACACTGGCAACCACTGCAATTTCTTCTGGCCCAGGAAATGTGTTCCCTTTTAGGAATATCCTTAATTATATTTCACTTAAAACACACTGTCGCCTATGTAATAACTTAATACATCAATATAAGCACTGTACTATTTTTTACACATAATAAATATGTCTACCTTTCATAAATGTAACAGTCTGAAAAATATTGGAGAAAAAGTTGAAAAAAATGTAAGTTTTGTTAACAAGGTCAAGGTCAAAAATACTTTATTCAGCAAATTTGCCATCATCATACACAACATTTTAAACTTTTCTGTGCCAATCCCACACTCTGTCTCCAATGCTTTACAAAATACAGTATTAGATCACACAAGCACCTCATAAAATCGAATAAATAACACTGTATGGTAAAATGTGTGGTCATAAAGCAAATGAAAGGTTTCTACAGAGCCAAGCACAACACATACATTTAGCAACAAAATACACGTAATTTAAAATGTCAGTTGATCGGTATAAAACAACTGCTTCAAAGGTGGTTCTTACATGTTTTATTCTAAATAGTAGAACCAAGTGAATCCTCCTCAAGGCCTTATAACATTCATACAGAAGCAAAAACTGTACAACAGACTTTGAACACAGAGTTACCATTCCTCCATCCTCAGGTAAAGGTTGCAACCCGACAGGTACCAACCCTAAATTTGATGTGTAAAGGTTGCACATAGGCAGAGGTTATTAGATCTAGGTAACTTTCCCCACCTTGGATGGCCTTTGAGGAAAGCTAATCCAACCATGATTTCAATTTCAAAACCAGGGTCAAAAGGCATTCCTGGTTCTCCCATTTAGCATGCCGCTTAACTACACAGTTTGCATTGCATGGTATGCTTTTTTGGTTCTCCCAGAAATCCCCCAGACCTACTGAACCCAATTGATGTTTTACATGGCTAGGCCATTGCAAAGAACGGACTCCCGGGTGATTGCCAGGACCAGACAACCCCAAAGTCACCCCCAGTTGACCAGAGGTTTGCAAGACAAATGGTAACTTATATGTTCAATGCCACACTCCAATATGACTGGTACAGATGGAGAACTACATGGCAGCCTAAGTTGTTTTTTAAAGAATTTGTTCACAGCCACTCTGATAACAATGACTCCATGTCTCACCTCCATACAATACTGTTGATGTGACCTAGGTTGTATAAACATTAATGGCAGGTGAGATAGCTTGCTCACCATGGGAGGAGAAAAACTTCCCGAGGCCACCACTATTCTTCTCTAAAATTGACTGCAATCTACTGGACTGGCCTGCCATCATCCGGTCTCACAGAACCATATCCCCAAATAGTCATACTACAAGACTTGTTCCAGTGCAGTCCCCTCAACTGCCAAGAGAAGCAGCAAGACCCTCACCCTTCTTGGCCTAAACACCATAACCTTAGTCTTATTCCTATTGACAGTCAATACCAGGTGGGAGCACTTGCAAATAAAACACTCCAGACCCTGTTTGATCCCCATAGGTGAGCTAGATAACAAAATTGAACCATCAGCAAAAAACAGGTTCCAATTTCAGCACCAATTTCGTAGTATCTAGTTTCCCCCCTGGTACTCTGCAACCAGGTCCAAGATAATCTCATTGAGGCATAAACAGAATAGAAGCGGGCAAGGACACAGCCTTGCCGCCCGCTTTAATCAACAGGAAATTGGCTGGTAGATTCTCTTGCCGGGCGCCATCTCACAGTTGCTGAATTATCAGAATGAAGCTGGGCAATGAAGGATACCAGTCTATGTGGCACCCCCTTGTTCAACAGGGTTCCATGTGTTAATATCCCCGCAAAAATATTGCGATACAAAAATATTGCCATATTTTGCGGCAATATTGACCCATGGACCCTGCGGGGGACACCCCTGTAACCACTGCATTATTTTAAAATGTTCAGGGGACACCCCCGCAACCCCGCCTCCTACAAAACATCCTCCCCAAAAATATTTCCTATGGCGAGAGAAACGGCTATATGTATGGTGATATTTTTGGTGGGGATATTTTGTAGGGATACCGTTCAACAGGACCTGCCACAGCTGTGCCCTGGGAAAAGTGGTCTGAAGATCCATGAATACTGCATAGACATGCCTTATTTTCTGAACGGTATTATTCTACTGGATAAATGACAGACGGAAGCAACAGTGCTTACTCCTTCTTGGAACCCAGCCTGGAGGTGCGAGTTGAGACCCCTAGATGTTACCCAGTCCAGGAGTTGTTGTAATAGGACTTTAGCAAATAGTTTCCCCGATGCGTTCAGTAAGGAGATCGGTCTGTAATTACTTGTTTTTTCTCTCCCCCCTTTTTATAAATTGGCACGATCAGCACAACACCATGATTCAGGGACTTTTTTAGTTTGCAAATGCACCCACACGACAGGCTCGTCTTTGCAAAAATCAACGAGAATTATTTTCCGGGCCTGGTGCCTTGTGTCTTTTTGTACTCATGGAGCATTCTAATGTTAATTAAAGTCCAGTCAATTTCCTCTGGGCTTTCTCCGTGGGAACTTACAACGTCTTCCTCCTCCTGATATAAATCATAGAAATGGATAAACCATTCCTCTGTTGTAATCATAGGGTGTAGAATATCAACAATAATAGCCTTGCAATCTCCAATAATAGCCCAGAAAGCCTTACTGTCTTTGTTTACAGCTGCCTGTTAAAGGACATCCCACATAATTTTATTAACAGTACATTTTCAACATATTTTTATTTTGATACATCTCTGGGCCCTAATGATTACACTATGCTAATACAACAGTGCATCACACAAATGTTGTAGAAAACATAGTTCATACAATATACTACTTATGAGGGTCAAAAAAGTAAATCTATATGCAAAACCTTAAGTATCTATATCTTCCATACCATGTTCTAAAACTAACTATATTGTCTTCTCGGTACAGATAAAGAAACACAGATGTTCCCTTGATACCATGCCCAACAGAGGGCACTATTGTACCCAAGGCCAGTAGCCACTTTGTTGCAGACGTTTAACCCAAAGTAACCATGCTATTCTGCCCATAGACAGTAGCCGCATTGTTTCCCACATTCAACCCAAAGTAAACATACTATTATTTCTATCGCCATTGGCCATATTGTTCAAAGTAAACATATTGTTGTGGCCATCGCCCGTGACCAGATTGTATGGGTCAGCAAACACATAGTGATGTCCATATTGGTCGCAGAGAGGGAAAATAACCATGAACTTAACAACATCCCCACAATATTTCTACACAGAGTAACACATATATTGGGCCTCATTACAAGTGTGGCAGTCCAGAATTATGGGTGCTGGTCGCTATCAGGAATAATATGGGTATTATCCCTGATGGGTGCTGGACGCACCATACCAGCACCAATTGTGACCTTGTAACCGGGTCTGAAGTTTCACCCAAGCCTAGCTTGAGGCACGGTGTCAGAATCCTTGCTAAAATCAATAAAGCACAAATACACAAATACACATACAAAAAAAACGGCTTTAGAAAGGAGCATGCCACTAATCTGAATATTTGCGCCATACACTGTCTTATGTCCGAAGCAACTCGCCCCAAGCTAAGAAACAGTATTTGTGCGTTATCGACTTTGGCAAGGATTCTGACACCGTGCCTGGAGTTAGGCTTGAGCAAAACTTCAGACCGGGGGCATTGAGCCGTGCCTCCTATGTTTTATTAAAGTGCATTATGCTGATACTTTAGCTATAGTCCGAGTACATCACGAGGGTCTGGCCACCCATCCTACACTGACAAATAGTGGATTAAAGCAAGGATGTGCCTTGGCCCTCCTTCACTATAACGTTTACATTTCCAACATGGCCCTGGCATTGGGAGCTGCACATAGATTTCCTCCAAAGTTGGGGTGTGAGCCAGTGGCATGACTTGGGTATGCCGATCACACTGTGCTGCTAGACCACTCCCCTATTGGACTTCAGCACTCTAATGATGCGCTTAATTAAGTTATACAACTTTAATTAAGACATGCAATATTAAATTAATGTTCTGACCTTCAAAGTTACAGTACATAAATAATAATAACAACTGGCAGTGGATAAAGAGAGGAAAATGGAAAAGGTCTTGCCCAGTTTTCTCTGAATTTGCATACTGAACGCGGTGTTCCAGCATGCCCATGGCAGCACCCTCAACAAGCGGGAAATGTAATACCAATTGCTTATTCCAAAAAGTAATGACACATTTGATGACTCTGCAAACAATGTGCGGTATGCAACACAAAAAATAGTCCGATCCCATGGCTGGTGCAATCTACCGAGTAACCATTTGTAAGTCCATCATTTCCATCTCAAATGGTGTTTGTATGTTATCGGATGTAGGGATGGTATTATATGGCAAGGAATGACTTGGACAGAGTTCCAATGGCAATGTCACATCCTCTGCTATGCCCTTGATCTCCTGCCACAATGTATGAGGAGACTCACGAAATGCTTGCAGTAGTACTCGTCAATGCGCCCTTTTCCATGACGACTCACCACATGGATGTAAGTCGGTGGACCAATGCTCACAGAAATATCGTAGGTTTAGCCTGGCCACTACATACGCTAAAAGTCTGGTAAAAATCCAGGATATTCACTAATTCAGGCAATGTGTATGACATTCTTTTCTAGCAGATTAATAGACGTACGCACATCAAGGATGGTGGTATTTAGGTATGACACGTTAAATGATGTGCTTATTATAGCAAAAGAAGGAGCACGCTACATATATTAAAAACTAAATTAGCTATTCCTTTCCCATACACTCAAAAACCATGAACGTAGATGGATAGCGGAGAAGCACATGGTTGAACAGCATATGTAATGTAACGTACAAGTCAAATATCCTACAATTTAACATGGGCCTTTTCATAATGAGCTAGCCATTAGTAACAGCTGTACGGTTGAAACGGGCTTGTGTTTTATCAGCACTGATTTTCCTAAATGATGTTAGGGTGGGAGACAAAAGGGATCACTGTGTGATTCAGTTTTGGCAAACTGTTGGACTGGCTTTGTTGTAAGAATATTAAAGACAAACAAGCTGGACTATGAAAACAAAACAACGGGAGCCTCTAGAAAGGGCAGTCCAATCCAATGACTCTAGATTTTTCTGGAAATCGATGGCTTGAGGGTTTGATAGCCTAGCAACCAAACGTCCTCTCAGCAATGGATAACCACTTTCAAGGGATTTTCTTTCATAACGATTCTGTGGCTGGAGATGAGGGCATCCATTTAAATGCAAGAGTCCTTGTGTTTTGCATAGAAGAGATTTCCAAGAATATAAAAGTGCTCACCATGGGTAAAGATGCTGGTCTGGATAGTCTGCATTCAAACATCTTCAATTGGTTTGCGACCTAGTGGCATCCCAATTTACATACGCTTGTTAGCAGTTATAAACGTTAATCCCCTGAAACATGTAACAACGGCTTTGGAGCACTTGTATGTGTTGATGACACCTCACTACTTGATCTGACCGCTGGCGGATTATACCAATCCCTCACTTCCTCTGACGATTATTTCAGCACCCATGGCCTTAAGTTGAATATGTCAAAAAGTAAAGTGGTGGTGTTTCATAAACACAGAAATGATTATTCTTGAATCTTAAAGGGGGTGAAGATCGGGGAGGTTCAGTGATATACATATTTGGCCGTGCTTTTCTCTACGAATGGAAAATGGTCAAAGCACCTGAAAATGATTGCAACAAAGGCAATTAGCTAGGCTAGCGGGTCGTCTTAGGTTTTTTACATGTATGGTGCCTATATGTTTGGCAAATGTCTATCGGACTAGTTTGGGCACTCTACTGCTTTACGGAACTGGGATCTGGTCACATTCTGATTGCAGATTGAGATTTTACAAAACAGAATTCTAAACAATGAGTAACTTTTCCACAAACCAATCCAAACTGCTCCCTCTTAATGAGCAGAGTAAGTGGGATAGGTCTGTGCGTGATAAAACATGTCTATGTGACAGGTGCTGTTTCGAATCTCCCCCATGATTTACTGTTTTGTAGAACATTTTCAGACATACACAGAAAATATTTAATCCCCTTTTTACGCATTATCAGGTTTTATCGTGAGACTTTCTTTTTTATATGGAATTGTAATGACATACATTTTATTCACAGTGTATATGAATTTGTGAAGAAGTCTCTTCATAGATAGGCCTATTTATTGAACTGCTCCCTGCCTAAAGGTAATCACATTATTATATTTGAACACAATTAATACCTCATTAAAATTAATCATGTAAAGGAACATTTCAGAGTTTAATATTGGAAGTTTGTTTTCTGAGGTTCGTTTCATGGACATTTCTAGTGGGACAATTGCAACCGCTGGGGCCAGATTATCAAAGATTTGCACTGGTGCAAAATAGTGGAGCAAATGAATTTAGCACCAATTTTGCTGCTCTGATATTAGAGAATTGAGCAAACAGATTTAGCCCCAATCAGTATTATGTAAAAATGTTTTCACTGGGGGAAATTGGAGAAGGCTGTTTTAATTGGTATGCTTGCAGCTTAACATGAAAAGGAATGTTGTAGGCTATGCAAACGGTTTTAGATCATATGGATTGTGCCAAAATCTATTTGCCCCTTTTGCATTATCAAAGCATGTGTTCACTTTTTTGCACCAGTGAAAATCGTTGATAATCTGGCCCCTGATGGCCTTGTGTCCCATCCCATTAGTGTACATGCCCATTCCATCATGCACCTTTCTTGTTGTTTTGTTCTCTCCCCTCCACTCACTATTGGCAGAGGGCCTTTTTCTCACTACCATAATTGTGCATTCCTTTCCTCCAATAATGACAGTGTGTCAGGCAATTGAACGTGCCATTTTGTTTCCCTTGCTTTTGTTGTGCTCCCATCCTTCTCTTTTTAAACCTTTGCCCTCTGACTTCCCAACTGACTATGAACAGGGATTGGAGGATCCCCCACATAAACGTTCCTTTTGTTAATCCCTTAAATTAGCATCCCCCTTAGATTTGAATGCTCTGACTTCACAAGAAGATGCACAATAAACAAAATAGAGAACAGACTCCTGGCCGGTAGAGTTCATTTCTGGTGACATTTTGTTTTAAAGCAACAGTATGGTTCACCTTTGTTCCTTTAATTGCAAGTTAATAGAACTGATAATCTGGAGGGGTGGGCCATGGGCATTGAGACAATCAACCCTCTTCAATGTCAACCTCTAATGAAGGCCCATCCTTTTAGGGAGCTGTATGTAAGGCACAGGTTCCAACCCCAACAGAACCAACACAATCCCGTCATCATTCTGAGGTATATACACTGCGTAACCTTAAATTGAGTAATACATATGCCTTTTATCACACTGATTATAAGGGCGAGGAATCTGGCATGGAGTTTGAAAAACCAGACCTAATGAGATAACTTCTTTTTTAATTTTAATAATGTTTATTGAGATCTTTAGAACAATAATACTATACAGTCAATGTTTAGAAACATAATGTAGTAATCCATTAGATAATGTGTTAACAGAAAGTAACAAGACAAGGACAAGTTCTAAAGAATAGGTAAGAGAATTCACTGTAATCTTATTTTGCTGGTATATATCTTTGACAATGATATATAATACATAAAGATGCTAAATATGGAACTATATATGATGAGCAACTTATCATTGAAGATACTACATTAAGATTGATTAAATAGGGGGAAGACAGACATGAGACAATCACATACCAAACAAGAGACACAAGGAAGAGGGGGAAGCATGAGGAACAGCATAAAAATGATATGGCACCGTAGCATATAATACACATATTCAAAATGGCATCAGAAGTTATATACAAATTATATTCTATATAGAACATCGAATGAATGTTTAAGACATGAAGAGGTCACATTCCATGCGTGGTAATATTAAAGTGATCCAAAAACCGAAAAAAGAAGGACCATTTAGCATTCTACTTGGGAACAGAATTAAGATTGTTTGCCATGCACAGTTCCATCATTTGTGTGTGACATATGTTATTCCACAAGCTTCTGATGCACAATGAACGGAAGTCTTTCCAATTGCCAGTATTGTTCTTCAAAGCCATGCTAATAAAGAGATCATAGAGTCTGGAAGCTTCAGATGGTAAGAACATGGTTATAGCAAGGCTTCCGAAGACAATGTTTATGAAAGAAAGTGGGATGTCAGTGAAAAATATAGATTTAAGATATTTCCATACTTTTTGCCAGAACTTGAAAGTATAAGGACATTTAAAAAAACAAAAATATATATGCTCATAAGTGGCATTAGCAGCAGTACATGTTCAACAATTATCATTATTGCTTATCTTAGATGAAGATAATTTAACAGGTGTGATGAATACTCTATGAATAACTACGAAAAATGTTGAGAGATATTCGCTGATGTAGAGATATGTTTAACTCTGGGAAAAAGGTTAGACCATGTGTGATCATCTAAAATGTACCCAAATTCATCCTCCCATTTGTGGCACAAAGTACAAATCCTTAAATATGTTATAAGGATATTGTAGAATTTTGAAGCCTTTATGTCTAGATGCATTGTTAGCTGTAGTAGCCTAAAGGTGTCGGGAGTTAGAATGTCATTAGAAAAACAATGAAGAGCATCAAAGCAGGAGTTGACTAATTTATTGTAGAAATTGAAATCTGTATTAGGAATGGAGAATTTGTGTTTGAGTTGTTGAAATGATAGAATAGAAGACCCATCTATGATTTGTTGTATAAATCTAATACCTTTTCTCAACCAGGATTTTCTATTTAGGGTTCTATTATTAATCAGGATCTTTTTATGTTGTCATAATAAAGGGGAGAGGCTTTTTTTGGGAGTTTTTTGTGAGGAAAGAGTAAGAATTGGAGGGCGGAAATAGTGGCTCTGATAGGGTCTGAGATGGCCGAAGAGGAATGATTAAAGACATATATAAGATCAGTTATTTCTAAAGGATAGACCAACTGTTTCTCTTTGGTACACCATGTGGGAATGTCGGATACTATGGGACAAGCAAACCAGCATCTAGATTGTTTCAAGAGAAAAGCAGAGTGATACAATTTGAAATCAGGAAACTTGACCCCTCTTTTATCATAAGGTGCTTTTAATTTGATCAGGGCAATCCTTTTGCTTTTACCCTCCCCTCAGAGGAATTTTAGTAGAATAGATTAAATGGATTTAAAAAAGGAGGGAGAAATAGGGACACATAGCAGTTGAAGGTCGTATAAGATTATTGGTGACAGCATCATCTTGATTTTGTTGAGTTTTCTCCACCAAGAAAGATACAGGGGAGACCATCTAGAGGTTAACTCCTTTAATCTATCAAATAAGGATTGGGAATAAGGTTTAATGGTATCCTGGATAGTGGCGGCAAAAGGCATACCTAAATACTTTATAGAGGAGCTACAACATTTAAAAACAAATGAGTCTATTTCATGTTTAAGACAGTGGGGATAGAGGGGCATGATTTTGGATTTGTGTTTGTTAAGTTTGTAACCTGAGACTAGGCTAAATTGGGAAAGTGCTTTGAGTAGGTAAGGTAGGTGTAATTTAGGATTTTTTATTAGAATAAGGATGTCATCTGCATAAGAAGCAATTTTTATATTAGATGTACCACCAAAAATACCTGGGATATTTTTGTTAGACCTGATTAGTTCTAATAGCGGTTCTAATGATAGGATATATGAGATTGGTGAAAAGGGGAAGCCCTGCCTGGTACCCCTGCGGAGTGGAAATAATGGGGAGGTTAGACCATTAATACATATTGAAGATTTAGGGGAGGAGTAAAGTAGTTTAACAAGAGAGATAAACTTATCACCACAACCGTGCCAATGTAGATAATGAAACATGAAGTCCCAATTGACCCAATTGAAGGCCTTCTCTGCATCTAATGCTATGGCAGCAGAGCCCTGTATATCTTTTTTTAAAATTTTTGGCTGATAGGTGGATAGCATTTAAACGTAGTCTGGTGTTGGAAAGAAATATTGCGCCCTTTTACATAACTGACTTGTTCAGGTTTTATTAGGACAGGAAGAGAGGACTCACTCCTATTGGCAAGGACTTTTGCGAAGATTTCGCTTTTGACATTAATAAGAGAAATGGGCCATTAATTACCTGGGAGTGAAGGATCCTTATCTGGTTTAGGGAAGAGTATGAGTAGGGCTTCTGAGAGAGGGAAATAAAATAGGAAAATAGATTTTGAAGCTTGGGGATAAGGGATTGAGACAAGCTATCGATGAATTCAGTGGAAACACCATTTGGGCCAGGAGCTTTGCCTTTGCCTAAGCCTTTATTGCTTTGGAGCTTTCAGGAAGGGTGATATCATTGTCTAAATGTGATAGATCCAATTGAGGGTATGAGGATCTGTTAATGTTATAACAAAAGGATGCTATGTTGTCAAGGTGAATGGAGTTTTCAGGGGTGTATAGATTAGTATAAACATTTTTGAAGCATTTTAGAATATTATCAGGGTGATGACATACAGTGCCAGTTGAGTCTTTTATATGGGAAATAAGAAATTTCTCTGTTTTTGTTTTCAAGTAGGAGACTGGTGCTTTACTAGCTTTATTGGATGTTTGATAGATTTTTGTTTTATATTTAAGAATAGTTCCTGCTGCTAGATCAGTGATCTCATTATTAATTTGAAAGCGCGTGGTCGAGACCTTACCAAGATTGATAGGGTTGGAATCGTGATAATAATGTTGTTTATCTAGTGTAAGCTGAGAATAAAGGTCATCCAGATGCTTTTTACATAGTGCTTTCTTTTTCCCTGAGTAAGCCATTATGTGGCCTCTCAAAGCAGCGTTGAAAGCATCCCAGTTATTCACAACCGATGTATCACTGTCTAGATTGTCTGCATAAAACTGTTGGATGAAAGATTTAACAGATAGAATAAATTGAGGATCTTGTAGGAGAAAGTTATTACGTTTCAAATGTGACAAAGGTTTATGCACATCAGAAAGACTAAAGGAAGTGCATACTGGTGCATGATCAGATATAATAATATTTTCAATGCTTGAGGCAATAATGAAGCATGTCTGGGTTTTAGTAGAGAAAATGTAATCTAGATGGGATAGTGTGTTATGAGGGGATGAGTGGAAAGTATAGTCCAGTTGGCTGGGGTGAGATAATCTCCATGTATCAATAAGGCCGGTGTCAGCCAACCAACCCAGAAAGGATTTGTGTGACTTGTTATTTTTAAACAAGCAAAAGGATTTTCTGTCAAGTAAAGGATCAAGGAACTGATTAGTGTCCACGCACATGATTACATTATTGAAATTGTTTTGACGCATCAATTGTTTGATAGAAAACCAAAAATTGGGGTCAGGGTTCGTTGGACCATAGATGTTTAGAATGGTAACATGTGTAGAATCTATCCAGAGTTTGACCCACACCCATCTCCCATTTGTATCAGATCCATGATCAAGAGTTTTACTGGGGAATTTTTTGCTAATTAATATAGCTACTCCATTTTTCTTAGCAATAGCGGGACTGGAGATGATTTCTTTAACCCAAAGGGATTCCAGCTTCATTGCTTCATTGTTAGATAGGTGTGTTTCTTGAATGCATGCTATGGACGGATTTAATTTGTTTAGATGTGAGACAGCCTTACATCTTTTAATGGGGTTTTTACTTCACTTGATGTTCCATGTGACATATTTGAAGATCATTGTAATATTTCATAAATTATGATAACATAACCTGATACCATGTAAATGTAGAAATTTAGTACCAACAAAATGCATTATGAATCATAAATATTACAATGGAGATACAAGAGGATGACACATCGGGTCAAGGAAGGATAGTGGTGCCTGATCATGAATAAATTGAGTAGGGTAGTAGATAAAAAAACACAAAAATAAAGATCAGATGGGATGCAGGGGAAAATCAGAGAGTAAAATTACAGGGATGGATGACGCCCTCTGAGTCGTCAAAAAAAAGAAAGAGCGACTCAGGATGGAAGTCAGACGTTGCAAGAACACCTGTCCCACAGGTTAGGGTAAAATGATAATCATGGCATTGCGAAGAAGATTTGAAAGCTTATGAGGGAAAAACACATTCATGTAAATGAGGAAGCAGAGGTGCTAGCAGGAGATGATGTGTCCATGCCTTCGGATTTAATGGAGCGTATGAAAGCTCTGAGGTCAGCAAGCTCCTCAAACATGGTTGTACAACCTTCAAGTGTTACTTTGAATAAGCAAAGGTGGTGTAGACCATACCGAAAATGTAGTTGTTTTAAGGCTGAACAGAAGGATAGAAATATTTTTCTGCGCTCGGCCGTGCTTTTAGCTACATCTTGAGCAATATATATCTTATTGCTATTCCAAATGAGGGATTTTCATTCCTGGACAGCAGAGAAGATGAGCTGAAGTTGGGAATATTCCAGAAGGTAAACAATTAGTGTTCTGGACGATGTTTTTGAAGAGGTAGAATCGGATAATTGACCAATTCTATTAGGGAACGTTGAATCTTTAGTAGTACATCAGAAGGTAGGTGGAGCAGTGTGGATAGGAACTTTTGTAAGAATGCAATGGTGTTATTTCCTTCTGAGCCTTCAGGCAGACCTGAAATGTGAAGATTGTTACGTCGACTAAGATTCTCTAAATCTTCGTTGTGCCTTTGAATGTCTTTGATGGACTTTTCAAGCAGTACCACTTTAGAAGAAACATCCTCCACTAGACCAACTATTTTCTCCACTTCATCCATTCTATTTTCAAAGCCCTTCCATTTGTCATCTAGTTGTTGTAATTTTTGAATTATGGTCTCAATGAAGGGTTTAAGTGATCTAATTAATGATAAAATAGCATTGATAGCAGGATCAGATACACTCAGCGGAGGTGGTGAGTCGCTTTTGTGTCTCTTAAGGTTGGAGGCTGAGGTGTTAGGTTCTTTTGTGGTCATTGTGTTCTTCTTATTGGCAGCCATATCATTAATTAATATAGATATGAATATTGAGATTCGAGAAATATTTGTATAAGTAGTTAGATGTTGAACTACTCAAAGAAGCCAATATTATCATCAATATTTGCCCAAATCCAATAATAATGTAGTCACAATGAGGGCTTGTGGTGGTGTCTATAGATTAAGAATGGCAGATCTATAGATGTAGAATCCTTCAGTTTACAATTATTATTTCCATATTATGCATGTCGTGTTGTTCCCTTTAAGGGAGATTAAATGAGAACACTTTAGATAATAAGGAATAAACCAAGGAGTGATATATGTGGAGCCACCTGTCCTGTAGTAGTGAAAGTACATCTAGCACCAACAGGCAATTGATTGAACAAAGGTCAGTGTAAATTTCTCTTGCACCACAGTAACTTTGTGTATTCGTTTATGAATATAAAGAACATTGATGCATGGAGCTTAACAGCAAGAGGTATTAATGTATTTGCCTTGAAGGTTCAAAAATGATAGAAAAAAGAAAGGGTGAAAGTCTGCTTCTTTATATGCTGATGTAAACAAAACAGTCAATTTTATGTGCAAAATATCTTTTGGGAAGATCATTTGCCTCCAGTTATACTTTTAACACCTTGTACAAGAATTAATATAGCCTGTTTAAGATGAGGAAATACAATTTTCCAAATGGAATGTGGAGAAATATTTTGTGTGTATAAAATAATATTGCTTCTGTGCCTTTAAATGTTCTGCCTCTTTCAGGGAAAGTAATCAGGACGTTCAATTCCCCTTTATTTCCTTTTTTCTTCCTTACTTGCAGTGATGTTTCATTAGGCGCCAGCGGCGGCAGCACTGAGAGGGAAGAGCAACAAGGCCCAGACTGGCACGTCTTAGTGAGAGCGACGCCAGGGCTCTCCTCATGAAGGGCGGGTACCTGTGACAGCAGTCCTCGGGAGCAGAACGACGGAGCTTGTCAAACGAGTAAAAGAGGGTTAAACCGCATCGGAATGGCAGCCGGAGTGCGTAGCAATACCTGAAATCCATGTAATGAATAAAGTGTAAAAATGTATAATATTTAAATATTAATACCTTTTTTTATAAATGCGTGGGATGGAGCTCTGAGCCTACACGTCCGCCTTCATTGGCATCAGGCCACGCTCCCCATGAGATAACTTCTACTGAAGAAATGCTTCCAGTTGGAATATACATCTTCTTTTGCGAAATAAGACTTTCTATTTCCACCAGAAGAAAGCACACAGTGCATCAAACAGTTTAAAGATAATAATAGAACTTTTCTACAGCACTTCCTGACAGATTTGGATAGCTTTTAATTGCTGTAAGGATGAGTGTCACTATTATCACTCACTCGTGGTCCTCAATGTATCAACCAGAGGAGAATGAAGGGCTGTGTCGGCGTGACCAGCGTTTCGGAACTAGGTTTCATAGATTCGTCCTGCTCCTAAGGCAGGCGTCTTATGCACGAGTGCTCCTTCCGGCTGTAGATTAATCTCTTCTATACATTTTTATTTGAATACGAAAGCGAGGATGCATTGTGATATACCAATGTTGCAAAACACAGCAGTCAAAATCCTCAGAGAGAAACATTTCTTATTCATAGATCAGCTTAGAAATACTATTTGTGTTTTTATTTCTTCTGGGACTCTTCTCATAAAATACCATTCCAAAAAACATAGCTCACCTGTCTATATTGTCAAAGCCAATAGGGAACATTAGATCCCAAAGTATCCTAACGGGGTGTATCCAATATCTGCATTACATTTAAATAGAAAGAAACAGATTGCTACCTTTGTCTTTTGCCTGAATACAATCCTAAAAGCGAAATGTGTTGAACTCATGTTGGTCCTGTGAGCCACACTGTGCGAAGGGTGGGCAGATACATGCAAATAAGGGTGCAAAACATCTAACAAAAATGTTAAAGTACTTCATTCTGCAGCAGTTATTCATATGGAAAAACGAATTATACCCTGATAAAACAATATCAAATCCTCCCAGCGGCCACATCTATGGAAACACATGTAAATAGTACATGCAATCCTGTAACTAAACTGACAGTCTTTATAATATTGAAAGGTCTGCTATAAATAGGATAAAATGAACACGTGCCAATAAAAACACCATCCTTATCATGCCTGTTCATGCATGATGTAGTCTGCAGTTGTGCTAAAATTCACAAACAATTTCCTTAATTCGTAACGTCTTCACGGTGATGTTACACTGCTCTTAAGCATTGTTCTCTTGCTCATGACCTCTTCTATAATTAGTTACATACAATCCCATATTGTTTATATTGTTTCCTTGCTGGTAGTAAATAGCCTAATCATCCAAAATATCAATAAATAGACCCTGGCAATTCTGCTGAGAATGCAATGAGACAACAGAAATAATAAAGTCTATTCGGATGGGGAAACAGCACCAAGCAGATAATGCATGGACTTTCTGAATCAGGCACTTAACGAGAATGAATATACTAGCCGATGGAGCTTGATAGTGGATGGAGCGATGGGTCCCAATGCAGTAAAGGACCTAAAATCATAAATTGCGGGAGAAGGATTGGAATAAGCATGTTTTTGTCCTTTATGATTGGGGCGTTAACAATAGAGATGGGGACCCAGATTGGTTAAATTAAGCGGGCGCATTGCTTAATTCATCGATATTCATGCTCATCTTTGACACAAACGTTAACACAACTGTTTTAAGAGAAGTATCAAGTTATAGGAGGCCAGACCCACATTGTTGCATCAAAAGTAAACTTAAAATGAGTCCTAAATTCTAATGTGCAGTAAAAACATGTGTAACATACACAATATTAAACACTTCAAATGCATTGTGTTAAACTAACATAATATAAATTATAGGGTGGCCGCAGCCACCCTATATTTAAGGTGAGTCGGACTCACGTAGGAAACCCAAACAAATTATTTCCTAATATCTTTTGACTTGTGCGACAGATCTGGGCAAAATTAGGGACGCAAAGGCCCATCCAGACTGCACAGTTTGGGAATCATTTGTTAAAAAAGGGAAATGGTATTAAGAAAACAAAAAGCTATCAAAAGTTGCAGCCTACTTCCCATTCATTTTCCCATTGACAAAAAAGGTCAATTTCTGCCGGACCGCAAAGCCCAAACTGCTGGACGGATTTGGACCATTTCTGAAACAACTTGGTCACAAAGCATTAACTCAAGGTCTTTTGGTGGTTTTGGGACATTTGGTCAAGTCAATTTCTTAATATTGTCAAGAATAGTGTGCCTCCTTCTCCCCTCAAAAATAGTGATATCTCCCATGCGGCATTGTAGGATCTGCCTTTTTTTTTTCTTGATGCAAGAGATTGCTGCGGCAACAGCTGAGGATATCGGAAAATGAAATACAGAAAAAAAACATTTGCAGGTCAAAAACATGCAATTGCCATCAGGCTAGAGGTGGGGCGAGGCAAGAAGACATCAAGTGAAATTTGGGAGTTGGAGGGGCTCTAGGGACTGAGCTTGCAACACAAAGCTTTTTTGTAACCTCAGCTATAGCAGCAAACAGCCAACATCTTGAAGCAAACTGCATCACAGACACAGGGAGAGGGCAGGGTAGGTGAGGAGCACATCTGGGGAGTGTGAAGAGCTGACACAGTTGAGGGGGCACTTGGTGAGGACCTGTGGGGGGAAGCATGCTTTTCATCTACTATAAAGCTACACATATGTATGCAGAACTCTCATCCATGCAGTAACCAGGCTGACCCTGCAGAGCATCAAAGCAAGGAAGGTAACAGCCTCGTAAGGCCAAATATTCCCTGCATAACACAATCCCAATAGTAAACCAATGCTTGTGGTCTTGTGGGTAAGCATCTGCTTTGGGAACATTACAACCTGAGTAAAATTCAAGTAGCCAAATACTTGAGCAAACTTGCCAATCTAAAAAAAAACAGGGGTTGTGTCTGCACTCTGAAAGTGTTGTTGTCCACCCACATGTGTCCTTTACTTGTGCCCTGAAAAGCAGCCAAATCAGGGGAAATTAACTGCACCAGTGTTCAAGATTTCTAACTCTCTTGCTTGCCACATCATGGGCAAATATTAATGACTTACTTGCCCTCTCATCATTTCCCCTCCTCACCCCCATGTCTGTCTTTCAACAATGCTCTGCTTTATAAAGATAACTTGAAATGTGCACATACAAAAGTGTCACTCAAATATATAAATACTTATAGAAAAATATTAGGCAGAACATCCATAATTGTGACATTATTCCCCCCATCTTGACGGGGAGACTACACATACTAGAATGTTATTTGAGTGCATAATGTTCAAGGACTGACAGTAGCATGGTTT
Organism: Ambystoma mexicanum; assembly: GCF_040938575.1. Classification (NCBI taxonomy): domain Eukaryota; kingdom Metazoa; phylum Chordata; class Amphibia; order Caudata; family Ambystomatidae; genus Ambystoma; species Ambystoma mexicanum. Next base: position 954,193,789 of record NC_090937.1, on the reverse strand, counting down.
TAAAAACAGTAATGCTGATGTGTGTCATTAGATATTTAAAACTATGAAAACACACAGCATTCGGGACTGTGGACTGCCTTCCATCCATGCATGAACAATACCAACCCTGCTTAACTTCAAAGTGAGGAAGTGTCCGGCCCACTCAGGCCATGTTGCTCTAATTGGTCTTGTAACGTGGGCTCATTTATTAGGCAACATGGCCTGAGGGGGTGACCCCTTCCTTGCTTTGAAGCTAACCGTGGTTGGTCCCAGTTAATGCCTCGATGGGAAACCCACTGTAGCTGTAAACATATCTATTCTTTTTAATTATGTATAAAATATTGCAAGCTTTGAGAACTCACAATGTTTGAAGGCAATGCGCACTGAGATAAAAGTATTTGCACAGGTTCACACACTTTGGTTAAGCAGTGTGCTACAAGTTCCTTGTTTTATGACAGGTCCCTTGGTGACTGTTGAGATTCATCACATGACCCCAACTAACTGCATTTAAGTGGCACGGAAAAGGGGAAAAAATACCGGTTTCAAGAATCACATCTGCCCAGGTACTGTTGCCCCATAGTGAAAATCAAGGTAGCAAATCAACAGCTGCAGCTAACAATCCCATGCATGCCAGTACTGCTCACACAAATAAGTGTGCTCCAAAGTCAGAGGCCCCAGGAAGAGAGAGAGCTGTGGGTTAAAAAGGGGTTGCTCACTATCATTGACTGATTTGATATGGAGACAAAACATTACAGGGAAAGTAGTAATTGAACAGGAATTGCTTATAGTTACTCTTGAGCATGTTTCGAAACAGCATATTGCAGCCAATATTCAGGAGGACTGATTTCTCTGCAATCTGCAGGAGTATATCAATGAATGTGTCGCAAAACACACTTGTTAGTCATCATCTTTATAGTACTGGACAAACTGTCAGGATGTTGCACAGCACATTGCCCTGACCATCTGGACCCTTCTGGGAATTCCACATTGATTATGTGGACATTCCTTACAGGTCTACTAATTCCAGTTGCAATATTGTTGTATTTTGACATTAGGTTGAGGCTGGCCCTTGTGTACAACCCAATGCTAAATCAGCAGCTACATTTCTGATGCAAGGTTTTTCCTCGCTGGGTGATATGTGAGGTCCTGAATTCTGATAAATGAGCTCACTTTTTAATGAGTTATTTAAAGAAATATCATCTCTATTGGGGATACAGCATAAACAGTGTTCCATCTAACACATTCAGGCAATGGGATTGTTGAAAAACAAAATGGACTGTTGAAAGCTAAGTTATCCAAGATATGTATTACATTAGGGAGAAATCAGCAGCACTGTCTGCTTCTGGCTTTGGTTAGCCTAAGAACACAGCTAAGTAAAGTTTGCCCCTTGTCCCTGCATGAGATAGTGATGGGGAGAAGAAAACATACAACTCTTACACCTACACACACAGCAGCAGATGCTCACATGGCAGCAGGTGTATTGGGGAGGAGCTTCAGGGGTATTTGAGGGAGCTTACAAAAAGTATAAAGATTTTGTCTCTCAGATTGCCCCTGGAAGAGAAGATCCAGTGAATTTACCACCAGCTCAACTGTATCCCAGGGACCAAGTGTTCATAAGGAACTTCATCCAGCCCGGATCGACCAGCTTTTTCAGTATCCATATATGGTGGTCTTCACCACCCCATTTGTGGTTTGTGTGAAGGAGTTGAGATACTGGGACCACTTATCTGATGTTCAGAAAATACCTAGTACCGCTCCACCTTCTCGTGAGAATGAAGCAGTTAATGAATAATGTAATAATATTCTTTGCAGCATGTTTTCTTATGCTATTATGCCTGATAAATTCCTATAATGTGATGATTTTTCTGCATGTTTTTCGGTTTTTTCTACCCCACTACAGGTTCAACACTACAACAAGTGTTGAGCAATATATGTGTTATGTTGCATATGTTGTTTTCTTTTTGTAGTTTATATATCATTTATTTATGGTTATTTTATATGGTTAGGGAAATTAAAGGTGGATGTATGGCAATTACACAAATGTATCTTTGGAGATGACACAAACCAGGAGGGAAACTCAGGTAGAGATTGACTATAATCAGTATAAGGTTGTGATACTAGATAATGTAGCAGATGTGTACCACCCCGAGATAGACAACATGTGGTATAATCACATGCATGTATTGGGGAGGGAGAAGTCAAACAAGAGCTGCTATGTTTGCTCATAAATACCTCATGTGACGAGTCCACCCAAGCTGTTTATACCCCAAGAAATGCCAGCTGTTATCGCCCAATGTTAAGTACAACTGGTCCTGTGCAGAATAGAAGATCTTTTCCAGGGGTGCATGGTTCAAGCAGTAATAATGGACAGAGATGATGAAGAATGTGTCAAGAAGAAAGAACAAACCTGGTGCAAAATAAGACCATTGCTCAAAATGGAAGAAGTGTTGTTGTCCAATGACAAATGGGTGGCAGGAGTAGTGTGCTTTGCCATGGGGTGTTAACTGGGGTTCTCACAGGATGTAGCAGCACACATCAATCATAACTGTGGCAGGACATGGGGAAATTGTGTGCCAAAATTGACATGGATAAAGTTAAGTGAGACACCATCAAAAGTACAGAGGCTAGTGGAAACTTATTTTTGCTTCAGATTGAATGGCACTATACCTGTAGGAACTAACATTGGATGTAATACAACACTTTTTATCCCCGATCTGACCAAAGGCACAGCTGCGTTAATGGTTGTCTATTGTGTTTGTGGACAATACTCATACCTACACGCCCGTCATCATATGTTCACTGACCACCTTCACTCAGCGGTTCTGGTAGTTCCTGATGCCCATCTGTCATCAATGTGCCACCCGTAGAAACCACTAAGTCCCCATCAGACAAGCGAGTCCATTGCTCATCAAAGCTGCATCACCAGAAAACATCCAATTACTTGTCAAAAGACTCATCTGATACATTGAAGGTGATCCCAGATCAGTTTTAATTGTTTACCAAAACTGAAACCTTTTTTTATCTCTATCCTGTTACCAGGTATCCAAACTGCAGGAAAGGCTGAGTGGCTGAAAATCACCAGGTGGGAGATGTTTCAGTTGGCAAACCAGATAGAGCTGAGTCTTAAGTCCAAAAAAGGCTGAATTACTAGCAATCAGGCGCATGACACTCCAAACAGATTTGTTCTGGAATTGTTCATGGCTATGGAAGGGTGTGTGTGAAAGAACATTCCCCCATATGGCAGAGACAGCATGCCATTGACCCATGTCACAGGGGCCCTTCATATTTTGAGGATTGCCATGGAGAAAGAAGCAGGAGCAAATGCTGATGACTGGTTTGATTCAATGTTCTTGTGGGCCCCGCTGTGGTTGGAAATACCAGTGAAGTTATTTGTTCTTATCTTGTTTTTTTTGCTTGTGCTTTTTGTTCATGTCAAATAATCTTCAGGTGTGTCTGAAGACCGTGCCAAAAAGGGAAACTATGATGTTGTCATTAACAATGGGTGAAGTTCCTCCTTTCACAAAACACAAGTATAGCCAGACGATTAATGTGATGTGATTGTAAGACCAAGGATGGTGAAAATAGAGCAGGATATCCGACCACCTGGGTACCTTGACCACATCCCCATCTGACCCAGAGAATTATGTAGATGGAGATGGGGGATGTTGCTTTATGACAGATACTCTGGAAGAAAATGCCTGGGGGAGTTTACGGCATGTGTGTAGGGTGTGGTTACCCAATGATGATGACTATAAAAGGAAAGAGGCAGCAGGGTTTGTTAATGGTGTATTAACTAAAGGGGGGAACATCGGGATGCACATACAGCTCCGCAGACAGGAAAAAGGTTCAGGCTGAGAAAAATCTAATAGCACATACCATTGTGTGAACAGGGTGACTTTGCTGTGGCAGAAGGCACATGTATCATTTTTTGTGACATAGCAGCACAGAAAAAGCAACACATATAATATTGTTACAGTTGCATAGGCTATAGATAGGGTAGTGTAAATGACCCGTGTTTAGTAGTTGTATGCAAAGTTATGTTCCTCGTGAGGTGCTAGCAAAGAGCTGACGGAGGTGGAATATGGAGTCAGAAAGCTACAGTGGTTGGAGCAACTTCAGTATGTTTATATGTCGGAGTGTCGCCCTATTGTATTTTAAGGCCAAGTACACAATGAACAGAATAGAATGCAGGCCTTGATGTGGAGCTGAAGCTCTGCTTAACTCAGTCCCAAGACCAACCTGTTTCCATCCCCTAGGAGAAAGCTAAGGTCAGAGGTACCCGCAGTGCACAGATACACGATAATTGTATCCAGCTCCCGGGCAATGAACATGGTGGGAACGGAATGTTAGCTGTGGGGGTGTGTGGGTGAGTAGGTAGGGATGCACCCTTCAAAAGATAAATTCATGGGAATAGAGAATGAGGTTTTGTGATGCGAAGAAGCCAGGCAAAGATTTAGTGAACTACTGCCACCACACAAGGAGCCGTCATCCCAGTTGAATGAAAAGTAGATGCACAACCAAAAGCAAATACATCCCTGAAATTCATACTGAAGAGCAGTGCCCCAGTCATGTCATTATGGGGCATGTGGGGTTTGAAGGAGACAAGCAGAGAGCCATATCTGGAACGTTCCATGTTTTGGGATAGGAGGAACAGAGGTGATGCCAATAAATGTAACACCAGGTAGGGGGTGCAGCTTGCGTGCGCCACATTGTCTGGTATGATGAGAATGCCTATTGTCTTATTAAAGAAGAGTGTTCTCGCCAATTTACTTTGATCATGTCTGGTCACAATTTATAAATGTGTCAATATCCTCTATAACCAATACCATACCTGGAGTTAAGAGTGATGATATAGTGTGAGATGTGTCCACGAGAATGGGTTAGATAAGGTGTGCCAATCTGTCCAGGGACTATAGGGGTATAAGCATGTTCTATAGGTGGTAGCCAATGAGGGTGGTGGGATAAAATTGTAACCTATGTATGCAGAATTTAGGTTTTCTGCTATATAACTTATAACTTCTAGGGGTGTGGAGAGCTCTGTTTCAGTAAGTTTCTTCGGGACCGTCTGAGAACTTTTTGAATGTAATACACTTTTCTTTCCCCTTGCAAAGAGGTGCAGTGATTATTTGATCTTTTTGATTATTGTATCATGCAGGTTTTGGGATACTGTACTTATTAGATGTTTAAACACACAGTTCATGGGTTAGAAGAGAGGGTGGGTGCCAAAGGCAGTTCTAGAAGGTTCTGATAGGTCAATGCAGTTGAACAGGCTACATATATTGTTCAAATCGGTTTAATGGTGAAATAAAATGTTATCCTGTATGCCTTAACTCTCGGTTGCTGTGGGTCCCACTAAATGTTTCAGGGATCGGTTTGTGGAATGGAGAAGGGTGAATCCTATGCAGAGGTTAGTTACTCATGGGAAGTAGTCCCGGGCAGAGCTACACTAGAACACAAAGCCAGCCGTAGCATGCAGATCAAACAAGATGCTCAGAAGATGATGGAAGGCTGGTATTCTGACCGGCAAAGAGGCCTTGTCAGGAAGGAGTCATGGACGGTAAAGCAAACATCTTGCCTGGTGGCATGACCACACAGAAGCCATGGTGGGCCTGGTAACTGGCGCTGATACCAGAGTGCAGCAGAGAGACCTAAAACCTGAGCTCTGCACAGGAAGTGTACTAGCTGCAGAGCTAAGCAATGGAAGGGAAGTGACTGTTCCCAAAGAGATAGCACCCTGGGGAGAGATGAACGGAGACTTTTGAGACTGGAAAAGCCACAAAGTTTACAGGAGCCTGATAAGCCCAAACAGACTGGAATCAAGACTAGTAGAGGGCCAAAGGGCTTTGGAGAGCCCTAAGCAGTTGGAGACGTTGGTATCCAAGGCTGGGAAAGTCACAATGCTTATGGAGCCAGATAAACCCGAACAGAGATAAAGCAAGATTACCAGGGAGTCTGATGCTCCGGAGACCCCTAAGAAACTGAGAAACCAAGATATTTGAATATCTGAGGCTGGGAAACCCACAAGGGTTTTGGAGAGCCTTGAGACACTGAAAAACTTTATTATCAAAGGTTGGGAAAGCGGAGAGTTACAGAAATTCAAAAAACCCAAACGTTGAAGTGGGCAAGCACCAAAGCAAGACCCTGCCAGATAATATATACAAAAGGGCAAGAACATTTCGGGGAAGGCCCTAGAATGATACAAACCTACAAACAAAACACATGTTCTTGTAACCGCCTATTGTAATTTTCCTATTGTAATTCTATTCTTTCTCCTAATGCCAGCTCACCCCTATCACCACCTCTTTATGCATTCTCCCCTGATAACCTTGCTCTCGCAAAACCTCATTCGGGGGTCTCTTCGGCTTCACATCCTTCTACCTCACCACCTTCTCAAGAGGTCTACACTACTGTTTTATGGTCTCTCTCTCTCCTCTTTCTGCTCTCACACCATCACCTCATGGCCCTTCCTGCCTTTCCTCCTTCTGCTATTGTTTCTCCAATTCTTTCAAGAATCTCCTCTTTTCTCCCAACTGTTGTTTCACCATCTTCTCCTGATATCTCCTCCTACTGTTTCACCACCTCCTCATTTACTAGTTTTTCAGATCTCTAACTCTCTGCCTACAAGTCCGCTCCTCTCCTCCAAATAACATCCTATCTGCTCCAGCATCCATACATGCTTCCTCTCTTCAGTTTCACATTCCTTTGCAATACTACTTTACCACACATCCACTCCCTCTGGTAAGCCTCACCCTTCTGCCAATCTCCCTGCTTAATATCGGGGGACTCTACCAGTGCGTGTGTCCAATCTATCATAGATCATTCTTAGGTCTGTGGGAAAATGACATGGTGTTTAAATGATTGGTGACTTTGAATTGTTCAGTGGACGTCTGACCACATTGTGTGCCCCACTTCCTTCACCCAGGATTCTGCAGGCTTAGAACATTGCTGAGGCTTGAAATATCATGAATTGTGCATTCATGCATGAAACATTTCATCTGGATTGCTTACCAAAAGTTTTCCTTCCAGTTCAAGCGTCTCTGAACTCACAAGTCTGCTTCCCCACATGCATAATTTGCAAAATCCTTTCTGTTAAGCCTCAGCCAGTGTTCTTTTTCCTTGCAGTGTGTGCTGCCCCAGCAGCAATTGTTTATGTCCTTGCTGATTAATACGCAGAACGCAAATCATTAGGTGACATTACGAGTTGGGCGGTGTGGGAAACATTTGGTGGAATTACCATATACTGCTGCATTCCTGCACTGCCCAACTACCAGTTTGGTGGAAAGTCAGAGGATTCACCTCTAGCTATGAGCTGGAGGTAAATCGGTCGACTTTGTGCCCATTTTTGGCAAAATTACTGCAGCGGAAATTCCGTCACCGAAATTCCACTGAAAAAGCCCCATAGAGTCCAATGGGGATTTATTCTGCCACCATCACTTGTAATCTGATGTTAAATCCCCCAGACCCAGTGGCGGTAACAGTAATTCTGCTGGGTGGCATTCTGGCAGATTTACCACCAGAATACCGCCCAACTCGTAGTGACCTTGGAATATATCTTGAAGGGACACTGTTCACTGGTGGTGCCCAATGGCAAGTCCATGCCACATGGCAAGCCTTTTTTGTTGTAGACCAAAGGATCCTCCCCATACTATCTCCAAACCTTTCATCGCTTAACAGGTTCTGATTTGTAACCCTCATGATCACCACCTGCCTGACCCTCAGAGCCAGACAGGGAACTTTGTCACAACATACAATCTACAACATGCGCAAATACGACACAGAGTGCACAAGAATAATACATTGCTTACAAGCACTTTGTCAATTGCATGCATTGTCCTGTGAATTTCCGAATAGAGGACAGATGCACCTGAAGACTTATGTGTAAATGGATATTTTTCTTTTTGGAATGCTCCTGAACGCTCGAGGCATTTTAGAGGCGTTGCCGCTTTGCATTTCTTGCCGACCTCTTCCTACAAATGTTTTGATTCCAACATGGCTTTTCCCTCCACTTTCTGAATTGAACAACAAAGCAGGGTGAGGCAGAGGTTGAACTGCTAATATGGCAAGTTGTAAACTGTAGCTCAATGGATTTCAGGCCGCTCTTTTAATGTGGCAATGTGATTCCATGGTTCATTCCACTTTCCCCAAACTCCTGTTTCAATTATCACTGAAAGTAAGAGCACTGACTGTATTCTTATCAACTGTTCATTTCCCTTGTGAACAGCACAGTTGGTTCCGAACACAATTCCCTTTTTATCTGCTGATGGCCTAAATCAGTCACACACAGAAACAACAAGGAGAATTGTCTTCACTTAGCAGGGTGGAATTATTCCCTAAGCAGAACCTCAAGAGATTTCATATGAACACATTGGAATAAACTGCAGTGGATTTCTGAAATAACTGCAACATTTAGTAAAGCACAACTGAGAAAACAGTAAAAGAAAACAGAGGCACATGTCACATTACGTCAATGGCACCATTGTAGAAAAATAATACTGCCCATTCAATATATTCGTTGTGACAAAAAAGGTGTCATTTGTAAAATCATTTCACTTAGTGCCTATAAATAAACATTGTGTTTTCCTCACACTACCATCTAGATGGGACCCTCATAGATGGCTGAAGATTGCTACAATGCGTTTGTAGCACTGAACAAAACCAGCAAATAACAGGACCAGTGCCAATTTCTTTTGCTAATTGTGAATGCCAATACCCACCAATGCTGAAAGAGAACACTTCATTTAGTTAGTTGGTTAGTTTCCTCTACTGTATAATGCAAACCCTAGGCCACATACACTAGGAATCCCACCGGCAGCTTCCACAAAATCTTGGCTGCACAATGGCTCAAAGCTATCACTCTCCCAATGCATCAACTCTGTGTTCAGAGCTTACCACTTCTACCTATGCATCCTAAGGCAAGTTTTCCCCTAACCTCATCATTCTCTCCAGTTTAGACTATGTCCATGCCTTTTATCTAGGCATTCCAGCACATTAGCTCAGGAAACTCCAACAAATCCATAACTCTTCAGCCAGATTCCTCCTTGCCCTCCTACCCAGACAACATATCACCCCTGCCCTCAGAATACTAGACTGGCTCCCTATCAGACGACGAGACACCTCAAAGGGATGTGCATCATACACTGCGCCCTTCATGATACTGGACCAGAGCTCCTCCAGGACAAGATGATTCGCTACCAACCCACCAGATCCATCTGATTCGGCTTGGCATTCATTCTTGTAATCCTCCCTCACAACTCCACCAGAATGGGCGGATAAACATTCTCTATCCATGCCTCCTCCATCTGGAAAGCCCTTCCAATACACACCCATCGCAACAAAGATCACTTCTCCTTCAGAAAGAATCTCAAAATGTGGCTATTTACCACGGTATCCTTAACAGTGTAGTGGAAGGGAGTCCCTCCCCCATCTCCATCAAGACAGCATCACTATCCAGCCACAACAGCGTCCCTCTCCAAACCGGTACCTTTGCAAGGTATAACATAACCTTGATCAGCTCAGCCTTCTCCATCCCTCTAGTTACGCCATTGCAAAACTTCACCTAGGTGCATGATCTGACAACTCCAGGCAGCAGCGGCTGTAATCGCAGTGACCCACCCTCACAAACTGGCAACCACAGACCACTATCCACACATTTAGCAATCACACACCGACTGCGGACATGTCCACAAGCCATTTCGACAAGGTAAGACTTAATGCTATGCCCTATTCAGGAACATGGTCACTAGTCACTAGGCAGAAGCAGGCTGTAATCATCGAAACCACACCTAGGGACATCCGCATCTGGCTAAATTAAATACACAGTGCACATCAACCATCTACAGTTTATAAACAATAGAACCACAAGAAAAATCGACGTATAAACAAACCCACTGTTATCACACATATTCCCAGCATCCTCAGCACCCTTGCACATGCCTGACCTCTTAGAAGGCCCACTCTAGCACAGCCAACCCATCTAACTGCTTACCTTGGGCTAAACTCACCTGTAATCTAAGCATTAAGATCTCCCTCCCTTCTTGAAACCGGCATTAGTATACCTTATCCTCCGCACTCACTTCTCTCATTACACTCAGAAGACCCTGGACGTTTGCCCTTCTTCTAAGCTCATAAGTATGATTATTGCCAGCAAACTGCAACTAAAGATAAGCTGGTAGCCTCGATATCACATTGAGAAGACAGTAAAACAACACGTCCATCAAAACTAGAGAAGGCATTAAGATGGTTTATAGTGATTACATTCACTATACATTAAAAAAATAAAAACAACGACAAACCAAAGCATCTAATAAAAAGGATTGAATGCCAAAGCATCGACAGGCTATCTTTTACAATGTAAAAATGTCTTTCCATCTAAACCAGTCCATCGAAAATATAAATGGACTGGTTTCAATGGAAATGCACTTTTACATGTAAAATATAGCATTTCAATCCTTTTTTTTGTAACTTTAAAACGTTTGTAACATTTTATATTTTTGTGTATATTGGGGGGGTTCCACCCCCTAGAACTCCCAACCCCCACGCCCACCTCCAACCCTAACCCTCACCCAAACCCTAACGTAACTGCTAATCTAACCCTAGCCCCAACCCTAACCCCAACCCTAACCCTAAGGTAACCCTTAATCTAACCCAAGCCCCAAACCTAACCCTATCCCTAGCCCCAAACCTAACCCTAACCCTAGCCCCAACCCTAACCCTAATGTAGCCCTTAATTTAACCCTAGCCCTAACCCTAGCTCCAACCCTAACCCTAATGTAACCCTTAATCTAACCCTAGCCCCAACCCTAACCTAGCCCCAACCCTAACCCTAATGTAACCCTTAATCTAACCCTAGCCCCAACCCTAACCCCCAGCCCTAAACCTAATGTAACCCTTAATCTAGCCCACCCTAGCCCCAACCCTAACCCTAACCCCTAACCCTAATCTAACCCCTAATCTAACCCTAGCCCCAACCCTAACCACACTAATTTCGATAGATCTGTTTAATTATATACAACGAAATGGCTATTCGAAGGAATGGAATTTCGTTGCATGTAATTCGATGGTATGGCTGTCGATGATTTGGTTGTCAACGGATTGACCAGATACCCATTATGATAGCTGGTTTGTGATGCCTATAAGACCTATCACAACATCAAGCCAGTGGGTCTAGCGGACTCCCTCACACAGACAACCTTATCAAACAGTGTCACCAATATCAAAGCTCCATCTGAGTCTCAAGGTACGTATAAACTCTCCACTTTGGTGGACATTTCAAGCAGGCATGACTACCCATACACACATGCCAGAATGCAGCGATGACCTATGTACAAATGTTGTACTGCTGGGCACATAATGCTTTCACCTCCCTACACCAGACTAGGCCTCAACTCTAGTGCCATTAGAATACAGTGCCGACCTATGACAAAATTCGGTCCAGCTGAACACATAAAGAGTCTCCTTCACTCACACCCTCTCCTAAACCTCCCTCAGCACCGATCCACCTGATCTCTTCGGTTGCTAAACAGAGCCTGACCAGGCCACCTAATTCCTTATATTGGCCAAAATGCACACACGCATGCTAAGCCGTAATGAGAATGTTCCGATAATCTGCACTGCGGTCCCCAAGGGCATGCCCACCACAAGCGCATTGAAACCATAGTAATTCAAAAAGGAACTATATAAATGATGACTACAATACAATATAATGCCATAACAAAGTCTCTTCAATGTGACAGGAGATGTAAGGATGGAAAAAGTTAAAAGGTAAAATGTAGAGAATACGTTAAGATCAAGGTTATCATTCAAAGCAATTTATTGGAGGCATCAGAAGACTTAGGAAATGGTTCTAAAATGAAATCCATGTATTGAACTGGTCAATGACCCATGTGGAAAGATAAGAAGTGATGTCAAAGAATTTTTTTTTTACTTAAGATGGTCTTGTATCAGTGTCAATTCAAGGGATGGTGGGGCGGGGTTACATAGTTCTGGACCTTTGGTGAAAAGCATCAGTTCTTCTAATTGTTTTAGTCAGCTGGGAGACTTGAGCAGGAAGGTATCTGACTTGTACCAAAGCCATCCCTTATTGATTCATAATGTTTGAGTCTATTCATAAAATATTTGGTGCCTGTTGGCTTTTAGAATGCCGGGGCTAGCTGCTGCTCAGCCCAACCATCTCCAAAATTGTTGTGAGCTTGGGCCTTGCTGAGGCTCTCCAAACTGACTTCCCCAACCTTATTTTTCAAATTACTAAAGTAACTGAAAATATGCTGAGTGACAATACAGTTCATCCCCAGTCAATGTCACTATCGACAATGTTTAGAATCACATCACCAGTTACACATGTGTAACTAACACTGGAGAAAGGGACTTGATTTTTGCAAGATATCCTAATCAAAGTAATGATTTTTTTAAAGTATTATGTAAATCCTTCAAAAGAACTGAAGGCTTTGAATATTAATTGATTCTTATTGTTTATATGATTTTATTTCTATTTTATATTCAAATAACTTTATTTCAGTCGATTTTGTAACTTCATTTGAATTAAATTTAGCACACGTTTTCAAAATAGTGTTTACTGCTCTTAATGCAAGGTATAAAAATGATATAGTATCTGTTCGGACAATCTTGTAATTACAGGGGGTCACATGTCTTTGAAGGTTCCTTAGCTACTTGGAATTCTGAGAATGCCCCAGACACATCTTCTGGTCTACCTGCAAATATTTATTTGTGGTGCAATAGGGTAACCCCTCAATGTCCTATTCTACTTGACCTGGCCCTGACACCAAGCCTTTGCTGGTCAGGGCAAGTGTCTTGAAGACAACCTGCTGCTGGAGAGGAAGCTAGTGAAAATACTGAATTGCTTCTGGTGCATAATGTAATTTGTTTAGACCCATGCTAAGTGGGCCACATTGTTTTGTAGGGTTTGGAGTTTCTGCTTATTCTTCTTAGAGATTCCATTGTGCATTATATTGCACTGGTCTGGTTTGAAAATTACCAAGTCTTGTGTGATGTGAATATTTTAATGAATTCCCAAAAATGGGGAAATCTTAATTGAAACATGACTTTGGAGGAGGCAGCTGCCAGTCAAACTTTTAATTTGTGGTCTATCCGAGAGCTCCCTGTTGATAATGACACCCATATTTCACACTTTCGTAAGTGGGATGGGTGGCACTACTTGGCTTTAGAGCTATTCTAGTAAGTGATTGTGAACAAAGAGTGGGCCTTTCAGGAGAAACTCAATTTTAAGCCTATGCAGGCACATTTGGTTGTTGTTCATTTACCTGTGGACAGCTCCCACACCATCCTCCAGCTTCACTTGGGTTGAATCATTCTTGTCAGGGTAAAGCAGGAGCTGAGAGTCATCATCATAAGGTGAACAATCTTTCTGAAAGCTTCTAGGACAGAGGCCACAGGGAGGAGACAGACATTGCATAGGTGGGGTGACAGTCCAGAGCATAGTGGGACTTGGACTTTCAGAGTTTCTGTTCTGATCTGAAAGAGACCACTGTCATGTGAGACGTGTTACTTCTCAAGAAGGAAGCAGTCTAGCAGGGGGCTGTTCCCTGGACACCTATGAGATGTCAGAGGCAGAACAACACCATGGAATGGGTGAGAATGCTTATAGCCACTCGTTGTTTTCATTTTCATGCATGGGGCAGTTCTTCCATAACATCAGATAGGGTTACTTTCAATTTTCAGCTTGGTCTTAAACCTGAATGACCACCATGTTTCAGGCAGTTAATTTCACCCTTGTCTTGTATCAGGTAAGTGTGCAGCTATTCATTTCAATTGGAAGTTTGCTCTTGGTCAGTTATTTGACAAGTCATATGTGCCAGCATTGGGTTTCTTAGAAGGTATGTTAGGAAGGCTGCATTTAAGGTATTTTGAAGCTGGTCTGTTTTTAAGTGTGTCCTTCAAAGGATTAATTAAGAAGGTGGGCATGTAGTATAATTTAGCGTGTTTTGGAATGCAGGACCACTGCATGGGATCACAGTATTGCTGTAAGGTGGTACAGCAAGCCATGTGTTGCCAGGGTAACATATGGACAGGTATATGAAGACAGGCTATCTATGTTAAAAGAACACCATATTTTTTTGTTCTCACCTGAAATGCCTCAATTACAGGAGAAACATTACATACTTAATTAATTAACGTGATTAACAAATACTAACACGATTTTAACTCCTTAACATTATCATGTGTTCTCCATATGCAAAATGAGGCAGGCTGAGGTTCATTTTAAACGTGTGTTCAGATTTTTTTTTCTTTCTCTCTCTTTGCTCTGTCCATGGTCTTTGCAGGAAGCAAAAATTTGAATAGCAGGAAATCAGTTAGATACAGTTGCTACTGTAAAAGTGAGCCATTGTTGAGGAAGGAGGATAGACTATTGTGTTTTTTGATTGGTGACACGTCACCTTAGGGGCTGTAACAGATGTTTCTTGAAGCAGCTCGGGGAGAAGGAGAGGGAGAAGACATTTTGCAGGGTTGCAGTGAGGTCGCCTTTGTACTGCGGCTGTGAGGAGCTGGACCACTGACCTTCAGAGACTGGGGTTTCCTAGTCACTTGGCACCGGCTTGAGAAATGCAGATTGCAGATTGAACTGCATATTCTCGCTGGGTGTTTGAAGAAAGTAAAAAGAGAGCCCTGGGTCACGGCCCATAGACGACAAGCCAGGAGACTTTGCGTGCTGAAAAGCTACGTATAGCTGGTAAATATACAAATGGAGTGAGATTGCTGTGACTGCCGGACGGATGATCTACTATTAGACAGGCAGTGTAGCAATAGGGAATTCTCCTGTGTTCAAATGCCACTTTATAATATTGCCATCTAAATGACTGTTCTTTTTATTGTTGCAAAGTGAAATGCCTTGTATTTTTGCACTTGTCTCTCTTCTGTTTATTCTAGAAAAGACTGCCTCGCAAAGCTGGTAATGTATTATTTTGAAATGAAACTGCTATAAATCACAGCCTGTGTAAAGTTTTTTTTCTCCTGCTTCTGTTTTTCTCTGGTGCATTTAGCCCATATCACATAATAAAAGGGAAGGTTATTAGGTGATATATGTGCCAAAATTCCTATGCAGATGAAGTAATGTTATGAGCAATTATAAATAGCTGTGTGTGTGATTCCACTCAGGGTATGTGTGTGTGGCTTCTGAGTGGAATATAATGCAATAGTCTGCTGAGCGTATATGAATCAGCAGAGAGAGGCCTATGGAAACATAGTCTCACTAATGTAAATACATTTGTGATAATACCACATGTTATTGTGAATACTACATAGAAACATAATTTCACTAATGTAAATAAATTAATGATAATACCACATGTTATTGTGAATACTCCATGGAAACATAATTTCACTAATGTAAATAAAATAGTGATAATTCCACAGGGGTTGGTGAATGCTATATGTGAAAATTGTGGTATCCATAAAATGTAGGCCCAATGTCTCTCTAATTTTCACACGAACAGACCAAGCAAGAAAAAGGGGGTTTTGTATATTGGGGACCACAATTAAAACCGAAAATCATGCTCATCACTATAAAACAACGAAATGTATACCAACCAAATGTATTTGTGTACTGAAATAATGCATAGCCACTATACCATTATAATACCAAACCCAATCTAAATGCAAGGGGTGATTATTGCTAAATTATTTTTGTTTTTGGCGGTAATAAAATACTGCCAGGCCCTAAATCTACACACAATACCCAACAGCACATCATAGTTGGTTGTGAGCCCGTTTGTATTAAGTCGGTTCAGTAGAGATTTCTAAACATGTCAGCAGTTTTCTGGGAGGGCATCAGATTCTAGTGTGGAGGTGTACTTTTATTCTCCAATGGATTGTGTTTTGGTAGCATTGGCAATGTTAATTGCAGGTTCGCTTGTTGGGGGGGGGCTTTCCTGGTTTTTGTCAGATGATTTCCAATCTTCTGTTTTCAAGCATAAGTGCTGAAAAATGGTGTTGAACCATTTGTTAGGGTTTTTGGTTTGAGTTTTTGGAGTATTTTCCTACTTTATGTGAGATGATATCCAGTGCTGATGTGATGGCTTGTTGGAGGGAGCCAAAACACCAAAAAAAAAATCATTATCCACTGTGTTCCAAGTGGTGTAAATGGACTGATGGAGGTGCCTGATAAATTATACGTTAGAGCTTTCCTTTCAAGGTTGGAAGGATGTGGGCTGCAAAGTGAATGTTTGCTGCTTATGCTTTTATAGAGTAGATATTTAAGCTTCGAAACAAACACTGAGAGACAGTCAGACTAAGAAAGGTTATGCTGTGAGCAAACTGTATGTCCTTGCTATGGCAGTAGGTGTGCATGTGATCTTGAGAGAGTTGAGTGAAGCCCATGCAGTTAATTTTCTTGAGTAGGTCATTTTCATATTTGTTTTAACTATCAATCATCCAGGTATACAGCTCTCATAAACCAATGTCTCTATTTGGTGGAACTGCTGGCTGTTACCAACATTTCACCAGTCAGTGAGGAATGTGTTGTTGAATGCAGAGTGCCTATAGGCTAGATGACTCTTGTGGGTATGTTTTATTGGTAGGTCTTCAAAGGAGCTGGAATATTTGATTTCTATAATGCTACTTTGGAATTCTCCTGGGTACATCTAGGCAACTTCAATGTCATTGTTTCTTGCACGATTGGCAGTGATTATTTTTGATTATTGGGATACAATATCATCTGGAGTGGTGACAGAGTTCAGGGAAAAAATAAAGGTTTTAGTGAAAGCAGGGAATTCTACCTTGGATTCTTTGATGCTACATGAGGGGTTGAAAGAATACTTAATAGCACATCTATCATTCATCAGAAGGATGTGATTAGAGTTGCAAATGAACAGGATAGGTCCTGGAAGAGAGAGTGTGAGAGCGAGAGAGAGAGAGAGAGAGAGAGAGAGAGAGATTATACTTCTGAAAAAGGGCCCCAGATAGCGAGAACAAAATGAAAAAAAGACTCATGAAACTGTGAAAAATATCTGGCCAATAAGTCCATTCGCCACAGAGGGGAGTCACCCCCTTTGATGATGGTGAGGTGAGCCTGCTAAGCAAAACGATCCATAGGTGTCTGAGCAAGTGGGGGTTCACTGGGAGTGACTCCCCTCTTGGGGAGAAGGACACCAATTCCAATAAGGAACTCCCTGTCCCAACCACAGTTTCTGCATATATGGATGTTGGAAAGACTTTGGCATTCTCTGTTACAAGCACACCTCACAAATATACCTCTCTGACTCTGTTGGCTTCAATTAATGCTGAACCACCCCTGATAAAGGAAGACAGACAAAATTCCATTCATTCCAATGACATGTATGCGAAGGGAATGGACTCCTATGGTGTGAGCAGAACCACCGCTATGCACAGGCAAGCCTCTGTAGCATCAACGTTCTGAAAGGGTGGGCCACATCAAACCACAGAGCCACCAGTGAAATGAACAAAGGGAGACCCACTAGCTAGAGGCTGGACGGTGGGTGTCTTGACTGAGCAAGAGGCTCAGTTCGAAAGAGACATGATGGGATGACAACTGTCTTCTCTAGTGGCGTGACCACTGAGGAGCAGTGGTTGGCCTGGCGCACAGCAACCAACACCAAAGATCAGAGACAGGAGAGGAGCCTCAGTTCTAGAGCTCCACTCGGCAACTCACAGTTATGCTGAGGGATGTACCAGAGGGATCATGGACTCTTTTGATTTGAGGATTGTTAGGAAGAATTCTCAAAAATGTGTTAATTCCCTCCACCTTAGACACCCCCAGCAACTTTGCTGGATTTTGAGGACTTGATGTTTTTTTACCTGGAGACAGTGAGACCATTTTTCCCACTCTCTCATGTGTTTTAATGTGATTTTTACACACTGGGCCTCATTACACGGACGGCGCTAAGGGTAACGGTCACCGTTAATGGCAACGGTGACCGTTAACCCTTACCGCCGTACTACGAGGTCCCTTAGCGGGTTGGTGCTTTAACGCCTGCTTTTTGCAGGCGTTAAAAACCAACCCGTTAAGGGACCTCGGAGCTAATAACGGCACCGCAAAATTGCGGAGCCGTAATTAGCGCCTTCCCCATTCCCATAGAGCTCTATGGGGCAGAAATGGGAATGGGGAAGGGCAATGGCGGAAGGGGGATTTACCGCCCCACCAACCTTGGAATGGGGCGGTAAATCCCCTTTCCGCCAAGGCGGTGCCGGTATTTTACCGGCATGAGCCATGGCGCTAATAGCGCCATGGCTCACCGCCTTCCGTGTAATGAGGCCCACTGTGTTTCTTTTTGGTTATGGAGTCTAACCAGCTCCACAGGCATCATCATTTACAATTGTGTCACAAAGCAACTTCAGTGCAGTACCACAGGGAAGTCTTCCAGATTTCGCAAGGTTTAAATACCTTCTCTGGGATCAACTACTGTTTCCCATAAACAGTAAAGTGAAGTTGACTTTACTTAGCATTATACTTGCTAGACACAGCACACCCTATTTTACAATAGAATGTGGGAGGGTTTACTTAGTATCCCCTGTGTCTAAATGCTCATGTACATTTTTTTATGTTACCCTTTCCTCAATTGACTGGCTGGTGGCAGTGGTTTTGTTTACCGTGACCGTTTGCGGACCGTGTAATGTTAACCTTGGGAGCCATCTTTTTCAAAATGGCATCCAGCCATCTTTGGTAAAATGGTGCCCGGTCTTCTTTTTTGCCTGGTCTTTGTGCAAAGGTCCTGCTAGAGAGTTTATGTGCACGCCAAACCAGGTTTGGTCTCTTTGTTCATTCGCCTTTGGCGGGCTTCAGGAGTGAAATCTGCATCTCGCTCCAGAGTGTCTGGGGTAGGCAGGAAGTGAGGGAGGTGCGCGCAACTCCCTGTGCTTAGTCTCCTAGGAGACCCCAATGCAGTCTGTGATGTTTGGCTGGCTGACTGTCCAGCAAGGATAGCCACCCTGCTGGGTGAGTGACAGCTAGGCTGGAATGAATGGAAGAGAACTGAATAAAAGGCAAGTCTTTTGGCTTGGAAGTCAGAGTCAACCACTGTATGAAAGAACTGAAGAAGAGCTTGAAGAGGACGCCTGCTCCAACTCCTGGACCATTGATTTGCCCGATGAAGCCCTGCTGAAGTGATTACTTGCCAAATTTGCATCGACAGAGAAGCCTTGCAAGGACGACTTCTCCCTTTGAGTTGGTTGGACCAATCAACTCCCAAGTAAGCCACCAGGTCATCCATCTCGGAGCTGGTTGAATTTCCTCAGAGTTGCTGCAGGAAACCGTAGAGCCAGGGAGAAGGGATCCAGATTGTGTGCGTTACTTGTAACCTAGCCAAAGATTACGTTTTGACCATGCCAGTGCAGTGCAGGAGTCCCCCGGCGTCCTCCCTCTTGTCCCCACGACTGAGGCCCAGGAACAGTGAGATCTGCACAGGAACAGAAGTCATCAGCTGCATCTTTTCCACTTTACCTAAGTACTGTAAAACAAGTCTAAGAGAACTTACCTCTTACTGTGGAAGTGTTTGTAACTTCTGCAACTCAAAAGTCTAATCAGCTTGTGACCCTAAATTTGATTCTTCGTATTATCAAAGACTCCTAAGAACTTGTGCAAAGACTTTTCCATTTACTTACCTGAAGTGCTACATCCTATACAAAGACATTTTCTTATTGACTTTGGCTTAGCCTACTGAATTGAATGGCTCATCTAAGTGCTATCTGAAAGTATTTGCCCTGCTTATGAATATTTGTAATTTCTTCTGTTTTAATAACCTTTGCCTTTTACCAACTGTTTTAAGTGTGTTCTGAATGCCAAAAGTAAGATATTAATGTACCCAGCACCCTTGTTACTGAAGTCACCTGTGGGTGTAGGTCATGTCTGTGGGCCATCCCAAAAGGGTCTTGTCTGATTCAGAAACTCAGAGTGTACAGTATTCAAGTGTATTTGTGTGTTACTAGTATATTGCTCCCTTCTAAAAAAGGCTTTAAACTGGCTGATAAATTAATAATTGTTTATGCAAGAAACCTTGAGTGCAAGAGTTTATTTGAATACCTGTAACTGTGAATCTGTGTGTAACTCCACTACTGCTCACATTTCCCCTCTTGAGATAAGCCTGGGTAAACAACACGCTACCAAAACGGTGTAGTACAAGTTTATACCAAAGATTGGGTTGCCTATACCTGTAGTCATAGTTGCGTGTAGTGTTCCCAGAGGGTACTGCATTCAAACTTTGCCTAACAAGGATGCCAATGAGGCCTACCACGGTTGGCTTCACGGAGTACCAGAACCAATGCAGGTACAAGCAACAGAGTGAGAGAAATACGAACACTATGTTTCAACTGGAATAGCCACCAAAAACACAGGAATTTATGAGAAGCTAAGAGGCTCACTGGTCCATTGAAACAATGTGAAAGATATATAAACATTGTATAATAAGGCTGGAATAGCCAACAAGACTACTGTGGAACAGAGTGAAAGGAAAGTGAATCTTCTGCAGCAAGGCTAGCCAAGGGCATACGGCCACCGGTACCTACGATACCCGAACAAGCAGACATCCAAACTTAAATACTCTAATTGAGAAACAAGACACCAGAAAAGATTATTTGGCCTTGTTCATTCTCGGTAGATTGGTTCCCAGACCTCCTTGTGTATGCTTAGAAACTTGGGGTTTCACTCATAGACCCCTTGCTCACTGTGCTTATAGAAGCACAGCCTCACCTCACTGATGAAGCCCAACTCGGTGAAACACATGCCTGGGGGTTGCTGTTGGCACTCTTGTTCAGAGGAGAATTGCCTAGCATTTCGGTGCTGAACTTCCCAAGTGGGTGGGACCAGGCTGATATGCAAATGCATATTTCTCTTCTGTGAACGGTATAGTAGCTAAAATGTGGTTGTCGACCCTGCCCAGTTGCACCTTCCCACAGAACAGGTTATTGGGACGTGTGTGTTCCTGATAGATGGGCTCTCAGACATATTTGTGTATTTTTCGGAAGTTGGGGTTTCACCCTAAACTACCCTGGGTAATCCAGCATGGACCCCTTGCTCACTGTGCTTAAGAGAGGCACAGCTTCACCTCACTGATGAAGCGCAACAAGGCTGAAATACATGTTTGGAGTTGCTGTTGATGCTCTTGTTCAGAGAAGAATTGTCCAGCATTTCGGTGCTGGACTGCCCAAATGGGTGGGACCAGACTGATGCGCAAATGGCTATTTCTCCTCTGTGTAAGGGACAGTGAGCTAAAACGTGGGTGTAGACCTTCCCATGTGTACATCTTCCCAAAAAACAGGCAATTTGGCTGTGTTTATTCTTGGTAGAGGGTCTCCCAAACCTATTTGTGAATATGAAAATCAGGCTTGGCCTCAAGCCCAAAAGTAGCAGTCCAGGCCGAACTGTTTGGTCACATCCCTTCTGCATGAGACCACATGTGACCCAGACATGTTCTGACCACATTTGGCATCGCCAGTGAGGTGTAACTTGCGTCTCTAGGCCCAGCAGGCTAAGAACACAAATCTCGGCATACCTGTCCCACTCAGGGTCACTAAAGCAAAACTAAAAGGTGATGGCTGGAAGCTTTTGAATAAAACATAACCTTGGGCGGAATCTACCTGCAAGATGTATACATTGCATGGATATTGACCCTATTCACACATTTTTCTCTACTGTGTACCACCATCTTTGTTCTCATTTCAAGCACTGATGTAGTGTTGGACAACGGCTAACTACCGTTGAATACATACAATTTGCTTGTGCGTTCTGATGTTTTAGTTTGAAGCATTACTGAGAAATCATTGACATGTCGGGTATCCTATGCAACCTTTGAAAACATCAGCTATGTACGCTAGATTTGAAATGCGTCATTAAAGAATCCTCACGCAAAAGAAAGACTGCAGGCGGGATAGTTTCTCTCTCAACATTATACAACAAACATTTTTGATGAATGTTGTTTTGTTTTTTCCTCATGTTGGGAATGATGTGGTTATATCCTTAAACGTACTCAATTACATACATTTGTTACTGCCCTAAACAATATGTTGCACAGAGAAGAATAATATCACAGCTGTGGACCTCGGAGAATGATCAGAATAGGTTCTATTATATCGTGCTGTGATGGTTCAATATGGCAACTTCATTTGCAATCTATTTCAGCACTTCAAGTGAACGCTGGGTTTGCGACCAGATGTTGCAAAATTGAAATGAATTATCACTGTGCTGGGTAGGTTCTTCTTCGGGGAAATTGCCATTTTCCTGCCTTTATTCTGAAGTTGTTTTTGCCATGCGGATTGGCACAATGAACAGACCCACGGAATGACTCTCGTGTGGGACTTTGGAACGGTGTGATCCTAACTACTAGCAAACTAACCTTGGTTAGAGGCAGTGCAATAAGGCAACTAACAGCAGGATTGTTTTCCTTGTACCTAGCAACTGGGATATAGCACATCTTCTTCAACTATTGCACATCGCAATCAGGTGCCCACGCAGGGGAGGATGTGATCATGCATCCCGTTTTCATGTGCAGATTCTCAAAAAAGGGCACAACAAATGACACGGCGGAGCCACAACCACGTCAGCAAATGCATGATCTCTTGGCTAATGCTGTGTGTGCTGGTGGGGGATGGAGGAATCAGTGGTGGGGTGGTAGTGATTGCCAGTCAAAATTGACATCTGACATGCAACATCACAAGACAATCCCCTTGGGTGTTGATCTGTGAAATAACGATACAGCCTAAACGATCGCGGACCAATGAATGCCACTAGGAATGCACCATTTCTCATAGGTGCTGAGCTACAGGATGAAACGTAGGCGTGCCAAAACACAAGGGGCCTCATTACGAGGTTGGAGGTAGCCATGGCTGCCTCCAAACTCGTTCTGACTCCGCCCTGGTGAATGGAGCAATTACCGGTCATTCCAAGGTTGGCGGGACCGGTAATTCCCCATTCACCAGGGCCATTCCCCATTCCCATTGAGCCCCCACAGGGCTCAATGGGAATCGGGAGGCGCTAATAACGGTACCGCAAATTGCGGTACCATTATTAGATCCAGAGTCCCTTTGCAGGTCCTGTCCTTAATGCCTGGAAAACCAGGCGTTATGGGAGAACCCGCAAGGGGAACTCGTAGTAGGGCGGTAAGGGATTACCGGCACCGGTGCCCTTACCGGTGCCGGTAATCCCTTACCGCCCACCTCGTAATGAGGCCCAAGGGCTCGGGTTGGTGTAGATAGACCGAGTGATAGTGCAACAGGTTTGATTGTTGAATAAAAGGACACTGTCTATATTGAGGAACACCCATGCATGAGTCAACACCACACAGGATGATGGTTGGCTGGAGAATACACGGGGGAGACTCTCCCGGTTAGATGAATGATAAGGTTCACGAATCACCAGGGCAAATTGTATCTTTTTGAATGGTGTTCACAACAGGGGCTTGCTCGGGGGGGGGGGGAGTTCTGATGGGGCTATAACCCCAGACAGAAGCTTAGGGACTAGAACCAAAAGGCTATAGCTAGACCCGAATCCCGCCAGTCCCGACATTAGCTTAGTCCCTGATCTTTTCCAGATCTAGCAACACCCTTGGTACACAGGTTCAGACTTCGTATTGTGAGATGTAACTAAAGCAGTTGGCAATCAGAAAATAATGGTATTCATCAAGTCCACCCGGGGGAAGGACAGCAGGGAGAAACACATGAGTTTACTAGCAGAATGTGCTCCCTACATGCTGACCTGGCAGAGAACAGTGGAGCTCTGCCGGCTGAGATGGCAGATACCAGGTGTTCCCTGACTACCAAGATGACATGGAACATGCATGCCCAATTGTGCTTGTCGTGCTGGAATGTATGCCTCTAGTTTCAACAACATGTCTCGTAAATGGACCATAACTGATATTACCTGTGCCACTGAGGCATGTGTGACTACTACACATGCTCCTTTAAGTCACAGTTCCATGCACAATATGCCTTTACAATCCTGAGGGTGGGATGACAACATGCCTCAACTATGGTGTCTGGTCAACGATGCAGCCAGAGGCTCACCAAGAATATTTTCCTGTCGTGTATTTGTGGTCAATGACCTTACAGTTGTGCTATTCTGAATTAATAGCAGGAATGCGTCATGGCGAAGTGAAAAAAGGGTAGGTCTTACGAGCCCCTATGAACCCTTACCATATCACATCCCTTTAGAAAGGCAAGCAGTTGGCCAGGGTACGTTTTCCAATCCTGTCACAGGGAGGGTTATTTAAAAGGTAACTTGGCAACAGTTTAGTTTGGGTTGTAGAAGGTTGAGGTCAGGAGGTGGAAAGTGGAGAACCGAGAGACCAGTGGGGCACAGAGGGTGGAGGACTGAAGGTGGTTGGAGAGATGGGTCTGTAGGAGTGGTTGTGCGTGGTGAGAGACATGAGTGTCGAAGTGGTAGAGTTAGTGGTCGAGTAGAAGTGGAGAGGAGGTAGTAGTGACAGTGGAAGGTAGTGTATAGTGGTAAAGCAAAAGTGGTCATCGTAGAAGTAGTGGTATTGACATTAGCAGAAACGTAGCGCTAGTGGTAGTAGTAGAGATGTTGTGAGAGTAAGAATTAGTAGTTGTGGGTAGTGGTTGTAGCTGCACCAGAAGTGAACAATAGTGAGAGGAGACATAGCAAAGAAAGGTAGCAGTAGGAAAAGGAAAGTAGTGGAGGTAGTAGCAACAAGGAGGTAGAAGTAGTGGAAGAAGAGCAGAAGAGAGGCGTTAGTAGTGAGAAGTAGTAGACGTGGTAGTAGAGTAGACGTCATTATGAGAGTGAAGAAGTAGCATCAATATTAGAGGTGGAGGAACAGTGGCAAGGAGGTGTAATAGGAGGGAGGAGAAAGGAGAGGTAACAACAAAGAGAGTTGTAGGGCGGTAATTGGAAGTAGTGAATAGAGGAGTGGGAAGAGGAGATAGTGATAGGAGAAAATAAGGTAACAACAAAGGGTGGCGGTAGGAGGGTGGACTGTAACATCACAGGAACAATAGAGGGACGGGAAGGAGAACATCTTGGGATGTCAGAGTTGGGGAGGGCCATGGGAGACTATGTGGGTGTGCTTAGGAACTGACACCATGTGGTAGAAGGCACCTAGAACACTAAGCGGGACAAAGAGATTGGCAGCTGGAAGGTCTTTCCAAAGCCAGATAGCCGTCGAATTAAGAAAACAATCCAAAGACGAATAATAAAAAAATAAAAAAAAACAGGAAATGAGGTGTCACTGATCGGGTGCACTAACAATCGTTATGGACTCCTGGCCTAGGGAGGGAGCAAACTGGATGGAATCGAAACAGAGAGAGAAGGCCCTAGAGCCAACAACCCCAAGCGCGGTTCACCCTAGAATATCCCAGATATCGAACGAGCTTACCTGTTTATCCGAAATACACGCTATTGATACTTCATCAGAAGACTTCCAAGTAGTTATATATGGCGGACTCTTTTACAACATTGTTATAATGCATGAACAATGGAGGTAATTAGTAGTAAACATACCATGAAAGAAGAAATGAAAGTGTGAATGAAAAGCAAACAAAAAAAAGGTTACATTCACTTTTTGTCACTATTTAAATATATAATGTTCATAGAAATATATACATATAAAAACTAGTTATAAAGACAAGTAAGACAACTTGCGGTAAGCCCTACAACTCACACTTTAGGACCTTGAATTTACTGCATGACAAACTTCTTCTCATCAGTTATTTATGTTGTCTAGGTTTTTTCAGCAGAGTCTGTTAGAAATTGGTTTACTACAACTTGTATCTAACAGCAAAAGGGTGGATGGTGGTTCATTAATGGAACGTCTGCTCTCTATATTTGTAAAAGGGAAAAGGGAGGCGTGTGAAGTTATAGGAAGGGGAGGAGTTAATTGGTGCCAGGAAGAATAAAGAAGAAGCCATTTGACAGAGAGGCTCCATGTATTTTTTAAATGCTGCTGCATTAAATATATCTGTTGGTAAAGATATTTACAACTTGACAATTACGACATATTCTTCCAAGTTCAGAGCATCATATCCGCAGGTCTATTTAATCACTTATCACAGGACGCATTTTCACCTGGCCCCTTCTTTTTACATTTGATGCAAGACATCCTGTTCTTGCGCTCACAAGATCTGATGTTGTATGCATTTTCCCCTTGGTCCCTGGGCCATTCACATATTTGGGCCCTTTCGTTCACTCATTGGAAATCAAGTGTAACTGTGGAACACCTTGAGGGTGCCTTATGCAAGCCGCCCACTTGTGGGTGCGTGGTGTGACCAGTAGCTTGAGCTTGAGCACTTCACCACTGTTCCTACCTAGCACTATATTCTGGCACACCCACATTGAACTAGGCCAGGTTAATGGAGTACTAAGGCACAGTGTGCCCTTTAGGCACCCGACCATGAGAGACGTAAACACGTAAACTCTCACAGTGGGCACCTTAACATATATGTGCTCCTTAATGGGTCTTAGGTTGATATTTCACTAGAGGAAAAGGACAACACCATTCCGGACACCAAAAAAATAAAAAAATAAAAATAAATGTGAGCTCATGTCAGCACAACATCTCAGGACAGTTGCACTATCCTTTGAAACCAGGTAATTCCTAAAGCCATCTTCCACATTCCTCAGAACATCTACTGCAGCATGTAAAATGGGTAGATCTTCACACACCTCATGACACTGCCACGTTTTTATGCCATGGCTAAATACGATGTTATGCAGCACACTGCAAGCCAGCACACTACAAGTTACTTACAAACAAGGTCAAAGTAAACCAAAAAGATAATGACGGGTAAGTGGGAACACATCACTGCACGAGCATGTCAAAAACAATGAAGATTCCCCCTGCTAGTAGCGCAGGGAGCTCTTGATTCTATTAAAGACAAGGATGCGAGCATTAAGCTTCCATCTTCTTTATTCTCTACTCTCCAGCAGTTTCAACAAATATAACTTTGTAAACTTTCAATTTAAATGTTTTTTTTTCAAACAAACTTCAAATCCCATCAATCCTGTAGTCCCCAAGTCTCTGGCCATGTGACCTAGTCCTTCCTGTTCCTCTGTCCTTCCTCTTCTTTGACTGCTTTAACTGTCCTTTCTCTTTAACTGCGCACTCAACTGTTGAACTTGTGCTGAACTTCCTGCTTTGTACCGGCTCAATCTCTCACATACTAGCTTGCGAAGCTGTTCCAGGCGACCTGCTCTGATTAGGGCTTTCAGCTGTTCTTTTGCTCATCCCCTAAAGTCAATAAGAAACAAAATTGTGTATGTTAGGGCGGGAATACACACCCTATTCTGGAAGAAATAGCCATCTTAATTATGAACAGTACTTCACAACATGTATTTCATCATTGCATTCATTGTGTATTCGGGATGGGAATTTAATGCTCACCTCCTTGTCTTTAATAGAATCAAGAGCTCCCTGTGCTATTAGCAGGGGGAATCTTCATTCTATGTCAAGACGGAGGTGAGCATTAAGCTTGTTCAAAGCTTCTTATTACTACTCCTGCCATCGCATTAATAGGTCGGTAGTAAAACGTTCTGAATGTCGTATTACTAGCCCAGTCTGCTGCTTTCATGATGTCTTGTAATGTTGCGCCTAGTCGTAGTGCTTTCGAGGCCATCGCTCCTCTGACTGTGTGTGCCCCTAATATTGTCATGTCTACGCCTGCTAAACTCATAATGTTTCTGATCCACCGTGCTATGGTGGCTTTTGTTGCTCCTCTGTGTGGCTTTCTGCGTGCAATTAATAATTGAATGGTCCCCGCCAGTCTTAGTTTGGCTGTTTTGTTTTCATATTCCTTTATACATGCCGCTACGCACCATTTCGGGTGCTACTGCATGTACGGGTATGTGATGGTACTAGAATCAGTTTTAGTTCTTCTGGCTAAGATGAACGTCATGCCTTCTGCCCCTTACGTTCTCCTATTCCCTTCTAAGACTCTCACGTCTGCTACTCTCCTGCATGACACCAAGCATAGTAACATGGCTAGTTTTTCGGAGAGCTGTCCTAGGGACAGATACTTGTTGTCGGGCCAGTCCGCAAATAGTTTCAATACTATTGCTATGTCCCATAAAGATTCATATCTCGGCTGCGGTGGTTTCCTGAATCTTATTCCTCTGAGTAGCTGTATTACTGCTACGTTCTCTCCCACCGGTACTCCTTTCACAGGTAGGTGACCTGCTGATATGGCAGATCTGTATACCCCTATTGTTCTGTATGCTTTGCCGTCCTGGAAAAGTTCCGCTAGGAAATTCAAGATCTCAACTAGAGGGGCAGAAACAGGATGAATATTTCTCCTTCTGCACCATGTCGACCACTTGTTCCAAGCTGCGTCGTAGCTCCTTCGAGTTGATGGAGCCCATGACTCTGTGATATCTGCAGCTTGTGACCCAATGCCCGGGAGATTCCAGCGTCTCCTGCTATCCTGCACGCCATCAATGGCAGTGACCCCTTCACTCTCAGAGGGTGAGATGACCCTGCTGGGTCCGTGAGGAGGCGTTCTCCTTGGGGCAATATTCTCGGGTAATCTACCAATAGTTCCATGAGTGCTGGGAACCATACTTGGGATTTCCAGATCGGAGCCAAAACTATCAGGTCCGTTGTCTCTCTGCGTACCTTTGCTAGTACTCGGTTCATCATTATGAATGTGGGAAAAGCGTAATGTGTGTGCTCCCTGAAATCTTGTAGGAAAGCGTCCAATCCGGCTGCCGCTGGGTCCAATCTCCGACTGAAGAACCTCTCTTCCTGAGCGTTCATCCTGGACGCAAACAGATCTGTGTATATTGGGCCCCAGATCTTTTCCAGTTTCTGAAAAATCATCCGGTCCAGCATCCAGTCGCTGCAGTCTGAGAGATGTCTGGAGTTCCAGTCCGCTACTACATTCAACGAACCTGGTAAGTATTCGGCTACCACCGAGATCCCAGATTCTAGGCAGGAATGCCAGAAATCCTTAGCTATTTCCGCCAGCAATTTGGACCTTGTTCCTCCTAAATGGTTGATGTATTTGACTGCCGAAATGTTGTCCATTTTTAGCAGAATACAGGAGTTCACTTTCCCTTTCGTAAATGCCCTGATCGCAAAGGATCTGGCTAATAACTCTAGGCAGTTTATGTGTAGTTTATGTGTAGTTGGAGTTCCGATGTGCTCCATCTCCCTCCTGTCTGGAGACCCTGCACCGGGCTCCCCAGCATCTGATTCTATTATCAGGTCTGCGCGGTCGCCGAAGATGGCTCTGCCGTTCCAGGCCTCCATGTTCGCTAACCACCATTCCAACTCTGTCCTGGACTCTTGATCTAAGAGTACCAGCTGGTGGTAGTGTAGGCCTTGTTGAAGATGCCGTATCTTCAGCCTCTGAAGGGCTAGGTAGTGTAAAGGCCCTGGGAAGATTGCTTGTATCGATGCCGCTAGTAAGCCTAATACTCTCGCTATGGTGCGGAGTGATATACTCGTTTTACTGAGACATGCTCTTATTTCTCTCTTTATGTCTCTGATCTTTTTGTTTGGGAGTTCCAATGTCGCCGACCTGGTGTTTATAACAAACCCCAGGAATGCTATCCTCCTCGCCGGAGACATCTCTGACTTCTCCCAGTTCACTAGGAAACCTAACGAGGTTAAGAGGTGTACTACCCAGTCGGTCTGGTAGACTAGGGTCTCTCTGCTGTCGGCCATCAGTAGGATGTCGTCTAGATATATAATCATGCAAATTCCTTTCCCTCTGATCGCTGCGGCTACCGGCTTCATCACTTTCGTGAATGCCCACGGCGCTGAGGAGAGCCCGAATGGCATCGTTGTGAACTGCCATAATTGCCCGTCCCAGTCGAATGCTAGGAATGGACGGAAATCCCTCTGAACAGGAATCGTAAGATAGGCGTCTTTCAAGTCTATCCTCGCCAGCCAGTCGTTCTGTCTGAGCGTATCTCTGAGCTGGTGGATTCATTCAATTTTGAAGTGGTTGTAGGCCACCAAGCTGTTTATGTGTCTTAGATTTATCACTGGTCTCACTTTGTCTTTTCCGTGAACCAGGAACATGTTGCTCACAAATCTTGGCGGCGCTATGCATGGTTCGATCGCCCGTTTCTCTGCTAGGCTTCGCAATTCTGTGTCTAGCAGCTCTTTCACGGTCAGCGTCGTGACTATGGGGCGTGGCGCTTGGTCCTGAACGGGGGTTTCTGTGAATTCTATACACATGCCTTTCCTTGTTTGATGAACCCAAGCGTCGCTGGAAAGCGAGCACCAATTTCCCCAGAATATAGCTGTCCTCCCCCCTACTGGCGAATATGTAAAATGTCTCACCTGTGGGGAAGTTTTGTCCTCTTCCCTGTCCTCTGCTTCGTCTTCCTCTAGGGAAGTGGCCTCTTGGGGGAAAAAAGGTATCAGGCTGCCTGGATTCCCAGTATTGGTTTTTGTTGTTCTAAGGCCTTCTGGATGCTTGGTATCGACCGGTCGAGCGACCTCTGTAGCGACCGCTCCTGCCAAAAATTCTCCCTTGGAAAATTTTCTTCATCGAAGCCTGTGCTTTCTACAGGGAGGTGTAGGTCCCTACGAACCTCCCCATCTCTTTACCAAAAGTCTCTCCGAACAATAGGCCCTGCGCTGCCTCGCCAGCTTCGTATGACGACAGATCTCCTAGTTTCCAGTCGATTTTCAAAAGGAGGCCTCTCCTGCGCTGTGATGAAATCGCGCAGTTTGCGTTTCCTAGTATACATACGGCCCGTTGGGCCCAGTTCGCTAGCACTCCTGGGTCTACCTCCTCGCTTGTGTCTCTGGCTCGTTCGGCTAGGTCCATTATTTTAGCTAGCGGACCTGCTAGGTCGAGGAGATTTTCTTGGCAGTTTCTCCAGGAGTGTCTCTGTTTGATTTGGAGAGGAACAACAACATTTTAGGGTCCAATTCCGGGGCTTCCGCGACTTTGCCCGGCATGTCTGGTCTTGGACATTCAGCCCTCAGTCTTTGTCTGACCTCTTTGTCGAGAGCTTTCCTCAATCTCTGCATCATGTATTTCGCCACTCTCGGCGATGGCACCCACTCCGAGGATCTCGGATTTCTGATTTCTTCCGGTTGGAACATGTCCACCGTTTCGTCCTCTTCTAGGTGGTGGAGTTTTCGTTGCCTTTTCTTAGGCGGAGGTTGGCTCCCCTCATCCCCTTCATTATCTGCATTGGCTTGAGTGGATGTGGGTGATATCAGCGGTTCCTCGTCTGGGAAGCCTTCTGGGGGTTCCTCCTCTGTACAACCCATATTGTCTTCCCCTGGGTAGGGGGTCCGGAGGCTCGGCACCTGGGAATCTTTCATGAACGCTTCCTTTAGTCTGAGGAACGCGTCCATAGCCTCTGGGGCTCCTGTACTCGCCCCTGTCGGTTGGCCCAGGGGGTCAGAAGAGTCTTTGCTCTTCCGGGCCCTGTTACACCCCTTAGGGTCATTAAACGTTGCCCTTGTGGATGCGCTTTCTTCCTGCTTGGTGCGTTCTTCCTTCTGGCTCAGGAATAGTTCTATGGTATCTAGCCTTTCTTGTAAAGACCACACTCTTTGGGCCACTGCCTCTGTCAGTGAATCTCCCAGCACTTCTTTGAAGCTATAGGCTAGGTCTTCTTGGTAGACTGCCTCCTGCTCTTCTTTGCTCCACTCGAAGTTGGACATTGTGTTGGCCGGTGCCTGAATCAATACCTGTCTAGCTGTAGTGGCGCGTCCACAGATTCACTTTGCTCGAGGCTGCACCTTACTTATACAATATGTATGTATGCAGGATGTATCTTTCCGATTTGCCTGGTAATGATCTATAATTGTATGGCTCCGCTGTCTAAAGCCACGCCCGCGTGCAGGAGGCGTTCGTTATTGGCGCATTCGCTGCGCGTGGCTGCTTCTGCTCGGCTCGCGGGAAGTCTCCCGCCTGCGTAGAGCTCCACCCTTCCAAGGGTTGGGGCTGCGAACTCGCGCTCTGCTAGGGGGTACGGCGTGCTCCTGAGGTCTTGTGCATTACGACACGGGGCCTTCGAATCCCTTTTAAACACTATAACACTAACGCTTGCGCGCTCTACTGTACATGTTTATTCTATTATTGTCCACGGTGTACAATTCCATATACGTTAATGACATAAAACACGTTTTGCTAAGCAAATATTACGGAGCTAAGATAAAGAGGTACTTATCTTGTGGAGAGCAGGAAAAGAAGAGGAAGGACAGAGGAGCAGGAGGGACTAGGTCACATGGCCAGAGACTAGGGGACTACAGGATTGATGGGATTTGAAGTTTGTTTGAAAAAAAAAAATAATAAATAAATTTAAATTGAAAGTTTACAAAGTTATATTTGTTGAAACTGCTGGAGAGTAGAGAATAAAAAAGATGAAAGCTTAATGCTCGCCTCCGTCTTGACATAGAATCAGATTGTAAGACCTAAGAACTATGAGACCTTGACTGTGTTGGCCTGCTCCTCCCTTAGGCAACACAACGATATTCAAAGAACGGCTGCAATGGAATTTTACAAAGGGTGGAGGATGACTGTTTTCTTCTAAACCAGCATTCTCCAAATCAGTGGACTGCTGCTCAGGGGCACCCATGGGATGTTCAGTAGCCGGGCATGATGTTTTTAATAGGTGCAGCTGGTATCTGATTTATTAGAACATATAAGCAGTTCTAACATTGGGTGTGGTCCGGACAACATTATGTTTAATACAGAGGTTATGCAAACACATGTTTGAAAGCCCCTCTTCTACCAAGTGTTAACACAGAAAAGTACACACAAATGCTAAGTAAAACAAAAACTAAAAGTATTAGCTCAACCACATAACATCATTAATGAAATAAACAATTATAGTTATTACTACAATTAACAACAAATTCAATATATTCTAGGACAACATCAGTATATATAACAGTTTTAAGTCATCGAAGGAAACATGAAGAGGGGCTCCTTTCCATTGTACACGAACGTCAACCATCAAATCAAAAAAGTGAAACACAAAAGAGGTCATGAACATTTAAGAGAGTCATTAAACACAACTATAGCATGTTGAAGGCATGATATTGTGAGAAAATGATCAAACACTGATAACGTGATTAAGAAACAACACAAAGTGTAATCAACACAGAACTACTGCCAAACACATAAGCACTAAAAGCACCTGCCAAGGTTTCCTTTCCACTGCTCAAGAGAAGCGAACAGCAACTAGCCAACAACATGGGAGATCCACAGCCCTGTGACATAAAACTGAGAAGCAAGGAACAACCAATTAACATAGTTATCGAAACACCAAACTTTACAAAAATATTCAAATAATTCAGCCATTTTCCCTAGCTAACAAGCTACCTACTAAATTAGAAAAAACGTTTAACTCTGTAAAAAGTATATGTTTACTGTATTATAAGAATGTGGAATCTCTATGCATCTTTACCCTCAAAAATCCAAGTCTAATGCTGCAGTGTTCAATTGTATATTTGTGTGGTCCACCCAGGGGACCTATAGTAGAGAGATTACATGCAACTCTTAACCAAGTATATGGATTGGTAAACTCAGCTCATATCAGGCTAGTCAACTGTCCTTGGTTGTGGTCCATCTTAGTGAGAGGCTACATTAGGGTACTTTGAATTTTGGATGTTTGTTCTTTGAAGGTACAGTTTGGTTAGAATCCTGCAGATCTGAGAGCTTAGGTGTTGAGAGTCCTCTCTGGCGGGGCCAAATTGATAACCGCAAGACCTGCAATTTCCTGCTTGGCATTGTGGGTGCAGCTGGGGTTTGTCTGCTCTGACATTTTCTCTTGGCAAATATTTGTAGAATGTTCATGTCCAATGGATTGCGGGAACCATGGTAGCAGGTCTGATGGAAGGTGCTGCAAATGCATTTCTCTTGCATGTACACTCTGCCCTCTGCAACTCATCCAAAACAGGACTGCAAGACTTGTCCTTGGCCTCAAGCCCAGGGATCGTATCTCTCCAGGACTGAAATCTCTGCACTGGCTCCCAGTGGCTGCAAGGATTACGTTCAAAACCCTCTACATTGTCCACAAGGCTTTCTGGGGCCTGGGGCCTCAATACCTTCAACTCTCTCTTCCTAAATATCTTCCATCTCAAGCCCTTTGCTCATCCACCTCCAACTCCCTCAGGGTCAGTTGTTTCTCCAAGCAACGAGTTGGTGGTAGAACTCTGTCCTCGGCTCGGGCCTCCCTCTGGACTAGCCTCCTTGCCTCACTGAAACTCGAGTAGAACCATCCCTGGTTTCTGAAGCACCTCAAGACCTTCCTCGTTGCTTCTGCTTTCTCTCCTCCTCTCCCCTGCTGAACTCCTGGCTGAAACTGAACTGCACTGGTCACCTGGCTACCCTCTGTTCTCTGGCCCATGTCCCCTCCCCACCAGTTGCACACCTGCACTGCCCCCTGCACTCAGGGGCTGGTTTCCGTATCCCTACAGCCCCCTACCAACACCTGACACCTCACCTGATGTCAGCACTTACACCAGCATTTGCCAGCCCCCGGCTGAACTTCTTATTTATTGTATTTACTGTTTTCTATTTATTTCACTGTTATCCTATGTACTGCACTGCCCCCTCCCTTTCCCCTCACACCTTTCCCTTTCCCCATCCCCTGCACTTGTACGATCTCAATGACACCTGGCCTAGTATGATCACTGACTCTGTCTTCCCTTTGTTCCCCATCCCTTGCCTCGTCGCCCCTTGAAACACCTGTGTATAGGTGTGTCATACATGCCATATCATATCATACTATGTAGAGGACAACTTAGGAATGGAGAATGGCTGAATCTAAAGTGAGAGGCATCACAATGGTGCCTAATGTCATTCACAAGCATTGTATCTTTCTTCAACAAAAATGAGAACTATTTATCTGTAAAATGCAAACAGATACCTCCTTGGGTTACAGACAATAGCAGTCAAATGACATAAATGTCTGTATTAACTCAATTGAATCAATATATCAATTGCAAAGGGCCAAAATGTGAGAAGGCTCAAGGACTGGATGGTGACCAACTTTAAATTAACAGCAAGAAATGCTGAAAGCCACTTACATAACATGACATAAACCCTTCTACTTGGATCTAAAAAAAAAGGTACCTATTTTCACCAAAAGAATGGAATTTACAGAACTCTACAAATAAGAAATATGGAGTCTATGAAATGCAGAGCAACACTTCCTCTAGAACAATATGTAACTTCACTTCCTACAAATAATCGGGAGCACAGTTCAGGAAAGCCAAATAACTGGTAACAGTTCTTACATTATCTGCAAAACAAAGTCAAGCATTTAAAGACAGCTCAATGTATCCCCTATCTTTTCATTAAGCAAAATGCTGTGTGTTTC
Source organism: Ambystoma mexicanum (assembly GCF_040938575.1). Taxonomy (NCBI): domain Eukaryota; kingdom Metazoa; phylum Chordata; class Amphibia; order Caudata; family Ambystomatidae; genus Ambystoma; species Ambystoma mexicanum. The sequence continues at coordinate 954,158,577 of NC_090937.1, read as the reverse complement.
ATTTTCGAAAAGTAGTCAAAATCGAGTGGACTATCCTTGCATGAATGTATGTCTGAAAAAGCACCTGATGCACCCATTCTTGTAAATTGAAGCCTACTGTCCATATATAAAGTGCTATAGTTAGTTATACGTGGGACTTTAAACAGGGTATATATTAGTGTATAATCTGCATGGCCATATTTGTGTTCTAATGCGACTGCCATAATTGAGAAAATCATATATTTTTTAAATCGTTCTCATATTTCATCACACAAATGCATGTTACATGCCATTAAATTTGTGAGAATCGTGGAAATCCATATTTCATGGATTTGTGATGTTGGTATGAGGGGATATTGAAGACATGTTTCTGAGTCCAAAGTATAGATCCCCTCCCTGTCGCATGTCCCAAACCATTTCTGACCTGTGAAATTAAGGGGTGTATTCTGTGGCAGTGTCCGCCTGTTCAGCAAGCCAGTGTAACTAACTTACCAATTAAAATGCATTATATCACTATGACATAGGGTGATATTAAACAGTATATACACAGACATAGGAAATTGGGGGAGGTCTGGGATTGTAAAGGCTGCAGACAAGGGTACCCCTGTTTCAAATGGATGAGTACTGAGTTTGGATACCATCTGGAAGTGAATGGGCCGTGTCCAGGAGGGAGCCTGAAACATATTTTACCTCATGCATACCTAATTTCCTTGGTGAAGATGAAACATACCAGAGGGGCATAGCTGATTGAGAATTGTCTGGAGTGTCCATGCTTCTTTGACTTAAAATAATGATTCACAAGGGGTACATAAAATTCCCCAATGTAATTATATATGTCTCTTAGAACATTTTCGCTGGTAAGTTTCTGTATTGCGAGTAACTGCCGTATGCCACTAGTGGAAACTGATCCCAAAATAAAAGTGTTAACATTTAGAATGAAGTGTAAAATGAAGTGTAAATTGCTTCCTCACCATGTGTGAAAACAAGTTAAATCTGTTTTATTATAGGACAAATACATGTTTCTTGTGCACAGCGTGCAATGACTGTGTGCCGTGGCTGATCAACTATCATCCACCAGAATTGGAATAGGATGTTGTAACTTGTTAATGTGAAATGTATCCTCTTTTCACTGCATTCAAAGCCAAGTGAGATTACATTTCAGTATGAACCAATAGAATTATTCTGCATTGTTCTGTGCTGTGGGTGCACTGTAGGACAGATAGCATTGCCCTGTGCTGAGAGTACAGCATTTTATAAAGGAAGAGAGGTGTGTAGTCATGGTATTCCAGTTCTTACAAATATCAGATGAACAGTAACAGGCTTAGTTGTTAGAAAACAAAGAGGAGGAAATAGAGGCTGCATTGGGGCTATTCAGAAATAATTTAGCAGAGAGTCTGTGGGGTGGGCCCCAGAGTAAGGACATTAGAAAAATGAAGGATTTAGATTTAGCTGGTTGACATTTGTATGTGTTCTACAATTTCTGGGTTCTTGGTTATCTCAAATAGCTCAAATCAATGGTAAAGTGCCTATATAGTGCCATTATTATGTATAGACTTGATGGGGCAGACAGTGATTGCCATACATCTTTCTAACATTAACAAAAATGAGTGATGAGAAAATATTTTGAGACATGTAATTCTCACAAGAATAAAAATGTGAAACTTAACAAAAAGGACAAAATGCAACATTAACCTCTACATTGCACAATTATCACACCCAAGATGGTTAAAACGTTTTGACATTCCTGATGTTGGGGCCTTTGCCTGGAATATAATGACAAAAACACATTTGCAATTACTATTGCCGTGATATTTGAGAAATGTTCTACTAGGGCTTATTTTCAAGCCAAAAAATCACCACACTAATTTAGAAGTTTTGGATTTACTCACATGCCCGGGATCTCACCTAAGGTAATGTGGCCAAGGATCCAAGGCACGAATCCCACAAGGGTTGTGGTGGAACAGAATTACAGTATAACAATGTGCACTGTTGCGTAACGGGTTATGTACAAATGTTTGTTAGCTACAAGTCTCAGTAAGAACAAAACATAACTATGCTATGATTTTGCAGGTAAGTACATAACTTTCAAGAGGTCAAGGTTGAGGGAGGAAAGGTGTGTTAGTGTCATCAAGGGTGCCCAGGAGCCCCTGCATCATTGAGCTAAAAATGTGTAAGCACCAGCTTTTGACCTGTTGCAATGTTTGTTCAAATCCAATGTTAAAGTTAGGCCCAATGCTTTCCTATGGGGAATGTTCTGCTATGGGAAAAAGTCCAGCAACTTCGGTGAGATTTTTGTGGGTTTCCTAACATGTCCAGACAGGCTACAGACACCAATACAACTCAATGGCACAATGTTATCTCTTGGGATGGTGATATCCAATAAGTAAACTATGGTCAGATGTTTTGGTTACTTTCTGAGGAGTTACATTTGCCTTGGGCCCTTTGTAAATTTCTGGTTACAGGAGGGTAATGGCTGATGGTTTACGGAGCCATTGGGAGGTCTTCATGGAGGGTCAATCACTACCTTGAGGGAAGAGGGATGAATATCTTTGACAGAAAGGCACGTATTGAAAATGGCTGGAGAGTGATGAGACCAATCAAGTCCAGAAAAACAGCTGTACCACGTTGGTGAAGTCAAATTGTGCATCTATTTGTTCTATCGCCTTGCCTTTTCAGGCTCCTTCACAGGTTCCAGAGAGGATCTTCCCAGCATCCGAAGGGCATGGCTAGTGGGCCCCAACAAAACCTACTGGGGAAAACATTCCAAAGGGTGCAATATGGAAATTGGACACGGCTGAAGGCCCTGGCTAGTGGGCCAAAAATACATGTATAGTGGTCATGGACAAAGGCCACGGCCACTTAGTTGGTTCAAAAGAAATATATTGGGGGTACCTGCACTGGCGACACGGCTGAAGGTGGTGGTTTGTGGCACGGTAGTGTTTTAAAATATACAGCCAAAGGTTGTGCTTACTAGCCAGAGAGAGCCCTTGCTAGTTGCGCTGAAAGACATATATAGTGGCAACAACATATTGGTGGAACATGTATAATGGACACGGTAAAAGGCCATGGGCATAGGACATGGTCAAAGGCCATGGTAGTGGTTTGGTAGTGTTTGGTAATATACATGGGCCAAAGGCCATGCTGAATGGCCAGTGTGGGGTTTAATCAAAGGCCCCAAACCAACAGAACTGAAGCGCACACTGGGACGATTACCTGCCAGCATTCAAAACTGCCATGCTGACAATTTACTATTTACGCAGACTATATGGGTGGCTTTCTGCAGTTTAAATCCAGAGAAAGCTAAAAAAATGTAGTCTGAGTGCAGATTGGAAAGGCACATCACATTGCTGGCTGAGAAATAAATGCAGCATTTTTCACTGAAACTGTCACCCATGAAAAAGGTGGTGCACTCCACCAATTAAGACCCACTTTTCAGCAGAAAAGTGAAAAGCAGATCAGCCATGAAAGAACCAGCCCTGTATGTTCTGTGCAAAAGCAAAGTGAACCCTGATCAGTAAAACACACTGTATGCCAAAGAATACAAGCAAAAGATGATATTAGAAAATTAAATCAGTGAGTTCCAAGGACAGTCAGTGGGTCGCTAGCCGTAATTTGCAAATGGCTTCCCCCACTGCAAGTCTGTTTCGTACTTCCCAACTATTTACAACTGCCATAAAATGTGGACTCCTCGGAGAGTGTTGAACACAAGCATTCCCCAGACCTGCTATCTCTGAGGGCTCAGTTCTGGGCAGTCCAAATGTCCTAGCCAGTTCGTGACTGGAATGTGGGAAAGGGCTACAATCAAGGGAAGCTTAAACTTTGAAATAAATACAAGAAAATTGGAGGTTTTCAGATCGAAATTGGAGGTCCACTACAGATAACAGGACATGATTTCAGATGTCAGCAGGGCCTCATGACATCACAAGGCTGGCCAAGCTGATTTTCTGAAGTGGGAGAGCTCTGTGTAACTGATGCCTCCCAGGGATTTATGACTGGCAGCCACCAACTTCAAATAACAAAGCGGCTAGTAAAAACACTGTCCAGGAAGCTCTGGTCCCATTCTGGCTGGGAATGGCAAATGGCCTGGACTAAGGGGATCTCATATTTGCAGAAATATGAAGATTCCCCATTGTTTAAATGGACTATCACAATTGCTGCATTTTCTCTCCACAACCACAAGTCCCACTGTATACATGTATGTTTCATTTTTTAGATAATTCCAAGGCAATTTGTTGAAATAAAATGTTTCCACATGGGACTTAGGTAAATGCAATGACAAGCTAAAATGTTTTTCTGGCTGCTGTGAACATGTCCTGAAAATGTCAGAACTGGCGGGCTAGTGGAGTGTAAAATTAGGTAGGTGGAGCGTAAATTGGATGTGCATAACTATTATGCCTTTTGTAAAAACAGCGGAAAATTGGCAAATGTTTGTGCAACATGGTATGGACCTGGCTGTCATTTTATTTATTTACTCATGATTAGCTGAATCGGAAAATATCTACATTGTGGCAGTTAGTAGTGAAACACAAAGTTTTGCCACATAGCTACTTTTTGGCTAAAGTTGACTTAAGAAAAAAAAAGAATTTCAAAGAGGATTTGCAATATTTCTGTTATACACTCCTGAACCAATCCATTGACAGGGGATGGGCTGGAGGTTGGAGAGGGATTGTGAAGAACCAATCAAATGCATGGGAATTCTAGCAGGGCACTGCCCAACATTGAAATATTGATGGTGCCATCACTGGTATATAAAGTGGATGCACTATGAGGGAAGGGGAGAGCTGCAGAAAATTGGAGAATTTCTGAAATTGCATTGAGCTGCCTATTGCTGGGGAGGTCTAATAGCTGAATGGGCCCTATGGTGAAGAGCTGGGGACCATCATTGAGAGTGGAGTGACCAGGCCCCTGCCCTGTCCTCAACAGGATCCTCAAATGGAGCTGGCTTTCCTGAACTTTAAACAGAGCTTTTCAATGTAAGTAGAACTGAGCCATCTGAAACCAAAAGGTAGGGGAGTCGGCTTGCCTTAACTTGCTTCCCTTTATGGTAGGCAGGGGGTGGGGAGAGGGAAAACTGTGTATATCCTTAGCCTATTTAACTAAACATATTAATTTTATTAATTTGCCTTTGCAGAAAACCACAGGGTGATTTTTGTTAACATTCACAATTAACAAAGCACATTCCCACTGTGCTGAAAACTATAGATTGCAATTTAATTGGGTAATCTTCATGTCTATCCTTCCCCAGCACAGACCTTTAAGTAGTGGGGGGGGTCTGAAATCCAAAATTCCTAAATCATTCCAATTTTTTTTGTCCAGCTTCCTCAAGACAGGCCTTTAAGCGGAGGGGGGTATGAAATCCAAAATTCCGAAATCATCTCAATTTTTCAGTCCACCTTCCCCAACACAGACCAAAGCAGGCAGGAGGTCAGGGGGTCCTGAAAAGCAAAGTGCTAAACCGCCATGTGTTTATTTTAAAGCAAACGTGTAGGTGAAACAATAATTGCCATGCACATTTGTCCAAATCTGCCAGCCTTTTAAGCGTGCCGGAAAATCGAAATTGCACAACATTGCATATGTAAATTGATTTTGTTCATTGACCAGTGCTAATTATTTCTTGAAGTGAAGTCTGTAGAAGGAAAATAATTATGATTTGTGTTTTTCTCAACCAGCTTGTGTGATTTATTTGTGTAACAAGAAGTTTAACTGTGAGCCACAAAGAAGGTGGTGTGTGTTGTTGTGTGATCTCCATTATCTATCATTTAAATCAATACAATAAGTACCCACTGGGGGGGTTGTGGAAGCCTCTCAGCCAATAAGGAGGCTCAGAATGGGGACATTACCAGCGGTAATCCCCCCACTCCGAGCAGCCTCACGACTTGAGGCCGCCAACTTCCCCCGCCGGGAAATGAGCTGTCCCACTTCTCCTCTCCCCTCCTTCCCCCATCCACAGAATTCCCTTTTCACCCCCCATCCCCACTTAACTTCGTTGAAGTCCATCTCAGGAGCAGACGTCTGCTCCTGATCTGTGACAGGCCATCATAGAAAAGAAGAAGGGAATACACATAGTCCCTTCTGTCCTTTCCATGGCGGCCATTTTTTTGTTTACTTTTTTAATGGGGGCCATGGAAAGAGAGAAGGGACTACATGTAGTCCCTTCTCTCGTTTCTATGGCAGGCATTATTTTGTTTACTTTTTTTCTATTTTTTTTAATGGCCGCCATGGAAAGGGAAAATTGACTTAATTTTCTTTTCCACGGTGGCCATTTTTTAACATTTATTTTTTCTGTTCCGAAATGCCCAAGCCTTTTGGAACAGAAAACAAATACTTTTAGTACCCTGGTCTTATGGGCTGGGCTACTGATAGCAATTAGCCCCTCACCGTGCGGGCATTACCTGACTCAGTAATGCCCCTGCAGCTCGGGCGTATTGCTTAAATATATTTCCTGTACACCAACCTGTTTCTTGGCTCATTGGTAGCTCAGGGGGGGAAGGATTCCAAGGGGCACGAGATGAATCGGAAATAAGATGAATAAAGAACTCTCATTAAACAGTTTGTTGGTTGACTTATTGGGTGGGGCGGGAAGGAACTCTCAGAGGGTGGCCTCTCAATAAACTGTTACACCATGGCCGAAAGCAATGGCTAGTGTGCTCCGAAGACATGTATAGTTGGCCATGGACATCTACTGGGTCCACGGGACACGGCCGAAGGTCATGGCTAGTGGCATGTTAGTGTTTTAAAATATACAGTGAGCATGGCCAAAGTATGTGTTCACTGGCTAGGGCTTGTGGCCCTGGCTTGTAGCCCTGAAAGCCATGTATAGTGGCCATGGCCAAAGGTCGTAACCGCCAAGAGAGACCAAAAGAAACATTTTGGGGAACATGTGCAGTGGACATGGCTGAAGGCCACAGCTAGTGGCCCATAAATATCTATGGTAGAACAAAACCGTGGAAATTCACTAAAATAAATCTTAGTTACAGTGCAGTTAAGATGTGCAGCTTTAGCACACCAAAATCCTTGAAATTCAGCAGATGTGGTAAGCATGACCAGCTTAACTCAACATGTTCCCATTGCATAGCCCATGAGAACAAACATATTATAAAAGAAGGGATTCACAACGACATACACAATGGCATTGTGGGGGACATCAATGGGAACGTGCTGAGTGAATCTGGTTTCTGCTGATTTTCAAAGGTTTTGTTTAGTTAAATCTGTGCAACTAAACGGTGCGTTAACTCAGGTTTTTTCTGTGAATATACGGTAGACGATTCCCTTTATAACTGTTCAAACTCCCGATTTAACAGGAATTTAGAAATCTTGTCAATGCACGACTTTAGAAATCAAGGCTCATAAAGACACATAGCTCAACTTGGTTTCCAACTGAAGATACACAAATATAAAGCAACCTGTGAAACAATTTAATATATATTTTGATCAGTATATTAGTTGGAAGCGCAATATTGTTGACATTAATCCCAGGCTGCGTAAGATACATCTCAATTACAAAATATGGTGGACAAGGAGGGCAGCAGAGATGTAGAGGCATCAGTTTTATTTGGTGAAAATCTGAATCACAATTCGAAATCCACAGAAAACATGCAACCACAACAATCAAAGTCCATACAACAGAAGATGTTTAAACTGGCAAAACCTCATAGAAAGGAGACCAACACATTGTGGGAAGTGAAATCTCTGCAAAACTACATAGATAATCAGAGGATACAGAGGGGCCTTAAGATTTGCAAAATACCAACATGTGAAGACCCTGACCCAGAAATGTTTAGTGAATGGGGTGAAGCTACTAATGAGTGCTCATTTAGGATGCTGTCCATATTGGTGAAATCTGCAAAAAGTGGCAGAACTAAGGCACTCAAAAACATTGAGGAGTTAGAAAAAGTAGAAAAATAAGTATTTACAGGCTCTGACCTGGATGTGGCCAACAACATGAAGTCACAAATGCAGAAAAATCTGAGTAAATACGAGGATGAAATTAAAGATTTTAAACAACGTAAATTCTAAAGAGAAAAAGAAGACTCTGCCACTGGTCGAATGTACACATTCACGAGAAAATTTGACAGCATCAGAAAGGGCATGCAGATGACAACAGAGCCAAAGGTGCAGAATATCCCACAAACGGAATCTGACACAGATTAAACTGCTAGCACCTCAACAGACATCTTGCTCACTAGCAACAACGACACTCCCTTCAATTTGAATGTTTTAGAGGCAATTAGACTGTTGTAGCAGGCAGGCAAAACAATGCAAGGAAGGAATCAAAACAGAAGCAAGCCCCTCTCAAACCATACTACAGCAAGAGGATTATCAGAAGGGGATGCAGGGGACACAGGAAAAAAACAACAGGACCAATCAGGAGGCCGCCAAACATGCTCTGGCAAGAACAGGAAGACCTAACGACTGATAATGCATTGCAAGCAGTCACTTTATCAAATAGAACCCTAACATAAATGGAATGTGAGGTCCTGGTGAAAGGTTTATACTTTTGTCCAACTACTGAATATTATTATCCTCAATCAAAGATTGGCCTTATTGCTTCATTAGAAAACTGAGACTGGCTAAATTCTATGCCACTAATGATCACGTTGACAAACCTGATCTGACTGTAGTAATTCCACCTGGGCTAAGTATCCGGGATATACCGGCACTCAACGATCTAAATTCCTTATGCAATGAGAAACTAGTGGCAGAAACAGGTTTTGAAGAGCAAGATGAATTGAAAACAGCGTTACCTGGAAGCATTAATACAAGCATGCCAGCAGAAAGCAATCTGAGAAATGAGTCCAGATTCAATCCATCTAACATCAATAGCCCCACAATAGATCTATTTAACGACCTAATAATTGATTAATTTAAAGCTCTAGCAGTCAAATCCAAGCCTGAAAAACACAAGTTCAAAGTAACCAAGGAGAAGCAGCCAGCAATGGATAGCCTAAGAATAGATAGGACAATCATGGTGAAATCTTCAAACAAAGGCGGTAACGTGGTGGTCTTAAATACAAAACACTACCAATGGGAGGCAATGAGGCAACTAAGAGATGTCCGCAGTTATGCCAAATTACCATATGATACATATCCCTAATATAAAGATGAATATGATGGTAAATGAACACTATGGTTTCAACAAGGTCTTATCAATCTGAAAGAAAAGAAATATTTGAGCAAGGATTATCCTATTCCCAAGATACAAAAATCTATGTCAAAACCACCAGAGCGACCTATAGTCAGGTAAATAGATTCACTCTTGGAGAACACATCAAACTGTGCAGATTTGATTCTTTTCCGGTTCCTAGATACTCTACCGTCTTATAAGAAAGACACTAAAACTTTCCTCAATCAGATTGGTCACATCCCCTGGCATCAGAATTATCTCCTTCTCACACTAGACGTGGTCTCACTTTACACGTGCATTTCTCATTCTCAAGTTTTTGCAGCAGTGAAACGGTACTTGTCGACTAGGTCTCTCAGCTATCGTGATCATTCACAGATGTTGTTAGAAATGATACATTTCATCTTGACACATAATACATTTATGTTCAACGAGGAATTTTACAATCAAATTTGTGGAACTGCCATTGGTGCTGCAATAGCCACAACCTTCGCTAATTTGTACATGGGTGCTTGGGGAGAATGCTTATTTTCCAGTGAAGACAAAAAGATCTATACCGATTAAAACCTGCCTCAAAAACAGCATACCATATGGCGAGTTCCTTCGTATAAAGCTAAATTGAAGTGAAAAGGAGACCTGGTAAAGAAATGCCAGAAAGGCTGCTGCGAGATTTCTGGTTGGGGGATATCGCAAAGGTATAATCAACAAAGCCTATGACCGAAGTTGCAGTAAGTCCAGGGAGGATATACTTGCCAAAGATCAGACTCAATTCCCAAGATAAAGGTGATAATATCATCAGATACATCACCACGTACAATCAAGGTGCAAAAAGAATAAGAAAACTTCTGGGTAAACATTGGCATCTGTTAACAGAGAGACAAATACATTAGTCACATTCTACAAGCACATGCAACAGTCACATACAGGAAAACTGCTTCTAACCAAACATAATCATCACCAAGTATGTTTCAACCCATTAACGCCCAAAGAGTGTGCATTTGGCTTCCGAACCAAATGCCTGTTTGTTTTAACTGTTCTAAGTGCAAAGCATGCCGCTTTATGTCAAGTACAAGAAAGTATACCCATCCACGGACAGGGAACAAGGTTTTAATTAAGAAAGTGATCAAATGCTCCACACAATTTCTAATCGACATTATCACCTATAAATGCAACCTCTGGTACATAGGCAGTACCAAATTGGAGTTAAGACTGCACATTCTACAACATTTGCGAGCAATTAAAAACTGAGACATGGCCTACCCACTTGCCAAACACTTTGAAGACATACATCAAGGCAATACCTCTTTTCTAAAGTACTTTGCGATCAAAATGGCTACTGTGCATCCTACGGAGGGAATAGACTAAGGAGGTTGAGGCAAATGGAATCACACTAAATAGTGGATAATAACACAACATTTCCAGCAGGATATAATCGAGATGAAGAACTATATACATTCTTGGGTGACTAAGAAGTATGACGCAGAGCCATGATCTACAAAAACTCCTTCTAAATGCTCAGCTGTAGCTTGGACAACAATAAGTGGACTCTCAAGAACTCTAAGCCCATTTAACTCCAGGGCTTGTATAATTATTGGTATTTTGTGGTTTCAAATGTGGTTGGACTTTCACTGATACTTTCAATTTGTGAATGTTTACACTTATGTTTGTGATGTTTTAATGCAAGAGGATCCGGGGCAGAATTTGTAAGATGGTGACACAAGGAGCATGCGAATTCTGATTACATCAGCATATGCAGGTCCATTAAGTTATACAGTGCATAGTATGCCATGATCATCTAAGTCCAACAAAGGTCCGATTTGACACTATAATATAGTATAATATTGTCAGAATATGGGAGAATAGCAATGCAACATTCAGCACTCTATATGTCAAAGGGCATGATTATTGTCATATGCATAAGGTAAGGCTCTTTATGAGTGGCCGTATTTCAATGTAATCAGATGCTCAATAGCCATTTATTTACAACATCAACTATGTAGGACAGATCACGATCACCTTATTCTGTAGATTTTCTGTACATCATGCCGTTGATAGTATTGACATACCCCATGCCTCGCACATTGCACTTTATATCCCATTATATAGGATATGGTATTTCATTATTAGATTATCATTGACTTACTATTTTAGTGTGCCTAGACAGTACTATCAGTCCATATAGCACATTGCACTCTACATATTTAGAGGTTAAGAACACCCACAGGGGATGATTTGCTATTTGCCATTTTCAATTCCTTGCATAGTCATTGCACAATGCACTACACATAGTGTACTCAATGACCCCATATAGGACAAACTGCATGTTATATTCAAAAACGATGTGACATGCTGGTAGTTTATTTGCAGATAACACATTGCACTTTATAGCCAAATAAATCAGCTGCAATATGTACTCATCGAGTATGATAGGGGGCGATGTATTAAGCCAACTACTCATTTGCACCAATCATACACATTTGCAGTCAAGTATATCAGTTGTAAGACGTATCAACTAGGTAGGACAGGTGACATTTTTGCATATAGCACTTTAGAGTCAAATACATCAGCTGCATGATATAGCCATTGGGTATGATTAACGATGAGCACCACATCCTGCAAATATACCATACCCAGGGGATGACTGATCGTGAGCATTTTACTCTGTTGATTCCTGTACAATATGTTATCTGGCATATTTTAAGAATTGCTTGTAAATGTTCTTTGGCTTTTGTACATTGCTACAAAGAACCAACCAAATATGTGTTTAGATAAATCAGTAAACTTTGATTGCACACGTTTTCAGGCTTTTGCATGTTATATATAGCCCACTGCAGCAAAGGATTAATTGTTTAAAATGTGTGCTAATCATATCAACAATATACTTCATATCATCACAGGACACTCCAAGATGTTGATACGCATGGACACAAATTCTGCTTAGCCACAATTCACAACGATCACCACCAACAACAGAAATGGAAGACTAAAATTGTTACAAAACACCCATTGCTTTTGCTTGCTTTCAAAGCGGACAAAGCATGTTTTGCTGACCTCCGGTCCATGACAATGTATTAATAAAGGACTACTTGGTTGCAGCAATCCCTGGGAATACATTTGAATGTTTCTAAAGATTGCTTGAGTGCCGCTGCACCATGTACTGCCTGGCAGCCCACTCTTCCTTCTCGAGCTCTTCGCTCATCTGCTCATCCGCCTCCAACTCCCTCAGGGTCAGTCGCTTCTCCAAGCAACGAGTTTGTGGTAGATCACTTTCTTCAGCTGGGGTCTCCCTCTGGAACAGCCTCCCTGCCCCCCTGAAACTTGAGGAGAGCCATCTTCAGTTCCAGAAGCATCTCAAAACCTTTCTCTTTGCTTCTGCTTTTTCTTCTCCTCTCCCCTGCCGATTTCTTGGCTGATACTGAAACTGCACTCGTTTTCCTGGCCACCCTCTGATCTTGGGCCCAGGTCCCCTCCTCCACTAGTCGCACACCTACACTGAAATCCTGGCAACCCCATCACTTGGGAACTATTTTCTGTATCCTTACAATCCCACTACGAGCACTTGACACCTGATGCCTTCACTTACCCCTTACCCTTGCACTTGCCACCTGCTGGCCGTACTTTACTATTGTCAGCGCTTTAAGTGGGCCGGGGCCTGCCGGGGCTGGGCCCCGGCAGGCTCCGAAATTTCCTTTTGAGGCGGGGCCCTGCCGGGGCCCACTAATCTCCCCTGGCAACCCCGGCCACTACACGAAAAGGCATTTTTTTCTACAGCCTGAAGCTCTCGCTCGTGTGCGAGAGCTTCAGGCTTCAGAAAAAAATGCCTTTCAGCCGTAATGGTGGCGCCGCACCTGCGAGGCATCCCTTTAATCAAGGGATGCACGTGGGCCAGCGCCACAATTATGGAGAAAACGTGAGGCTGCTGGAAGCAGAGGCCTTGCGTTCTAAATACTGAAGTTCCCGCGAATTTGCGGGAGTTTCATTCTTTAAGAAAAAGGCCTCTGCTTCCAGTGGCCTCACCCTTTTAGCCTTAATGGTGACGCTGCCCCTCCCCAGCTGGCGAGGGGCAGCACCACCATTAAGGCTGAATAGGTGAGGCGCTGTCCCCTGCCAGGCAAGCCTATACAAAATAAATGCAGAGATTAGCACCCTCTCCCCACATAGGGGAGAGGGTGCTAATCTGCAAAAGGCTGCCTGGCAGGGGTTCCAGTAGCCCATTGGGCCAAGGCTCCTCAAGGGGGCGTGGCCTAATGGGCCAGAAGGACCCCTGATGTTAGGCCACGCCCCCTCAATGAGCCCCGGCTCGATTTGTAGTGCCACTTAAGGCACTGACTATTGTTATTTATTCTATTATCCCATGTACTGCACTGTCCCCTCCCCCTTCATCCATGCACTTCCCCTCCCTCTTCCCATGCACTAGCGTGATCTGAATGAAACCTGGCCTAGTAGGATCGTTGTCTGTCTTCCCTCTGTTCCCCCTCCCTTGCCTCATCGCGCCTTGAAACACTTGTGTATAGGCGCTTTATAAATGCCATATCATATCATATCCCTCTCTTTTCATAGAATCTTATATCAGTAAATAATTATATTTTAGGTTTTGATATTGGGCTTTGCGCAGTAAGACAGGTTTAACATTCTTACTATGACTAATATTTACCATCGAAGTGACATTTAAAAATGGATCATGCAACATTTTTTAAAGTGCTGGTTTAAAATACAAACAAGCAGCACATAAGGGGACTCTTACCCATATAGACATATGTAAAGGAATAGAGTGATGTGATGCAGGAAATGGAGGCGAAAAACATGGTATAATTCTTTTTCGCCTCCCTTTCCCACTCTACTAGATGAACTTGAGCTCTGATAAGGATGAGGAGGGGCACAGGGTGCATTTTCTAGCTCCACCATGCTGACCTTCCCCTCCTTGTCATGTTACAGGCACAACATGTATGGATTCATTTGGAATCCACCTCGATGTTTCATTCTTTCCTTTCTGCTTTATTTTGACCAATGTCATAAAAGCATGAGACATACAGATTGCATCAAATCTGACAACGATACATCAACATTATTATACACACTAAAACATCTTTCATAATTTGCAAATTATATAAAAAATCAAAAGTTCCATTGTAAAAGTTAAAACCAATCAATTTGCATATCAGTCTTTGTCCTGCCCGCAAGGCAGTCCAGCACCGAAATGCCAGGCGAACCTCCTTTGAACAAGAGTACCAACAGCAACCCCACAAGTGTTTCAGCCTTGTTTTTACCTCACCAGTGAGGTGGAGCTGTGCCTCTCTGAGCACAGTGAGCAAGGGGTCCACGTCAAATTTTTGAATTGTTTTTCCAAGGAACTTGGGGTTGGTCACCCTGAGTTACCTGGGGGAACCCAGTCGTGGACTCCCTGCTCACTGTGATACTATTAAGAGAGTTATACATTAATGATATAATAATCCACTCAGATGCTAGCCTCTTCAAAACCTCTTTGCGAATATTATCGATCATATTTGGTGAAGACCATGTTGCGCAGAGCGGAACAAGGAAGAAAACGCATACGCATGGTGAGGTTGGTTACACAACTTCTTTATTGGAATACTAAACATGAACTGGCGTGTTCGCGCCTTACCCAAAATTCCCTCTGCTTCCCACCACGTCATGAGGGTCCGCCTCTGCAACAGGCGGGGCTGTGTTTAACCCTGCAACGGCCGGGAACACCACCCGGCACAATATGTCCAAATATCAACTCAGCACTCTTCAACTAGCCTCACTGGCTTCTTGATGACCCGGCGAGGTCTTTCGTCCTGAGCCTCCGACCCCACCGTGCCTAGTACTTCTATGCTCAGCTCGGGGTCTCCATTACCACCTTCAGGAGGGGTCCACATGTCGTCTCTCGGGACCCATGGGTCTGGGGTCGCGGGTCTCTCCGGAGCCTCAGTGCCTTCTCTCTTTACATAGTGTTTGAACTGCTGGCAGTTCCTCGTGATGGCTTTGTCTTGGTCCTGAGCTGTAATCATTGTCCCCTTTATAGTGGTAACCCTCAACGGGCTCGATGCAAAACGCTAGTCTGTCTTGCGTAGCATTGGTTGCTGTACCAGAACTTCATTACCTATTTGAAAGTCTTTTGGTGTCGCTTTACGCCTTGCGTCTGTGTCCCGTTTGGCCCTCTCTTTTCCTTCTGCATCCCTTCGGAGTATCTCACTATCCGGAGGTTCCCTGACTGTAGGGTTCCGTGGGATTCGGGTTCGTACTTCATAGCGAAACATGAGTTCAGCAGGCGTCCTGTTTGTGGCCTCGTGCGGTGTGTTTCGATAGTCTCTGAGGAGACGACATAGCGCTTGATGGGTGTTCACTGTTTCAATCTTCGCTCTCTGGATCGTCTTATTAATTGAGGCCATGAATCGCTCTGCCATCCCGTTTGCTTGCTGGTAGCGAGAGGTGATTTTCATATGGTTGAACCGTAAGTGCTTGGTCAGTGTCCCAAACTCATGCCCGCAGAATGGGGGTCCATTGTCGGACTTTATTACCCTGGGGATTCCCCACTCGCTGAGTATTTCTTCTAACGCAGCCGCCACTTGGGGAAAAGCTGTGGAGGCGACAGTCTTTAGTATCGGAAATTGTGAGTGTTCGTCTATCTGGAGTAATAGATAGTCACCTGTTTCTGTGGGTCCGTAGAAATCCATGGCTACTCTTTCCCATGGATGATCAGGTACCTGTGTGTGTTGTAAGGGTGCTGGGGTTTCCGCTGGTAATGTGCATTGACAGGCACGGCAGTTCCTAACCCATTCATCGACTGCAGCATCTAGGAACAGAAACCAGATGTGACATCTTAATTGTTTCTTAGTGTTTTCGGCCCCCCTGTGTCCTTCATGAGCAGTACGGACAACTTCATTCCTTAGAGTGGTGGGGATGACAATCCTGCATCATCTGAGTAGGATGATGTTGTCTTTTACTGCTAGTTCACTGTGCACTCTGGCCAGTATTTCAATTTCCTGTTTGCTCACCCCCGGGTGGGCCAGCATTGCTCTCCGGTAGTCCCTCTATTTGCATTTGCTGGTTGTCGTGAGGCTGATTGCAAGTGCAGTTGTGGGGTCTGCAAGGGACGCGGCAGCGACCGTCTCAAGTGATGAGGCCGGGGGCAGCGAGTTCGAAGCAATGTACTGCACGTATGCAACGTCTCCTTTGTGCGTAATCGGGGCCCCTACTGGGTGCCGCAACAAATAATCGGCAGGATTTAGGTGACCCCCGGGTCGGTGGATAATGTCATAGTCATACTCTTGGAGGCGTATGCCCCACCGCTCGATCCTCGGGGGCATCTTGGTGTGAGGGATGCCGATCAAAGAGAGAGGGCCTGATGATACGTAATTAAGGTGATTTTTTTTCCGATGAGAAAGTTGTGAAAGTGTTCACATGCCCAGACTGCGGCCAGACTTTCTTTTTCTGCCTGGGAATAGGCCATTTCCGGAGATGACAGTGCCCTGCTTGAGTATGCAACCACGTGTCTGGGGTTGACATCTGTGCCACTAGTTTGGGCCAAGATGGCTCTGAGGCCAACTGGGCTTGCGTCCACGATCACTTCCTTGTGCCACAGCGGGTTGAAATATGCGAGTCTGTGAGCTTCAGTGAGGGCCTGCTTGATTTCCATGAAAGAGTCCTGACATTCCGGCGTCCATGCAAACACTGCTTCCTTCTGCAGGAGTCTCCAGAGTGGTTCTGTCAGGGAGGCATAGTGAGGTATGTACCTCGCGCAGTATCCAGCCATGCCTAGGAACGAATTAACATCTGCGACCTGTCGTGGTTCGCTGAGCTTGGTGATCGTGTTGAGTTTTTCAGGGTCCGGCATCATCCCTTCACTGGAGAAAATGTGCCCGAGAAATTTGAGCTTGGCTTTGCTGAAACAGCATTTGGAGATGTTCAGTGTAAGGCCAGCAGCTTGCAATGCCTCGAAGGTGGCGTAGAGTGCTCTGTTGTGAGATTCTTTTGACGACCCAAAGATGAGGATGTCGTCACTGTAATTCAGGGCACCCATATGGGTCTGATGATTTGGCGTATTGTTTCCTGAAAAATTTCGGCAGCAGACGATATCCCAAAGTTTAACCTCTGGTATCTGAACAATCCATCATGAGTTGCGAATGTTGTTATCGCCCTGGAGTCGGGATTCAACTCTAGTTGATGGTAGCCCTGGTTTAGGTCGAGTTTCGAGAACATCTGGGCGTTGTTCAGCTGTACAATCATGTCCTCGATGCACGGACCTGGATGTCTCTCACGTTGGATAGCGGTGTTGGCTACCCTCATGTCTACACACAGACGTATTTTGCCCCCTTCTTTGGGAACTATCACTAGGGGAGACACCCATGGTGTTGGCCCTGTCGCTGGCTCAATGATGCCATCAGAGAGCAGTTGTTGAAGCGCATCCGACACTGCTTCCTGCAGGTGAAACCCAACTCTTCTGGGATGCTGTGGCACTGGTCTCACCGTGGGGTCAATGGGGAGTCTTATGGGGGGACCTTTGAGTTTCCCCAAGCCTGAACATATTTTTGGAAATCTTTGCATGATGTATTGTATTCCTGCCTGATGAGTTTTTGGCATTTTCCAACTTCGATTGCCCCGATGAGACATTTTGGGATTTGTCTGTCAATGTTGCAGTGATGGTGTCGCCAGCTTTTACGTGAATTTCAATCAGCCCTAAGTGAGACGCTGTGTGATAACTGAGTAGGCACCAGCTCCTAGTAAGTGAGCGAATGACATGGATGGTGGTGTCTACCTGACGTCCGTTCAGGAGAAGGCGGCGTGTAAAGTGTCCGATTGTCTGCAGTGGTGTGGCGGCTCCCCATTGGAAGATCCGCGAATGTGACAGCTCTAGCGTCGGTGGGCTTGCCATCTTGGCGTAGTCCTGTTCGCCCATGATGTTTACAGTGGCGCCAGAGTCCACCATGAACAAGAATAAGTTGTTTTCCATCTTGATGGTGACTTTGGGGGCCTCTCTGGCCTCCTCATTGTCAAAAATGAGGTTGACATACTCGTCTTGATTAGGCGGGTCGTGGTACATGCCATAGGCAGTTGCTGGGACGTCCTGGTAATATCCCTCATCCCCATATTCTGCTGGTGGATTGTCATGTTCATCTGTTAGGTATTGTGGTTGGTCTGAGTGCTCGGGCGTGTTTGTGTGCTCATAACTTTGGTACTCATCGATGGCTCTGACAAACCGCTGTGGGTTCTGCTGGTAGTATCTTGGCTGTCTGTATTGTGGGGACAGAGGCCGAAAAGGTGTCCTGGTGGGCGCTTGTGGGCATGTTGGAGGGAATGGTATCCCTTCTCTGCACACTGAGTGAAAATGTCCTTCTCTCCCGCAGTTTGTGCATCGTTGTGATAGCGCTGAGCATGACCCAGAATGTGGGAATGACATTTTGCAGCGTTAGTACTGCCTCTTTTGACGCAGGACTTGTGGGATCTGTGATCTATAAGCCTGCTGTCCTCTGTCACCCTGGCGGGGTGGCTGTATGGCCGCTACGAGTTCAGTAGTGTCTTGCTTGGGGTTGCTGGTGCCACTCATGGAGGCCTCTTGGGCGTCCACCCTCTCATAGATGCGGGCGAGCTCGCTCACTTCGGGAATGGTAAGTGTTTTTTTCAGTAATTGCTTTTTGAGGGCGGGTGAGAGACAACCCTCTATGATTCTGAGTCGTATTGCTTCTTTGAGGGAAAAAGCATCAAACTGGCAGTGAACTTCCTTCACCCTCAGGCGGGTTATGAATTCATCCACCGCCTCCTGTGGCTTTTGTGTACACTGGTTGAACAGGTATCTTTCATAATCCCTATTTACTTCAATTATAAGGAGTTTGTCAAGTGCTTTGATTAGTTCGGTGAAGGTGTTTTGTTCAGTCGCAGGGATTGTCTTTACGATGATCTTATTTTCACCCCCTACCAGGTTGAGGAAAATGTCTCTAATGTTGGGAGAATCGCCATCTCCCAAGTATCTTACGGAGTGCTGAAAATCTTCCATCCATTTGGTCCATCTGGGCCCCTTTGTGGCCTGGCCTGGGGGGTCATCGTGAATGGCGGTGGCAAACGTAATTGAATTGACTTCGCTGCGCGGGCAGGCTGGGGTGACTCCGGGTTGCTCATCTTACCGGTTGACTGGAGTCCACAATGTCACTGAGATGGATGTGCGCAGTTGGCGGCGCTCGAGGTTGGAAAATGGGGCTCGGGAGGCCTGGTGGGCACAGGTTGGTTTGACTTGAAAAACAGCCAGGTCAGGTGTGTCCTAGTGTGGACAGCAGTGCGGGACCCTGGGCATGGGATGGGTCCCCTCACCCGTGCATGTAGATTGTATAGGCGTTGGTAAGATGTCGAGCTGCTACTCAGGCTGGGCATAAATTGTAGACCATTTAGTGCCCTCAGCAGGGAGTTGGAATCCCAATCACTGTGTGCGTGCCTGCGTATGGTGGCTAGACACGTTCTAACCTGGTCCAGAATGTGCTCCCGGTGGCTGTGGCACGTGAAGGAGGAGGAGGAGGTGGGGGCCTGTGGACTGCCTGTGCCCGCGCTTATGTCCCTGCTGAGCTGCCTGCGCACGTGTGTCTGCCGAGGAGGGAGGAAACTTGGCAGAATGCAAGGCCGTGTGTGAGGTGCTCCCTGCTTCGTGTGGAGGAGGAGAAGGATGCACAGCGGACTGCGGAGGGAGACAGCTCCGCCCACGTATGTCAGTGTGAACGGTTTCAGGCCAGGAAGGAGGAGGAGGCTCGGCAGAGTGCCGGAGTAGGACTCCGTCGCTTGTGACTTCGGGAGAGAGGAGGAGATGGAGGAGGCACGGCGGATGGCCGAAGGAGGACTCCGGCGTATGCTGGACAGTCCTCGTCGTCAATGTTGTGCAGAGAGGAACAAGGAACAAAATGCATACGCATGGAGAGGTTGGTTACACATCTTCTATATTGGAATACTAAACATGAACTGGCGCGTTCGCGCCTTACCAACAATTCCCTCTGCTTCCCACCATGTCATGAGGGTCCGTCTCTGCAACAGGCGGGGCTGGGTTTAAGCCTGCAACGGCCGGGAGACCACAACTGGCCTAGCCCTAAAACGAGGGCCATAGAGTTTACGTGTCTCGTCTACTGACGTGAGCTGCCATTCGGTAGATTTCAGACACCAATCATGGCCGCTTTATGTTATAGAAGTCTGGCCAAAGTCCTATCCAGTAAAATATAAAATAGATGTTTTAGATTCACAAATCTATCGATTCCTTTGCCAATCTAATTCAAGTTGAATCATCGAATTAGAGTGCATTTTGGCAAGCTCATCATCCGTGTCAAGAAACCATTTTCTGATTTTTCAAGTTGCAAGTTCTAACAAGAGTTACGCCTGAGCTCAGCCCCATACCTGGCAGCCAGTCTTGCTTGGGCTTTGTGTGTTTGCAGCACATGTTAATGCAGCTTCTATAGAGCATTTGAACGTGCATAGGGTCGTCCAACGCGATTTAGCACCTGCTAAAGAGCAGGGCTAGTCCATAGAAATCCATTAACCTACACCACCTGCCGAGTTTAATTTGTTAGCAGTATTTATGTTTTCAGAGAAGAAAACTTATGAGTAAACAGGAACATGTCTAGTTTTACTCTTCAGTCTTTCGCTCTACCTTGTGAATGCCCCCTGTTGTGTACATAGTACACGAAGCGCGCATGCGCGGCCCAGCGGGCCGGCGCATGCGCGCCAGTTAATAAAGGCGGTGCCCGCGGGAGTTCGCGCCGGAGCGCCGGAACAGGCAGACGTCTCCGGTGTGTGTTCTTGCGCGCCGCATACGCGCGCTGGTGCCCCGACCCAGGGGGGCACGCACTCCACCACAGTGCCCCCCCCCAGGGTACAACACTGGCGACGAGGAGGTACGGTCTGCTTCCGTGCCCGACTACCTCGGAGAGACGGAAGTCTGCCGTATTACGGACCCGCGGAGCGCCGGCGGCCATCTTCTTTTCACTCGCTCCCCCTTCACGCGTGGCGGCGGTGGTTGCGGCCCGACAGGGTGCTCGTGCGCCACTCGCCAGCGGTGTTGGAGAACACTACAAAATTTTTGGAAAGCCCACAGTCCTGCAGGCGCAGGGCTGTGGCAATTAAGAAGAAAGAAGTGGGTTTTACATCCCAACCCTACCACGAGACCAGGACAAGCCGCCCTTCTCTCAAGACAGTCAACTGTGAGTACGTGGCGCAGAGATAGGTGAGGAAGCTGACGATGAGGGTGCCGCCGCCCCAATCCCCCGCAGAGCTCGTAGCTCCCTAGCCCCCATGCCGGAATTCGATACTACTGGCCCCCCTTCCAAGCTGGGCCCGAAGTGGCTATTGTGGGTCAAAAGACTAGATATGTTCTTCAGGGCATCTGGGGTGGACGATGATGACACCAAAATCGCGACCATGATCTACTCGGCAGGCGCAGAAGTCCACAAGATCTACGACTCCCTCGTCATCCCCGTGGTCACGTATGACGCAGTTAAGCAGGCACTCAAAGACCATTTTCTCCCCATGGGCAACGTGGACTTTGATAGGTTTGTCATGGGCGCTGAGAGACAATTGGACGACGAGCCCCTAGACAAATTTTGCGCCCGCCTGAGACACCTGGCGACCTCCTGCAGATGGGTCAATGAGGAAGAAATGGTCCGCAACCAATTACTGCAGGGGTGCAGCTCCGGTAAACTTCGGAGGCAGGTATTGAGAGAGCCTGGCCTGACCCTCCAGCAAATTTTGGACCTGGGTAGAGCACATGAGCTGGCGGAAGCCAGAGGTGCGAAAATGGACGCTGCCACGCGACCAGCGAATAACGAGGATGCATTTGCAGTGGGACGGTCAGCAGCGGGAAGGTCAAGATGGGCGCCGAGGAGGCCCGATGCCACACCCACACCAGGCAACGCCCCATCGTGCTCATACTGTGGGTATGACCTCCCCCACAGTGGTGACTGCCCGGCAAAGTCGAGAACATGCGCCCGGTGTGGCACACCGGGGCAGTATGCCAGGATGTGCCGAGCTGCTTCCCCCGTTGCAGCAGGAAGGGGACCGGAGAGAGTTGGACGAGGAGGCGCTCGCAGAGTGAGAGGCATCTCCTCGATCGATCAGGGCCTGCAAGACCTGGACATCGCGGAAGAAGAAGAGGAAGAGGAAGAGGTTTTCTTCATCTCCGGCATCGCGAAAGGTCCTGGCACGAGGCGCCAACCCACATGCACTGTCAACATCGTTGACGTTCCCACCCCCATTCTCATCGACACTGGGGCTTCAGTCTGCGTGCTAGCCACCAAACATTATGAGGCCCTGCCAGGCCCACCGGAACTGTCAGCGTCCACGGCACGAATATATGCATTCGGCGGGGAAACACCCTTACCCATCCAAGGCGTGTTTATTGCCCCAGTCTCTCATGGACAAAACACCATCAAAGCGAGATTCTTCGTCACCAACGTCAGCCCACATTCCTTGTTGAGCTGTGCGGCGTCAGAAGCGCTCGACATTGTCCATTTCACGTTTGGGGTATACCACGCCGATCTGAAAAGCATGCTACACAAGTTTGAGACTCTCTTTAAGGGCATTGGCAAACTGAACGCAGAGCCCATTCGCCTGCACATCGACAAGTCCGTGAGGCCGACAGCCCTCAAACATCGCCGGATCCCTTTTCACTTAAGAGCCCAGGTGGAGGAGGAGCTGCAACAGTTAGTCGACCGGGACATCATCGAAAGAGTGGAAGGCCCCACCCCTTGGGTTTCGCCCATCGTAGTAGCCCCAAAGCCGAAACAGCCGGGGGCAGTACGCATCTGCGTGGACATGAGGCTCCCAAATGCCGCCATCAGAAGGGAGCGTCACCTCACACCCACTCTAGATGACATCGTCGGAGAACTTCAAGGCGCCAAAGTCTTCTCCAAACTAGACCTCAGGTCTGGGTACCACAAGTTGGAACTGCACCCCGAGTCGAGGTACATTACGACGTTCACTACTCAAGAGGGGTTGTACCAGTACAAGAGACTTAACTTTGGAATCTCATCCGCAGCAGAGCTCTTCCAGAATGCCATCAGAGGAGCCCTGTCCGGTCTGAAGGGTGTCATTAACATGTCCGACGACATCTTGGTCTTCTCCAGGTCGGAAAGTGAACACCTTAAATGGCTAGAGTGCACGTTTGAGAGACTACAGGCGGTAGGCCTAACCCTGCACCAAGAAAAGTGCGAATTCCTCAAAGACCGGCTGGAATTCTTCGGGTTCACCTTCCATGCGAGAGGCATATCCCCAGACCCTGGAAAAGTGAGGGACATAAGAGACGCGCCTCCACCCACATCACCGGCGGAGGTTCGGAGCTTCTTGGGGATGGTCAACTACTGCGGCCGCTTCATCAAAGACCTGGCCTCCCTGTCAGAACCACTGAGGGCACTTACGAGAAACGACGTGGCTTGGCAGTGGACTGAGATTGAACAACGATCCTTCAATGCCATCAAGGAAGCCCTGTCAGAGCAGGAGACAATGGCCTACTTCAACCCCAGCCGGGAATCAGAGATTGTGGTCGATGCCAGCCCAGTGGGACTGGGGGCAGTCCTCATGCAGGCAGACGAACTAGGGGCCATGAGACCCATAGCATATGCCAGCAAAGCCCTCACCGACACGGAAAGGCGGTATTCCCAGATAGAAAAGGAGGCCCTTGCCATCCTGTGGGGGTGCAAACACTTTAGAATCTACATCCTCGGCAAACCCGTCGTCGTAGTTACGGATCATAAACCCCTGATTCCTATCCTGTCGGGAACGTCTTCCAAGCCGCCTCCCCGCATCGAGAGATGGATGCTGTGCCTCATCGAATACGGCGTCAAGCTAGTATACCGCCCAGGCACTCATAACCCCGCTGACTACCTTTCTCGCCACCCAGGCACGAGGAACGCCCAGAGTCCCGTGGAGAAGTCAGACGCTGGGGACGCTGTGCATCTCGTCGTTGAATCAGCCCTGCCAGTGGCCTTGTTGAGAGAGGACATTGCGGACGACTCGAACTCAGACGAGGCGTTCCTAAGAGTGAAAAAGGCGGTGGCCACAGGGGAGTGGCGGGACGTCCTCCTAAACAATGCCAGAAGGAACCCAGAGGCACAAAGGGACCTACAACTGCTGTGGAAAGTTCTACACGAGCTCTCGGTGTCCACGGACGGCCTGCTGCTGCGAGGGGACCAGATTGTGATCCCCAGGTCGCTGGTCATTAGAGTCCTCCACTTGGCCCACACAGGGCACCAAGGCATGGCGAGGATGAAAGCGCGCCTCAGGCTGAAGGTCTGGTTCCCCGATCTGGAACACAGGGTGGCCGAATTCGTGAGGACCTGCATCCCCTGCCAGGCCACGAGTCCTGCGGAAAGGGGTCCACCCATTCAGGCCATGGAACGGAGCGACGTGCCATGGGGAACGGTGCACGCAGATTTCGGCTCGACCGGAAGAGGTCTATATTTCTTGCTAGTCACAGACCAGTGGTCAAGGTACCCGGAAGTGGAACTCGTGGAATCCACCGCCAGCGACCACACCATCCTGGCCATGGACAAAATCTTCGCCACCCATGGTTTCCCACTTGAGATCTGCTCAGACAATGGAGCGCCGTTCCAAGGGCAGCGGTTTGCCAGATACTGCGTGGAACGAGGCATCAAGCACCGGAAGGTGACCCCGCTGTGGCCAAGGGCCAATGGAGAGGTTGAGCGTTTCATGCGGACGCTTAACTAAATTTTTTGTATCTCTGTCAATGGAGGGGAGGACCTGCGACACAACTTAATCGACTTTCTCCGTGAGTACCGGTCCACCCCACATCGGTCCACCGGAATCGCACCCGCCGAGGCGCTGTTCAGGCGAATACCCAGAGGGCTGATACCTGAAGCGGGAGACGGACGCCCAGGAATGATCGATAGCGCACAGGTGACAGCAGACAGAGCCGCGAGAAACGAGAGCGAGACAACAAGGCGGAGGCTGCCGGAGAAAGAGATAGAAGTCGGAGACACCGTCCTTATCCAGAACAGGAAACCGGAAGGAAAACTCTCAATGACTTACGATGGGATGGGAGTAACTCATGTCAAAGGCTCCATGGTCACAGCTGCGAACGCGCGAGGGACAGTGACCAGAAACGTGTCCTTCTTCAAGCGAATTGGACCCGTGGCAGCGGGGGAAGAAACCGATCCTGACCAAGGGCTAGCGGCAGAGGCGCCGCAGGAAGGCGTTGAACCGCCCGAAGATCCTGGGGGGCCAGAGAACCTCGAGAGAGGCTCGCCCAGGTACCCGCGCAGGGAAGGGCGCCGCCCTCCGCAAAGGTTCCAAGATTTCATCATGGACTCGGCAGCCTGAGTAACTAAGTCTGTTAAGTATAATTTGTTTTGAGCCATGTTGGCTCCACATGTTTAATGTGTTTGTTGTTTGAGGGGGAAAAGGAGGGATGTTGTGTACGTAGTACACGAAGCGCGCATGCGCGGCCCAGCGGGCCGGCGCATGCGCGCCAGTTAATAAAGGCGGTGCCCGCGGGAGTTCGCGCCGGAGCGCCGGAACAGGCAGACGTCTCCGGTGTGTGTTCTTGCGCGCCGCATACGCGCGCTGGTGCCCCGACCCAGGGGGGCACACACTCCACCACAGTGCCCCCCCCAGGGTACAACACCCCCCAGCCGAGAGAGAGAACGAGTGAGAGGGAAAGAGGGAGAAAGGAAGCAGGAGAGAACATTAGGTTAGCATAGGCTACATCAGGTGTCACTAGTGCCTTATAATTGTGCAGTGTTTTAAAAAAGCATAATTTAGAAGTTTGCACTGCAGCTAAATCTGCATGCATGACATTCCAAGAATTGCGGCTATCTAGAAATATTAGACAAAAATCTGCCAGCCTTGAGATATTGATGCTTCACACAGTACCTTTTACACATGAAGGCATTTTTATTTTATTGCAAGCTTCAAGCTAAAGTCCAATAATCGAACACACTAAAGGGAACACATTTGCTGTAGGAGAGACAAGAAACTTCTAAGAAGAATCATTTTAATGGGGTCCTACAAGGCCATCAAATTTAAAAAGAAAGCAATATTTACCAGGAGTTCATAAGGTGGGAGCCATGAGTTGGAAAACAGACTCTACCACCTGTTATTACTTGCCACCGTATTTCATCCTCCCGCTGTTATAACTGGCAGGCCAGCGCATTGATCTCCATCTGTGTCAGGAAGTTGAATAAAGAAATCCTTTACGCATGGCCCATTTATCAGCCAAGCCGGCTGCTGTGGGGGTCGGCTGTTGTGGCTGCCAGGGGTTCCCGGCTGTGGTAATTGCCTTTACATGACACAGAACTGTTCATGGGATTCGGCTAGGCTGCATGATTTTTTAACTTAGATGCTTAGTGAATCTTTAAAAAACTTGTTTTGATTGCAGTGAACATAGGTTACGCAGGCCATTCTCACCAATAATAGTGTTGTTCAAAGCGTCGCTGAAGGAGCAACTGGTGCAGTAAACGCAGGCTTAAAGTGCAAGGGCTGTTCATTTTCGTAAAGCGGCACATTCGTTATCGAAAGCCATTCAGTGCGATGCCATCACGGATCACGCCAAACTTTCTTTCCGCAATGACGTATCTCGCTATAACTCTTATGATAAAATACTGATGTGTATGACAGCTGAGCGAGCTTATGTGCCAATTACTCCAATGAGAAGGGATAATAATACACTGTTGCCCTAGGAACAAACTAAACAAAAAGATGGTGTTGGCATTTCCAAACATCACACTGCAAACTCAGCTGTGTTGGAGCAGAAAGTTACACTGGCGTGCACTGAATACAACTACCAATATTTAATGCGTGCAATAATTTAGTTTGAACAAGGACATGAAAGCAATTAAATATATTGTGGTGTGGTTGCCTTCCTGACCTTCGCATTTGAAAGAGGGGTGGTCGAGGGGTCCTGGTGTCACCTTGACGTAGTGAATGCTGGAGGAGGTATATAGAGACCCTCTCCGCTGACTTCCCTCCAGAAGGAACGAACCTTTCTCTTGAGCTACTACGACGTACCCTCTCTATGATAGGGAACGTTTTGCACAGGATGACCCTCTGAAAATCCGGCCCACCACTGGGAATTCCAATTCAGCCCAAACAGGTATGCCACACACTTTGACTTCTTTCAAAGAGGGAATTCATTCTGTCAGCTCTGTAGCTAAACTCACAGGAAGAGAAAGGGATTTCCTCACACTTTACGGTAATTTTTACACATATACAGACTTGCAACATGGCCTACTCTCCCCAATCAGGAATCTTACATGTATTCCTCAGGCAGCTACCTAAACAAAAAGATTTAGTGCTCCAACCGCGCACAACAGTCCAGATGTTACAGAGTTATCCAGTCAACTGGAAGAAATGCTCACTTACATCAATGCATTATACGGCTGACTTACCAGGAGAATTTCCAGCACTTCAGAGACATGCAGCCCATGCAGCATGATATCATCCCAGTCAGAGAGCCAAGGTCAGTTTCGCAAAGTAATAGAGTACGGTTTAAACACAGACAAAAGCCAAAATGGTATTCAAAATGGTGGCCAGACAGAATATAATTTCACAGTCTGCCACTAAGTCCACATGCCACTTGGTAGATGTCCACTCCCCATGCAGATACTGTAGAGGATTCATGGTATCAAAGTGTGACAGTGAGACAATAGGTACAATTTGTAAAACCTTTATTGAAATTGTCGGGGTTGGAGAAACTCCTATTCGGCCCTATAACTAAGATGGGAGTAGTCTCGACCATCAAATAATAAATAATGCAGTCCTAGTGGAGTCTGTCAAATCACAATGGCGTATGCTAACGAAACCTAATGCCTGCCCTATCTCTTGTATACAAAAGTGTAAAAAGGAGAAATGTATGCAAAAGGTAAAGTCAGTGTTCAGATGAATAAATGTGATTGAAACAGCTCTCCGCCCCTCGTTAGACCTCACAAAGTAAGGCTGTCCCTGTAGGCAGTTTGAAACATTCTGGCTCGGCTTCCAATACAATAAAAAGTTCAAGAACGTGGATCGAGGCATGTCTAGCCTTTCACGTTTAACTGTCTTTTCTCGACATCAAAATAATGTTTCAACCAAAAAGTTCACAAAGGTCCCCATCTGTCAGGATCAGACCTTTCACCACACAGTTCTGGGGGGGCTCCCTTCACCAAGCTTACTTCACTTCAGGTCTCCATCTGTCAGGCTCAGACCACTTTCAGATAGATGTCAAAGACTTTCCAATGTGCGTTGTTTGCTTTTCAGACCACGGCAAGGCCACTTTGACTCAAAGTTTACAGTTCAACTTTCACTCTTCACTTCTCTAGGAGTTAAACCTTGTTCTTTCACTTTTGCTGTTCTTTCGCTTTATTGCTCGAAACAATTTACTTTTCACAGAAACATTTGAGTGGGCTACTTCCTTTCACCAGACCATGCAATTCCTTAATGTTGCTGGTTTTTCAGCTGTTCATTCACAGGTTTGCCTTTCCTCGCATCTCACTCACACGCGTGCAGCCTTCACTTATGATAAAATGTTGCTATTTTAAAATTTAACACACACCAGTCTTTCAGGTCGCTGGCCAACTCAACGGCTGAGTGTGTCTTTTTCTTGGTTTTTCGATATCCATCTCACGAGTCAAGGTTAGTACCACAGGCATGGCTTTGCCTCCCCAACTCTGCCGTTCAGCTGGGAGGGTTGCTGGTGTTCTTGAAACACATTCCATTAATGATTTGTGGGATCTGGCCTTCTCCACATGTTTTCCACAGCCTTTCGGAGGCAACGACCTGCGGTAGGGGACTCTTGGGTTTTTCGACCGGCTGCTCTCGCCCCTTGGTCTGTCATTCTGCTCCAGTAGGTTTGCCTTCATCCTGGAAGTACTTCTTGTGCTCTTGCTCCGCCATGCCCAGTGTGTCTTTGGGTTCTGCATTGTATATGTGTGAGGAGAACTAATTGGCATCAGGTGTATGCACTTAGAATAAAGTGCCTGACTTTGCCTGACCCAATTAGCGGGACATGTCCAGTAAAATGTTGAAAGTTAATGTTGTTACTCTCAGTCGCCCACTTCCTCGGCCCAGTATTTGAGTGAAAAGGGGCAGAGTTGGGACCTCAGAGCATCCTAAAACATAGGATGGGTTGGATAAACCAAATAAGGGGGGATACCATGTCTAACCATCGGCTATCTCACCCCCTCTCCCCAAAGACTCCTCACCCAGGTAATACTCCCATACTGGTCCACCCCCAGGGTCTGGATTCAAAGGTGATGGGCTTCTCTCTCGCTACCTGAGAGACAAATCCCCAGGGACTAGCCATTGGGACACCCTCTGGTTTCTCACAGTACACTCTGACCTCACAGGTGTAATAAATGAACAAAGACCCACCTTAGGTAAGTAATATTCCCTCTATAGAACCCAAGTGTACCAAACTAGTGATGTGGGATTTTGGAGAAAGTTGGAATCAGGAGTCAGGGAACAGGGAGATTAAGGAATTTGATGGGAGGTGGTGGAAGATTGCTGGAGGAGGTGAGATTTGTTGATGAGAGAGAGTAATAACTCCTGAGAGTCATAGTCGAGGTGGACAGAGAACTACCTTCTGAGAGAGCTATTGGAGAGAGGGCGAGAGAAATGCTATCCCAGATAGTTATTGGAAAGAGAGGGTAACAAATGCTACGTAAGAAAATTATTACTGAGCAGGGATAGCTAACTTAAAGTATCATGCCATGCAGGAGAGAGAGGCAGCTGCCTGGAGAGGGTAGATGTCATAATTCCACTAGTGCTGGATGGAGGCTGAGCCCATAGTCATGTTGTGTATGGAGCTTCCAGCGAACCAGGCCAGTTCAGCAAAGTTCTTAAACGTAAGAAGATGCAAGAGATGAAGTAGATAACTGTCAACACCGACAAAGGGGATTCGCCATCCGTAGCCACAGCACTAAAACCAAGATCAGCGGGGCTGAAAGAACATTTGGCCTAGGGTTTAGGAGCCCACAAACACTATGAAAAACTATGTTTCCTTTTGATTATTTATTATCATCGTGAAGAACCTATGTTGGAAGCGGGAATACATCTGGGTTTTCTTCACATATCACTCTCATCCAGTTTGTTAGTGCTGCCACAACCCCTCTCAATATCCCAAGAATATATATATACATACACATTTGGCTAATGTTGTTGTTCTTTATTGCAGAATTACAAAACACATGAGCAATTATCTGCACTGACTTCTATTGTTTCCTTTCTCCTAACCTTCCCATTGAAAATTAAGTGTTGACCGTTACAGGCCAAACACAAGATTTGCAAAGTTCGAAAAGTTGGAAGCAAGGGTTGAAAGCTTAAAAGGCACCCAACAAACGTTGCGAATCAAGTACTGCATGGGGTACTTTCTCCCATGCAGAGCTTTCTACATACCCCATGCAATCTTAGCTAATAGTTTCATTTATATTTAGAGTTTTTTTTTTTTTTTAAATACTCCCTCTTTTACCACCACTGCCATACTCATAATGAAGCCCTTAGTGCTATCTACCCGTGTTGGTATATTTTGCTGGGAAGAAAAATACAAGCACAGCTTCAATGCATGTAACCTGTAATTGTAAATGTAAATAGCATCTTAGTTGACACACATATGCCTTTGTTTCTAACTTTCCGTTATTTTCTAGGTTGCATGACCTCCAGGTGGAATGTTGGGAGGTAATGTGTTCTGTTCATGGGGTCAAGAAATGTTTTCCCCTAAGGGAGTGATTGCTAATTAAGAGTCTTGAAAACAGCCCCCTTTTACATTATTGCTTCTTTAATCTTATTTGGATACATTGTAGTGTTGCTGTTTTTATGCTTTTGCTTTGCAGTGCCATGTGACACACTTAGTGATTTGAAGTGGGTGAACACACAAGTGCCATCTGGCGTATGTTTATGGATAAAGAATCCCCACGCAGGAGTGCGGCTTGGTTAGCTACATGAATCACATGCATGTGACTCTTGCTGTCTCAACGGCAGCTTGTGGGAGAGTCACACTTGTTGGATTTCCATGGGAGAACGAAGAGACGTTCGGGATGGTGGGTGACACATCAGTCAGTGTCCTTCTCTTGAAGTTAGTAGACATGTCATTAGGTGTTACCTTGGAGAAGGTGCAGGAGTGTCTGGGAATCTAGGGGGGCTGCTTGTGGGAAAGTCACGATTGCATGATTTTTGTGGGAGAATGCAGCAGAGATTCTGGGATGATGAAGGAGCCACACATACTGTGGTTTCAATTGCAGCATATGAAGACAGCAGAGCAGAGCAAACACAAAACTATCCAGAGCCAAATATCAGACTCAGATTAGACAAACAATTTCAACTAAATAAATGTTATGCATAAATGTTGCATTCTCGTCATCCTCTTCAGTAGTTATCATGTTGCCTTTTACATTTTAAGCAGGCTCACTGTTGAAGTCCAGGAGTAGTCTGTCAGACCCTGCAGTCTTTACAGTCTTCTGAGAGGTTAGCGCCACCACCACCTCATCAAGCCGAGATTTCAACAGATTGTTTCTGTTGGCGACAAACACACGTGTGCGCGCGCACACACACACACACACACGCACACACATGCACACACACACACACACACACTTCCAACTAACCACCATGTTCTCCTATTATTTGTAATTAAAATGCAAATACATAGGTAAATAACTACAAATTCACACTACTCCACATAGACTGTCACTTCAAACACTTTACCAATTCATCTTCTCCATCACTGCTTGCTTGTCCATCTTGAAGGGGGGTTGGTGGAAGAAAAGCATATGCATGTCTTGTTCATTTTTAGAAATGGCAGTCTCTGAACATTGGTTGTAGACTAGCATGTCCTCTTGCCACTATACCCCCAGTATCTCTCTTTCCAATTCAGGCCACATATCCTTCTTTCTTTTCCAGTATTGTAGTGATTCACCCAGGGCGTAGATTTATCTAGCACACATGCCGCTACAGTTTCTGATGCCCTGGCACAAGGATTGTCCTTGACATAAGACAACACAGCCTAATCGTTTATGCCTCCTGTAACTTTGAATTTATTATCATGACTGCATATTCAGTTATTGCTGATGTCACTGCTATTACATTGCTTAAGTTAGCCCTTGGTAAACACCGACGTTAGCTTGTTTTACCCAACTGTTACAATTTCGAAGTAGCCTAATTTCTCGTAGCACAGACCGGCTCTATGCGTCTCTATAATCAGCTGCACTGTGGCAATTGTATGCAGTCAGCTCCAGTGAATGTGTAGTAGTGTGCATTCGCCCGATGTTACTAGCCCATTTATTTTCTCATGTTCCGAACCTAACCAATTGTTAGCCCACTTACTGTGTACTACCGTAGTAGCACCACCACTTGCTATCCTTTGATCCATCTCTACCCTACCACTCCACCAACTTACTTCAAGGACTCCTAGTTGACTGCACGATCCCATTGACAGTAGGAAGGAACATCTTTTTGTTTTTTTTACCACCCGGCATTCCCACTTTGAGGACATACGATGTTAGTGTTCTCCATCTATTGAAAAGGATGTTATGGTCACGTTGTACTAATAAAAACCTTTAAAATTTAGTAAAAAAAAATGTTACAGGGACGTTATCGTTAAGTTGCACTAATAAAAACCTATGAAATTCAATGAAAAAACTTTGTAAAAGAGACGTTATGGTTAAGTTGCGCTACCAAAAACCTATGAAATAGGTACACACATGTGTATGTACTTTTCATGAAATATGTGTACAAGGGATTCTTATTATAATGTTGCGAAACAAGTGTCAAGGATCATTGCAATAAATATCATACCCTAATTAGTGCATTGAATAATGCATTGATATAAATAGCATTCTATTATGGGGTTCTATCTAGTATAGTAAGCTACTGATACAGAAACATAACATGGTGTGCAGTGTACAAGATGAAGGTATTGTCATAAAGCTCAGTCCAGGCAGCTTTAGGTTACTTGATAAGTTTACTTCAGTTCCTTAGTTACAGTTACATGACACTTAGACATCAGGTATAAGACATAAGCAATAGGGAGAGAGAGACAAAGACACCGGCACCCATCACCCAGGGAGGGAGGGCTCAACTGACACAACATAGAACTCTCATCACAGCATTCTCCCACTCATGCATCAACATTCCACAGGCATTCTGGTGACATCATAAATCACATGACAAGCCCCATCAGACTAACCAAGCACATCACAACACATCTTCCCCCTTACCAAACACACTTGAAACAAAAGCTTCACAACAGGTATAATATTTGTAATGTTAATATGTTGAATAATGAAATGATAATTGTTTTCTTAATAGATTTGTGTGTACTGTGAAATATGTAATACGTAGCTAATAAAACATTATTATAGACAAAACACAAAGACACAAGAACACATACCAATATGGGTATATACAGGGAAAGTGAAGTTAGCAAAAAAGCACAAGTAGTAGCAGAAACAATTCATAATTTAACTGATTATTTTCATGCAAATAAATGATTGCTCTGTTTCAAAGCTGCTATTCACCCTATGTATATGTATCACTTGATGTGATTGGACCCACAGGGAAAGTACAGCCATAAAAAAAAAAAACAACAGAACTATCAGAAAGTGCTCATAAGTCTATTGATTATCTTTATGCACAAAAAGGATTGCTGTCTTTCAAGCTTGTGTCTTCCCGTATGTATATGTTTCATATGATGTGACTGGACTCTTAACAGAATTACTGTAAGAACCTACTTGAAGGATACGTCTACAAATAAAATAAAATGTTTAGTTTCTGACTGTTACTGAAGAAAACCATGTGGCCTAGATATGTCAGCAAAAGAAAAAAGAGTGAGCCAGACATGTGATGTCATCAGTGATGTCATCAATGACATTTGTGATGTCATCTTTGATGTCCTGGGTGTTAGTCTTAGCAGTGCACGGTCTTGGCGCGAGTTATGGTTGCTTAGCTTACCATAACTGGCGAATTTCAAGGGTTTTTCGGTTTTACTTGGAACCATAACGTTCCTTTGACAAAGTTTTTTCACTGAATTTCATAGGTTTTTAGTAGCGCAACTTTACCATAACGTCCCTTTAACAAAGTTTTTTCACTGAATATATATATATATATATATATATACGGTCAATTGTGAAAAGGTCAATTGTGACCCTTTAAATTCGGTCAATTGTTCATTCGAACAATTGTAAATGAACAATTTGGGTAATACTGCCATGACAACCCTAGCCACATTCAAATTGCGCAGAACATTCTCATTTGAATCTACTGAGCTCCTAGTAGAGCATCTGCGTCAATGCAAAAAAACACGCAATACTGCACAATGGTACATACCATTCCCAGATCTACAAGACACCAAAGAACAGGCCAGCTCACCAACTCCTTAGATCTCCCCCTCTCATCCCCATTCTCCTCCTCATCACCAGGTCAGTCCTCTTTCTCCCTACATTGCTAAGCTTTCACTAACCATGCCCAGCTACTACTTCAACACCAACAACTTAATCAACCCAGCAACCACCACCGTTGCCAACACCACTTGTTCCAATGGTGCCTACATGATACACAACCTAGGCCTGACATGACTCTACTGCCCCAGACACTACCCCCTGCCCTGCCCCACCCCATTCCTTAATAATACCCCATCTTTTTCGCATTACAACTAACCCCCTAGTCAAAACTATAACTGGCCGAGGCAGCATCCGCCTCCTACACCTATCCTCTAGAACTATACATACTGCAACTCAATCGAGACCCTCTCCCACCTTTAAGAGAAATATCAGACTCTCAAGACGCACCTACCTCCAACACCCCCACAGCAAAAAAAACCTCAGTGCCCCTTCCCCCATCTCCACCACCATACTCATTCACAATCAACCACACAAGACCCTATACACTAGCCCCCAGACAAAATGCACCATAAACAAGACATTTGCCCATTCCTCTCAAAACCTCAACTACCCCCCATCAGATTCTCCTGACTCCACCACTGATCCCACCCAACTCCAAGCAGATCTTCCTAGGAGCCCTATTAAACGTCAGATCACATGGCACCCATGCAATTGATGTACATGACTGCATACTAGAATTTAATCTTTACTTCCTAGCTCTCACAGAAACATGGCTACACTCTGCATCAGGCCCCCAGATTACTTAACTGTCCCCCCAGAATATACCCTCCTCAAAACAGACCACCGAGGTGCTATAGATGGAGTAGTGGCCATCATCCATAAAAACTCCTTTCAATTCAGGGAATGGAAATTTGAAACCCTCCCAGGCTATGAAACGCTTCCGCTAAAACTAGCGGTCAACCCTCAGACAACCATCAACTTTTTAATAGTTTACAGAGCCCCTAACACCACCAACAAGCCAGATGTAGACCTACCGCTTCCTATCACTCCCCTGCTAAATACATGCTCCTAGGTGACCTCAACTTGGGATACAATTACCATACTGATAACAAAGCAACAGCCTGCCACAAGGTATTCCAGGAAATGCAATTTCCCCAAATAGTTAACTCCCCCAGCCACCCGAAAGGCAGAATCCTCGATTGGATACTCACATTGAATTTAGCAGTCAATATAGAAGACATCCTCAAGATACAATTGTCTGACAACTGTCCAATCAAATTCAATCTACAGCTAGACACTGACCCCAAAATGAATACACACAGCCCTGCTCCTATTCAGGTCAGAAACTCCTGCAAGCTTACCCCAAAGAATTTAAATCCAGTGCTTAAGGAACTACTCAATACTAAACCACTAGGTAGAACCTGCATAGAGAGCATATCAGAACATTACCACCACTGTCTTATAACTGCGATAGACAAAATAGCCCCTCACAAAACTAAAGTACCTAAACCCAATCACAGAACCCCCTGGTTTAATAATGATTGCATAGAACTTAGAAGAGAAACAAGAGCCTTAGAACACTTAGTCAGGAAAAACAACTCACCAGAACTCCAAGTGAGGCTGCAACAATTATCCAAAACCTATAAATAGAAAGTACTCTCACATAAAGCAGAATCACTTAACAACCGCATTTCCAATGCGGCTTCCAACACCAAAGTACTCTTCTCAATTATCAGCCTGGTGCACTACCATCCAAGATGCCCTAATATCCAAAGTGAATACACTACAAAACAAAATAGCAGCCCAAAAAAAGTTCTTAGAACCCACAGCCAAAGATTTGCATTATCCAGCTTCCACCCCACAGCCTGATATACCTGAATTCCACTTTGCCCAAGTCTCCAATGACCAAGTCCTTAAAACCATAACCTCTCCCAAGCCCTCAAATTGCAAAGGAGATAGCTTCCCAGCTAAAAGAGTAAAGGACTGTGCCAGCACTCTAGCACCTACCATCACTGAATTTGTAAATGAGTCCTTCATAACTAGTGAAATACCAGCATCCATCAAAGTAGCTTGGGTCGCCCCCCTGCTCAAAAAACCCA
This sequence comes from Ambystoma mexicanum, assembly GCF_040938575.1. NCBI lineage: Eukaryota > Metazoa > Chordata > Amphibia > Caudata > Ambystomatidae > Ambystoma > Ambystoma mexicanum. Next base: position 954,122,089 of record NC_090937.1, on the reverse strand, counting down.
CACTCGACCCAATCATTCCCACAAATTATAGGCTGATAACAACTGTGCCATTTCTCCTTAATATCATCAATAAAATAGCCTATACCCGAGTGCAATCCCATCTTGAACAGAATCACCTACTAGGAGACAGACATCATGTTTTCCGCGCAAATCACAGACCAAAACTGCCCTCCTAGATTTAAAAAATCAGATGGACTCCATTAGGGACTCCGGCAAACTGTACATCCTACTACTCCTCGAGCTCTCTGCAGCATTCGATTTAGTCGACCATGACAAACTTTGCCAAACGCATGTCCACCAACTTCCATTTTTCCAGAAAAGCCAGCACTTGGATAAAATCCTTTCTCTCCAACCGTACCTCAAGAGACACCCTAGGGGAATTAGCAGCAGACCCCATCACCGTACCCTTGGGGGTTCTGCAAGGTTCCTGTCTTTCCCCCACACTTTATAACGCCTACACAAAATTATTATTTGCAGCCCTAGATGCTATGGGAGTAATCTATACAAATTTTGCAGACAATACTCAAATTCAGATCCCCAGCTCAGGCAATCCAGAACACGACACGGTCCATATTAACAAAATCTACTATCTCATCCAATATTGGATGGCGAATAATAGTCTATGCTTAAATGCTGAAAAAAACAGGATCCTCAGTCGTCTCCCCAGCGGGTCTAAATAAACTACACCCAGACTACAATTCCATAGTGATAGACGGCACCCCAGTCACCATCCCCACAAAGTTAAAACCTTAGGAGAACACCTTGACTCCAGCCTTACCATGAACAACCACATCAGCTCCCTCGCTTCCTCAACTGCTTATACCGCCAAACTCATCACACTAAGCAGACCTCTCCTCACCCCAGAGAACTGTTTAACATTGGCCAGAGCCCTCATCCTAACTAAAATAGACTACTGTAACATTCTACTACTAAATACGTCTAAAAGAAACCTCACTAAACTCCAACTCCTCCAAAACAAAGCCCTTAGAGCATCACTTGGCACCAACAGAAGAGATCACATCTCCAACACAGAAGAGATGCCCACTGGCTCCCAGTTCAAGCGAGTATCATGCACAAAACCCTTATCATCACCCATAAATGCATAGCAGACACATCTCCCAGCTACCTCTGTCATTGCATCTCTCGTAAAAACACGTTCAGAACATTCAGATCCAATTCCAACATGCACCTCCACATCCCACGGTTTAGCTCAACCAGAGAAGGGAACGCCAACTTCTAGATAGCTGCACCACATATCTGGAATACACTCCCCCCTTACCTCAGTAACAAAATGTCCTTCCCCAAATTAAAAAAGGAACTAAAAACCTGGTTATTCAATAAATACCAATAACACAATGGGCCTCATTATGTGTGCGGTGGTAAGGGGTTAACGGCGCCGGTAAGGATGCCAGTACCGTTAACTCCTTTCTGCCGCATTCCGAGGTCCCTTAGCGGCTCCTGCTAAGGATAGCTGGTTTTACCAGCCGCCCTTAGCGGGAGCCGCTAAGGGGCCAGGGAGCTAATAACAAGCCCGTTATTAACAGGCCCGTTATTAGATCCCTCCCCATTCCCACTGAGCCCTGTGGGGGCTCGGGTGGAATGGGGATGGGTATTTTGAATGGGGATTTACTGTGTCCTCCAAGGTTGAATGGCCTGGTAAGTCCCTGTTCAAAGAACCCGGACATGAGTTTGGCGGCAGCCATGGCGCTAATAGCACCATGGCTACCTACAAACTCGTAATGACCCCCAATGTCGCTGGACATTTTGTTCCTGGAAAAGGAACTGATCATAGCAATTAAGATGTATATATTCCATGTGCCAGAAAACCAAAATGATTGTAACGATGTGTTTGATGATTATTAAGATGATTGTAACCTACGCCTGTTTCAACTAAGATGTCTGTAATTTACGCCGTGATACCTGAGGGTTTGGGCGTGTAATCAAATGCAAAAAAAATAAATACATAAATAAATCTACTAAGAGCCCCATACTCGATAGGTGGAAATAGAACAAAAGATTGCTGCATTAACCTCCACAGAGAAACTATTCATTACAATTGACTGCACTAAAGGGACCACTGCCTGTGTTTGTCCTCAAGTGTTTTTCTACATCTGCCAATTATAGAGCCAGACAACTCTTCAAGGATAAGAACATACACACCCGGCAGCAGAGGTTCAAAAAGGTAGCAGTTTTATATAACTAATTTCTTTGAATTGCAATGATCCTTTGCTCTGCCCATACGCACATTAAACTTTTCCTGCACAGCATCCCTATTTCCTCACCCTCTGTATCCTCTTGCACTGTGTACCCACGCTGCATGTTTTCCGGACCTCTTTCAATAAGAACAATGAGTGGCAGGTTTCATGCAGGCCCACTTCATGGTGACTCATATTCACATTTGTTTCCTCAATGGCCGAAGTACCTTGCAGACAATGCCAATCAAGTACAACTAATAGAGCAGTGCCACCCAGTGACTATGCCTGCCGGTGTGCCATGCAATAGTCTATTACTGCAAGATGTTGTTCTAGGGGGCGTTGCAACATAAAGAGACGAAAATAAGAGGAGCATCATCATTCGTCTCGATTATGTAAGCCAAAGCCAGTATTGCAGACATACGACGCATTACATGACACTGACATAGCATGCGCCACATGGAGGGTGATGAAACATACCAGAGCAGGCGGTGGATGGTTCCCTCAGGCGAAAGCGATCATTGGTGCATGAATTTCCCAAATCTCCTTGCAAAGCCGTAAAAAAATACCCACAAAAAGATTTCATTTGTTGTATTGTATTGTATCGTTTAGTGTTGCACAAAATTGTATGGTGATGAAACGTCAGTGGTAGTGGAACCATGATGCTAATTTCACATAAGGGGCACACTTTTTCGCTTTGTGGGTGTAATTTTTCACTCTGCAATACTTACCATGCAGTGATATGATTTTGTGACAAAACGATATCAACTTGATTGCACTTGCGTTTCAGAGATGCTAGATCAGAGTTAAACCAGCTGTTGTTGTTGGTGGCAAGTTATAGGTGGATCCTCATGGCAGGGGCAAGGATGTCAAGGTGCAGGTTAGCAAGGACAGAGGGAGAGTCAAGAGCGGGAGTCAGAGGCGGATCAATGTGCAGACAAAAGCAGCAACTGACACTCGCTTCATCGGTTGAATGATGGTGCAGGAGGCTGGCAGTGCAGGGTATGGCTCGGATAGAGGGTCAAGGGGCCCCAGGCCGGGGGAAATGAGAGAGAGGTCAGACCAGGAGAGGGGGTTCTGACCGGATTAGAGATAGGGATGTCACCAGAGTTGAGGGCAACAAGTGTGTGACTGGCAGAGTGAGTTGGTCCGGAAGAAAGAGTAGTGATAGAGAGGGAGTCACAGAGGACCCTCAACCGTGTGGTGGATGATTCAAGAGAGTCAAGGTGGATGTTGAAGTCACCAAGGGGGAGTTTGGTAGAAAGGGTTGAAAGGGATGAGGCAAGTTCAGGCCAATCAGAGGGGTAGTTGGAGCCAGGGGGTCTGTAGATAGTGGCAAGGGTGAGAGAGAGTGTAGGCAGGACCCCAAGCCTACAGACAAGGCATTCAAAAGAGGAGTAGGATTGAGTAGCAATGATGGAAACAGGGACCCACTCAGAGAAACCAGGGCCACTCCATCTCCAGGCCTGTTGGGTCTGGCTTTGTAGAGGATTTTCAGTAGCCCTCAGGCAAGGGGCATAGCATTGAGGAATAATGTTCAGAGAGAGTTGTAGCTCCTTGCGAAGCCTCAGCTAAGTTAATTGTCACACGCCAATGCTATTTTTGAGGCATTGATAGATGGCTTAACATCATGGCTATGATACTGTTCTAATCCATGTGCCTGACCTACAAAGCAACCAATGCTGGTAAACTGGCAGGAGAGACTGGGAGCAGTGATGGGCAGTGATCACCTTTAAAAGTAAGTTAGAGGGCCAAGAGGGAGCGGAAACTGGGTGTGCTGTAATGGTGCAGAAGTGTGAGTCTGACACAGTAGTGGCATGTTTGTTGGCAAATGTATTTATTTATATGTAAAAGTAAAGAAAAGGAAGACCTTTCTGGCTCTATTTCTATTTAGGGTTGCCCTACCTCAACAAAATGACTAAGGACCATGGCAGGATGTCAAATACAGTAAAGTCACCATTTTCCTGTGTCCAAACCAATTTCTGTCCCTTACACTCAAGCCTAAGGAAAAACTTGATCCAGAAGGAGGCTCCTCTCATTGTGGATTCTAACTCAAATGTTCCATTATTGACGAAAAATACAAAGAGTGGTTCTTTAACTTAAAAGTTATTGATACAAGATGTTCTTTCAAATGTATTAAAAACACAGCAGGATTAGCTGGAAATTGCCTTCCCTCCTCTTTTCTCCCACATCTTAATTCACATGAACACAGTTCTCAAGTATCAGGGGGAGTCTCTTCCCCTGTTCTTTCACCATTTCACAAATGTAAGTTCCAATCTGGTTCGCCAGACTTGACTGTAGCTCTTCTTATTTCACAACATTTGCATTTCACAAGAACACCATTCCCAAGTATAAGGGGGGAGACTCTTCCCCTTTTCTTTCTTCAGTTCACCAGTCTAACATCAAGTCTGGTTCACTGTCCTGCCAAACTGGACTGCAGCTCTTAGTGTTCCAGAAAATGTTCCTTCTGTTGAAAGTGGGTCCTTGACCCTTTATCTTCACTTCTCAGACTTCCTTCTCTCCTGTGTGAGTCCCAGACCCATCTGGAATGTCTCAAGATGTCACTGACTTGTTTTGCAACTTCTCACTCTTTTATATGGGTCTCAGACCCCTCTATGTTCTTTTGGGATCTCTGTGGCTTATTGTGGGCCCCAGCTCCTTGGTTGTGTGCTTCCTCCAATCAGAATGGGTCCTTGACGCCGGTGTACTGTTCTTGCGGGTCTTCCCCAACTTCCTGTTGGTTCCGGACCCTAATGTGCTGCTCTTCATGGGCTTCCCCGAATCTGTGTGGATCCCAGACCCTGTTGTGCTCTTCTTGCAGGTATTCCCCAACTCTATGTGGGTCTCAGAACCCTCTCTCATGTTTATCCCTTGTTCCACCCAGGCCTGGTTCACTTACCTGCCAGGAACTGGTTTTCATATGCCCTATTATTCCTTTCCTCAAAGTACTGGTACAATGGAGATGGGGTTCTTCAGCCTTTGCCAACCACCTCCTTGGCTTGCCTTTATGTCTACCAACTGTTACAGTAACCGGGGTACATGTTGTAGCATTACCGGCTTGCTCAGGTGGATTTGCAGAACTGCTTCTTCCTGCACACCTTCGAGCGGTCTCTGCGTCTCTGTTCTGCGTACCCTGAGCTGGTCTCTCTCGCTATGTGCTTCTTGTTGGAGCACACAGTCCAACTACCGGTTGCTCATGGGCCTATGATTCTCTAGCCTGGGAAATTCGGAACACAGCATGTGTTCGGCGAGGGTCTGTCACCCTTTCCTATTCTCTGTGGTGAACCTCTCGGTTCCTCCAGGGAGGATCTAACCTTCCTTCTGCCAGTGAAGGTTTTGGCAGCCTTCTCCATTTCCCCTTCCCTTGCCGACTGGCAAAGGTTCCCTGTCTGTCTGGTGGGTGGACCAACCCACAGCCCCTTCTCAGCAGCTCACAACTTCCCTGCTCCTGACTCCTCAAGGGAAGGCTTGACCATATTTCCTGGTTTCTCTCTTCTATTTGCTCTCCCCTTTGGCCAATAGGGAGTTGCCAGCAACTGGTCAGTTCAGTTTGGTTCACCTTAGTGCTCTTTATGCTTCTGCACCTTGTTGTCGTCTCAGTGCATGTGAGTAGTTTATCTTGCAACCCCAACATATTCTTCCTTGTCTCAATATTTCCACTCTTGATCTCCCTCAGGTTGTTTGTGCTCTTCATAGTCCAGTACTTTCTAGGGAAATGGGAGGGTGACTATAACTCATGTCCCTATTAGGGAATGGGTTGTTGTTAAAGTTGTAGTAAGGGGGTCTAGGGTCAGGTGATTGGCGGGTATACCGTGTTCTCCCGATATAGTTGTCACTATTCCCACTGAGAGTTTCCCTCTCATGATATTTAATTCTTACTTTTCTAAACTTGCGGCACCGCTGCCAGTAGCATTGTCTTTCTGCTGGAAAAAACAAAGGCTTCTCTATTTTCAACGGCCAGCATTCAGAGCTGACAAGGGGCTTGTGCTGGTGCCCGATCGCTTCCTGGAGGAGGCGGGGCTTGGGCTGCACACGTGTCAAGTCACGTGATTTACATCGCCTGGAAAAGGCAAACCCATCCACCCTCACGGCGTTAAGCCCGGAGGAGTCAAGCCCACTGGCTGTTGTGTGGCTGTTTGGTGGATGGTAAGGAAGCAGTCTACGGAAGGAAAGAGGTAAGGAGGCATGGATTTGCAAGCGGACCCCCTACTTCCTAGACCTGAAAGTGTTACAGATAACTCGGAACTTTCCACCCTTTATCCCCAAGTAAAAAGCCCACCTGGTAGGGTACTGAGGAGCAAATTTCTATGCCCTGAGAAGCAGAAAGAATCCTGTAAAATTTACACGGCAAAGAAAAACCGTGAAATTAACGCTAACTCTGGCACTATGCCAGTGAAAAAAGCGCTACCTTCAGGACCCTCAGTGCCCCCCATCCAAACGAACTTTAGCCACCTCAAGAACCCTCTTGAGAAAGCGTCCTGTAAGGTCGTAAGCCCTTGGACCACTCAGAAAACATCAAACGACATTTCCTACGGTACTTTGGAGAACGCAATGAGTAAAAGCATCGTATCCGGCACCGCTACCTCCCCAATCCAAGGCCGTGCTCGCTGAAACAGACCCAAGGTTGGACGTTGGGAGGCCGCTGCTCAGTACGAGCCCGCCGCCATCGCCCGTCGGCACCCCGCAGGACTCCGCTGCGGCGAGTGAGAGTGAGCCAAGCGGTGTCGTAGGACCCCACGCGGCTGATCTCAGCTTGCGGGTCGCCACGCCGGTGACAGGGTTTGCTTGTGGCTCCCACATCCCTCTTGCCCCATCGGTGAGGGTGATGGGGCCACCCGCTACTTTTGCTGAGAAATCAGATATCCAAGACCACCAAGTTCTTTCACAGGCAGAAGCTGTCACTGCCAAACATCAGCCTGTGTTAAACTCAGGCGACGCCACTACGGAGCTTCTCTCCGCCGCCACCTCGTGGCAAAGTCAAGACATGCAGCAACAGGCTTCCTTGCCTGTTATTGAGAATGGGTTCACGGACGCAACCCCAGATCGCACAACCCAGGGAAATAGACAAAATGCCGTAACTGGCGAGCTCATTGCCCAGAAAAGAGAAATTGCAATGGCGCTATTAAAAAAAAGAGCATCATTAAGAAAGAGTGGAAAGGAACTGGGGGAACATTTAGAGCATAGCTCCCAGCAACTAAAAAGGGCTCCAATTTAGAAACAAATAAAATGTGACTCAGTCAAATCTACCTTTCAAAATCTTCCGACACCACACATGCTCAAATAATTCTTTTTTAAAAAAACAAAGAGGATACCACAAACAGACACCGAACTTTCAGATGCAGAAATGCTCAATGTTCCGCTGGAATTACTTCCAGTGGCGCAACAAAGAGAAAGAATAGCGGATTCCACTCATAGTGCAGTTGAGGCCCAGTGTGGCAACCCCAGCACCCCACTATTCAGCAGCCGAGGTGACAGGGAGGTGCAAGGAAACAGGATCAACCATTGTCGAATGAGAGCTCAAACAGAGACAATAAATCTGCTCGATGAAGACGTCCCCCCACATCATTCGGAGAAAGCCAGACAGGAGGTAAATTTTCTAATACCATCAACTATTTCCCCACCAATGAAAGTAAATAACCAAAGAAAGACTTTGTCACCAATACCAGCCCAACCGGATTTGGGGAATAAGTCCCTTCCTAGAATCGTTCCACCTGTGCTGGTTACGCATGGACAAAAGATATTTCCACCTGACCCTCCACCTGGAAGACAGTCTTCATATAATGACTTTCTAAAAGACACCTCAACACCAGTCAATAATAGAAGATCAAGTGACATGGTGGGCCACCTTCCCAAAGAAACGCCAACAAAAAAGCCAGACTTACTCACAATCATTTCCGCCATAACAGTGGGGCTGGCACCCTTTGTAAAATTGTATGAATCAATTAACAATTCAATGAAGGATTCTTTAACTCTTGCTTCGGCCCTGAATACAAAAGTAACATTTTTGGAAGGTTTCATTACTGCCCAAAACCAACAAAACGTGGAGAAAGAAAAACAATGGGACTCAATGCTTAACCGGCTTGAATCTTTAATTACCATACTAACCACTGCAAGAAAACTTGGGGAAAACAGGCAAAACCCACAGTTCGAACATCTTCTGTCCTTAAACACAAAGGATCCACAAGCACAAGGTGCAAAGGCAAATCAAGCCGTTAGAAGCCAAAGCACAAACTTTACGCTTCAAAACGGGAAGAAAAGCAAAGAACATCTAAAAACGCCAGCAATGTTTAAAACTTCAAAAGCAATTGCTTTGACTCAGGAAAAGATTGCAACTACCCACGCGCCACCTCAAGCCCCAGTTGGCAGTAACTCAGAAATGGAACAAACTATAATCGCACTTGACAATTCCAAACTAAATGAGCAAGGCTCAATGGGGAATTCGTCAATTCTTGACCTGACGGTCCATCTAAACAAAGAGGAAACGAACTTAGAGCTAAACATAAATGACGGAGAAGAACCACAAATTGTGAGTAAATCCCTGCCTTCAAACACAAATAAAACAAAAACTACAATGTGTAAAGAGAGTGAAAAACTACTAGCGGATCCATCAATCTAAAAAAGGGAGGTGCGGCTAAAGCAACATGAAAAAATACCTGAAAAGACGAAAACTGTAAATACTACAAAGATATCAGGGGAGACAAGGCGTCAGTGCGATTCTAAAGTAACATCTACCAGAGTTTTTAAAATGCAACAACTCGCAGCCGGGAAAAATGTCCTCGCCTTGTACAGAAAGACGGTCCTGAAAATCTTAACCAGCATACCGGCATTGAAATCTTTAAAAACATCAGATCTTGTATTGGGGGAGCCTTACCACAGAGTCGGGAAGGCTAAAACTTAGCTTCACGGGAACAAACTTGTGGACTTGGATGGTGGCGAAGATGTGAGCGCCGCCTTAATCCAATTAGGCTTCTCGATAGAGGAAGTCCCGATTTCTGAAGGTGCGGAAAAGGCTGTTCCTCTGTGAAGCAATGCGACGGTGGACCCTTCGGAACGCCACCTAAACACTACAGATCTGACGGTGGGCAGTAGAAGAGTCGCTTTCAGGGAGAAACCTGAATTTAGCAGAGGGAGATTCAGATCGAGATTATACTCGTCGAACACCAACACAAATCATTGAAAATTTCAACATGAAGGTAACTGGAGTTCAAATCCCAGACGGAGGAAAATCCATAAGCACTCAGAGTCCACTGACGAAACTGCTGAGTGGGCCCAAAATAAAAAGCGTGAACCGTCGGGGCCTTGGAGATGGTTAAAAAAGGTTCTGAACCCAAACCAGCAAGAATAACAACTAAAAGACCTCTAACATCGGAATGTTTATGACGGAACAGGAGTATCATGTGTTCCTGGAACACGAGGGGTCACGATCACCTTACTAAGCCAGATGCTTTTGACTTAAGTGACTTTGATATTATCTGCCTCCAGGAGACGTTTCTTATGGAACCACCAGTACTAGATGGATACGATATACACATCTCTTCTGCAGTCAAAGGTCTGTTTGGAAGACCATCATCGGGCCTCCTAACGGCAATAAAAATTGGATCGGGCATTTCTAGTAAAAAGAAAGTGGCCGAATCATATGGCATGTTAGCTCTACTAGTTGAGTGGTTCCATGTAGAATCTATATCAAGAAGCAATACGAAATCCAACCTCGGAATCATCAATGTCTATTGGAACCCGCAAAGAACAAGTAACATGGAATTTCTTGATACCTTCGCGGAAACCATAGATAAATTTCTTCTTGAAGAGAAAACTGACTACATCATAATCTGTGGTGATCTTAATGCAAGAGTTGATCAAACTGCTGCAGCACCAAATCTCTGCCCCTCGGCTCTGAGAGGTGTGCTTTGGACCGACTTTATGGACTCGAGAAAATTTTACAATGTTGCACCAGCTAGAGGCCATTTACCCCGAATTCCAACTTGGGAACGTGCCGAAACATCAGCAACACTGGATCATATTTACGTCTCTTTTCCGTTCCTCCCCTTTGTTGACTATTTTGAGGTATACAGAACAAAATTCAGCAACCATAATCCTTTGATAATGACTCTCGAGACCGAATCAACTCCAAAGCAAATATATCCTTTTGAGGTAGAGGTAGCGTGAAAGTCGTCGCAAATTCAACTTAGAGCAACTAATATCAAGGAAATCGCCGAGCAATTTGATGTACTCAGTAAAACAAAGATAGACGCAACAAGTAGACCAAATTACATGCCCTTGTTGTTGCCGTATAGGAAGGAAAAGGCTCTACGTCACCGACCCAATGGAAAAGGGGTCCACGAGTATGATAAAGAACTTGCCTTGAAAAAAAAGCAGATGTGTAAATTAAACCGTCTGGCTAAAGTCTCCAATAATCAGGTACAAAAGGACTACGCTAAAGCGGTCACAAGATCCTACAAATCTTGGGTGAGACGCCATAAAGCAGCAATGTACCAGAATGACTCAGAGCAAATGCTAAAAACTCTAACAACAAAAAATCCAAGAGAATTCTGGTCCCTGATCAAAGACAAAAACGATGTGACAAACAACCAACTCTCGAACGCCGTCTCAGAACAGGCGTGGATAACCTTTTTCTCAGCACAGTTTGCTTCTATCTCGCAAACCTCAAACAAATCTCTATGCTGCACAACATCGCCTTGGGAAGATCTGGCAGATCACGACGAAATTCTGGCAACAATCCTGAAATTAAAAACCTCTAGGGCGCCTGGCCCTGTTGGCTTAACCAACATCGATCTAAAGCAGCATCCAGAGGAATGGGCCGCCCTAATCACAAAAATCTTTAAGCAATGTACGATCACTAGGCTAATACCTAAAACTTGGACTGAGGCGGTAATAGTTCCCATTTTCAAAAAGGGAAATAGAGAAATTCCAGCAAACTACCGCCCTATTGCCCTTCTTGACATGATGGGGAAGATCTTTGCCACCCTTCTATTAACTAGATTTCAAAACTGGGCAAGATCGGCGCCCTGTCTAGATACATTTCAAACAGGCTTTGTTAAAAACGCAAGTACCAGCATAAACATCCTGATTTTGAATATCGTAAAAGACAATGTTAAGAACGGTGCGCCTCCAGTCTACATTGCGTTTATCGATTTAACACAAGCCTTTGACAAGATCAGCCGTCAAAGGCTATGGGTGAAACTAAAAACGTGGAATTGCCCTGAAAAGATCCTATGCCCGGTGATCGCATTACACACAGATACTAAACTAAGAGTACGCTTAAATCGGCAAGGGATGTTATCGACCAATTTTCATCAGAGCGTGGTGTTAAACAGGGCTGCCCGCTTGCTCCTACCCTATTCATCGCCTTCATGGGAGATTTCCAGCATACACAACCAGCAGTCAGAGCCTTTCCACCTAAATTGGGCAATACTGAAATCTCAAGATTGTTATATGCTGACGACTTGATCCTGATGGATCAAACCCAAATAGGTCTCCAACGCCAATTTACGAACCTGGCAAGTTACATCAGCGATAATGACTTAGAGATAAACATCTATAAGTCAAAAATGTTGACGATGGGGAAAAGTCGTCCAGCAACGATCCATCAAGACCACTGGTATTTAAAAAACACAAAACTTGAATCCGTGTCTACTATAAAATACTTGGGAATCATGATAGATTCAAAAAGGTCAGAAAGTGCGACCATTTCAGCGCTATGGACAAAGACCAAAACTCTGACAATCCAAATGAAATTAGTAGATCGGAAATTTGGTAAATTCTCGCTTCTTCCAGTGATCCAATACTACAAACAAAAGGTAGTTCTGTCTATAAATTATGGCATGGACGCGGCGTTGAACATCGATAACACCATATGGACCAAACTGGAAGGCTACCTATGGAAAGCCGTGTTAGGGCTGCCTAAATGCTCTGCAATTGCTGCTGTTAGACGTGAACTGGGCTTACTATCATTACAAGCATCAGTAGACCAAAGCAAGATGCGTCTTTTTCGGAAAATTATTCTTCGAGATACCATTCCGATTTACAAGTTGGTTTAGAGAGAGCTTAACCTAAGAACGTTGCAGAGCACCAAATAACTGGGTTCAAAAACTCACAAAACAACTAGCAGATTCGGCATGTTCGGCAGACGATCTGATCACGAACCCCAACAGAATCAAGACAAAAATAGCGCAAGCAGATTGGATCCAAACTGGTGAAAAAACAATAGGAAACAAACTCCTGGCTCATTTACCAGCAACAACAAATAAACTCAACCAACCTATGAGCTACTGCATAAAATTCCCCAACAAAAAATGCAGAATACTTTTATGAAAATAAGATTCAATCAATTACCAACGCAGGAAATCATAGCAATCCGTATGAAAATGGACGCTCGTACTTGCAGATTCTGTCTGGACACAGGAAAAGTGGAAACTCTGAGACACTTACTTATGACTTGCACTAGAACCTTATTTTTGCGGGAAGCCTATCTGCTCCCTTTGATGTATGACGTACCACTCCAAGAGGAAAACACATGGTGGTGTGTCGTCTGATTGCTGGAGACAGAACTAAGGGGTCGACAGCGACAGTAAAGATTTTAGAAGCAGCATTGAGTCTAAACCAGAACCTACAAACTAGTCAAGTGCAATTTAAAGAACAGTGACTTTCTTTTATGTTGAGACACAACTTTTCTGCAGTGAAGTGCCTAGTTTTCTGGTTCCAATTATTCCTCTGTTTCTTGTTATCCACTTTTTGTTCTATCTTTATCTTTTTTATCTGCATCCATGATATCTATTTTCTACAAAACGTGCTTTTTTTCTGCTTTTCATATCAACATCTTGTAAAAATCAAATGTTTTTGATTATAAACAAGTAAATAAAAAAAAATAAAAAAAATAATAAAATTGCGGCACCATTCCAGCATGGCTGCCTGCATTTCTTCTTCGCATCTCAACAAGGTGCCTGGCCTGCTCCCGCTCTCATTGGCTGGCCACTTCCTCATTAGCCAACCAGGCCAACCGGGAGGCGGAAGCCAGCCCATTCAAACCAAGGCCCTTAGCGAAGGTCCCTGTCTTCTCTCTGTCTAATCCATGGCTTCCTGGCACGTTACCTCCTTCTCACGAGAGACTGCAGCGTTCCGATCCTCTCACATCTGCAATCTGAAATGCTACTGTAAAATCTTCAGGTTAGAGGTACATGTTGTCATGACCCCAACCCATTCATGGATGCCACCCACCCACGCTGCAACTGTGCCTTTGCACCTTGTTACTATGTACGAACTATCACCCATTGAACCCTTTTGCACTTTCTTGATCTACATTTCCACCTTGCTTGTGCTTATGCACGATTTTGCAGGTGACTACAATGATCCCTATTCACACTAATCTCGGCTGTTAATTCACCAGATCTTTCAAAGTCCATAAGGTTGCCTACATCCTACTGCAATCTCTGTCGGTTGCGCTGACCCTCGCTCACTTTCGTTCGACAATGCCACCCTACTGACCACTGTGGACTCAGGCGCCAAGCAAGAGTCGCCTTCCATTTTTCCTTGAACTAAATGTATCAACTTCCCTAGACTTCACCAGACTTTTGCTCGATTCATCCCACCACAGCTAGCCAGTTTACAGTTCCTTTCAAATGCATAGTCTGCATATGGTGCACTGTCACCTAGCCACTGTGATAATAAAACTAATGTTGAATCTGATAACTGACTATGCATGTAAGCTCCACACCTATCTTGCAACAAGAGGCGAGCTCTCTTAGATTGAATATACTGCACTGACTATGCCTTATGTATGTACTCTGGATGTAGCTCCCCGCAACAAGAGCCAAGTTCTCTTGATTGTATGTTCTGCAAAACTATGCCTTATGTATGTTCTCTGGATGTAGCTTCCCGCAACAAGAGGCGAGCTCTCTTAGATTGTATAACCTGCCCCTACAATGCCTTATGTATGTACTCTGGAAGAAGCTCCCCGCAACAAGAGGCAAGATTTTCCTAGATTCTTTACTCTGTACGATCCAGGTCCCATGTATGCCTGGTCTGCAATCACTTTTTGTAACTAAATTCTTAAGTGTAACCACCTAAATGCCTCTGGGCTTGGAGCGCTATTATAAACATGGGCATAATTTTAGGGGGGTCAGGGGTGTTTGTCCCCTACCAACTTTCATGGCACACCATTTTGTCCCCATTCATTTGGCTGGGGCAACTTCTCTTCAGATGTCATGTCCCCCCCCCCAACTTTTTCAGTAAAATTACTCCACTGATTATAAATGACCAAATAAATAAATAAATACATAAATAAATAAATGAATGAGATCACCCTGGGGGGACTATCAGGTAGCGGCCTCACCGCCGTGGCCTCATGGGAAGGGGCTCCCCCTATGGAAGCAGTGACAATACCCTGGGGTTCATCACAGTGCATTATCATGTACTGTGGAAAAGTGTTCCTACGATACATAACCCTTATCCAGCAGTCCATCTGACCAGCTTCACTAGTGCAAAAAACTATAGAATCACTAAGCATGTCCCATGCAAATCTGCAGTTCAAAATAGTTGTTGGTGTGGTTGGGACTTTTACCTTTACATTCCAGAGAAGCAGTGCAGTGCAGCATGTTGGAAAATTGATATTTATAAAAATTGACAATCACGTCTTTGAAGACGACTATGTAAAAACATGTACCAATAAACAACACACCAGCTTGGATGACAGCAATGATTTTTACCCAGTATATAGCAAGCTAAGAATCATGGAGCAGGTTTGATGTATGGTGTTTGTGGTTGGGAAACGATAACTGTGACTCCTTGGGTCTCATTACAACCCTGGCGGTACGGGGTAAACGGCGCCGTAAAAGGTGCCGGTGCCGTTTACCTCGTACCGCCTCATTATGAGGTCCCCTCGCAGGACCCAGGAAGCAACGCCTGGTCAAACCAGGCGTGCTTATCGGGTCCCGTGAGGGGAAGAGGGAGCAAACAGCGGGCCAACTCGTAATGGCCCGTTATTTGCTCCCTCTCCCATTCCCATACAGCCCTATGGGGGCTGAAATGGGAATGGGGAGGACAGGGTCCGGGTCCTTGGAGGGAGGAATTACCGGGCCTTCTGAACTCAGAATGGCCCGGTAATTCCTCATTCTGAGGACCCGGACGCGATTTTGGCGGCAGCCATGCCACCAATAGCGGCATGACTACCGCCGAGGTTGTAATGAGGCCCCTTGGGTTTCTTGGGTTCTCCAAAGGAGAACAGCAACCAACTACATTTTTTTTTCTGTCGCAAGGAAGGCGCACTTCATAAGGGCCTTTGTTTTTTCACAGTGTTTAGCCACCAAATAAGATTTGGAGGTTCTCTCAGATCGTGCAGCAACTCCTAAAGGTTCTCAAGTTTTCTCACAGGTTGAGACGACACAACTACATTTTTTCTGGTTCTGTCGCATGGTACTGTCATCCACTAATGTTCTGAAGCTCTCCCACACTTCATTACTCAAAGGCCTTCTTGGTATCCCATGGACGACTGCTGCTCTTTAATGTGAGGAATCACCCTGTGAGCCCAGTTTGTCCACCATGACTGTCACATTCCTCCCCCACTCACAACCGGCTACAGGGAGGATAGATGGTAGACGTCCTCCTTATGTTGGCCTCCACTTCCGTGCTGCCCTTCCCTCCATGGCTAACAAACTGCCGGCAATAAATGCCTTATTATGAAGTCCAGGGTAACCTGTTGAAAGGTAGTGTTGCCAATAGTCACCACCCAAGCAGCTTAATGGAACAGCACTAGAAAGAGGGACCTGCTGTTTTTAACCCCTGCACTCTATGGAGATCCTCTCCATCGATCTACCAGCTAGTGCCATTATGTTTCCAGGATTATCTGAGCAGGCTAATCACCCTGCAGAGATGGCCACTGCCCTGGAGACCACATAAAGAAACCTTGCATAACACGAAATGAGTTGCAGAATCCTCTTGGAAAAATCTACCCCCAGATCGGAAAAAACCAACCTTCTCTGCAGCCTCAAAAAACTACAAACCACTAATTATCCAGACTAAAAGTGCCATGTTTAATTAAAGAATTTTGAACGCCAAATCAGAGTCCAAGGAACTCTTTGCCATCATGAGAGAACTTGAGTCCCCAGTGACACCACCAAAATTCTGCATCAAAGTCGACAGTTGGTGCTCTGGCATACAAAAAGCTCTTAGCCCTACTTCAAACTAAAATTGAAACAAAAGAAAATGTGCCTGAAGCCTACCCTATTGCAACTGACGAATAGCTCAGTTGTCCGCTATACAGACGCACCCTTTGAATTCATACCGGTTTCTAACACCAAAACCGCAAAAATCATATCTGGTCTCAAACCTTCAAGATGTCAGGGAGATATCTGTCCGGCCTCTCTCATTAAAGACTGTGCGACTGAACTGACAACCTACATCACCAAATTAAACAACACCTCCTTCGGAAGCAGCATAGTCCCTAGCAACTTCAAAGATGCCTGGGTCCTCCAACTCCTAAACAAATCCACACTAGACCCTAACATACCAACTAACTACCAACCAATAACTACAGTGCCATTCCTACTCAAAATTTTGGACGGAGCAGCCTATCTCCAGATTCAAAACCGCTTGGAAACAAACAACTTACTCAGCCCTCGGCAATCTGGCTTCCGTCCTAGACATGGTATGGAAATAGCACTAATTGATCTTAAAATACAAATGGATGAGTTGAAAGACAACATCAATTTAGCACTCTTCTTCTTGTTAGCCCTATCAGCAGTGTTCAACCTAATGAACCATAACATACTATGTAACCACCTATCCTCAGCCACCCATTTCTCACCTAAAACTATCAAATGGATACAGTCCTTCCTCTCAGATAGAACCATGAAACTCTCCCCACCTATCTCAGCGGTAGCTCCTGCTCCGGTCACTTGCAGTCTACCTCAAGGTTCCTGCGTATCTCCCACACTCTACAACATCTTTACTAAACCTTTATTCGAATGGCTTGATGATCTGGGTGTCATCTACACTAACTACGCAGATGACACCCAAATCCTTATACCTTTATCTGGCTCCCATGACACTGACACCAACTCACTCAACACAATCTACCAAACCATCCAAGCATGGATGGCCCAACACAGGTCTCGACAAACTCTCTAAATCATTTGAATCCTTCAACATTGACGGTAACATCATCAAGGTTTTGAAACAAGTAAAAACTCTAGGTTTTTACCTCAACTCTACCCTAATCCTAACGTGACAAGTTAACTCTTCCTCTCGCCCGACAGCTGCATCAGCCTTGCGAGAGCTCTTATCTTGTCTAGACTGGATTACTGCAATGCCCTTTATGCAGACACTAAGACCCAGAATATCAAAGAATTGCAGTTTATCCAAAATAACATCTTGAGAGCAGCTCTCAACATTCCAAAAAATACTCACATTTCAATGACCAGGCAGAACACTCACTGGTTACCTATACAGGAGCAAATACACTTCAAAACACTCTCATTAACCCACAAATGCCTACACGAGCAAGCCCCTAAATGCCTCATAGATAAACTCATGCCCAAACATTCCAACAGACCCACGTGCTCAATCTATGAGCACTGCCTCATCACCCCAAAATTCAAGCTACAGAATGCCGGTGGCAGTAGCTTCTCAGTGGTAGTTGCCAAACTAAGGAACAAATTACCAGTAGCGCTAAGGCCAGAAACCTCTTACTGGACCTTTCCGAAAACACCTTAAAACATGGCTATTTACAAAGCAATCACAATAATAACTGCACAAACTTACTCCTCAGCTAAGTCACATTCTCCTGAACACCACCTTACCTAGGTTACTAAAGAACTTGATCTCTTTCACCTGTAACCTGTAACTTGTATCCTTTTATGTGCCATTATGGAACATGCAACATCACCTTTGTTTACTGCCAAGAACAGCGCCTAGATGCCTTGGGCTTGGTGCGCTATATAAATTGCAAAATAAATAAACAAATACATAAGAAGCAACCAAATGCCTCCTGCCTTTGTTGCACCTGCCTGCTATGAGCAAGCCGATTGGCTCATATTACCTGCAAATGCCCAGCCTACCCTGAGCCAGGAAGCTAAACTGGCCCTGTTCCAAGGCCTGGCCATAAGGCCCATCGAACCTGTCTCTGCAGGTCTGTTTCTCAAAGATGTATTCTGTTATCTCCACCGTTTTGCTTCCCAAAATCTTCACTCAGATCTGACTCTGCCTGGTCCTCTCCCACTCTGGATTACCTGCCATCTGCAAAGGTGAGAAGAAGCCTCTCTCTTCTTCTATCTACATGAGGTACGCACAAAGGCATAGCCTGTCTGTACCCATGTAATCCCCCGTACCCACTCATAACTGCCTGCTCCTGTGCTGCAACCACTCAGGTCACCCTCTACATTTTCGACTAGCAACAACTACCTATCTAGCAACAGTGTTATGTGCCTCTAGAGCCCCATCCCTTCGACATCCAGTATTTCCCCTCTCCCCTCCTTGCCTGAGTGGTCCCGTGAACATGACTGCAATGCCCCATCTTTAACTCTTTGCCTAACAATAAACCTGCAAAATGCCTGAAAACAATGCCGATTTTGACTGATATCACACTGCTAATTATGTAAAATGTCCATAACGTAGCCAATTCTGACATCATTAGCCTAGTACTAAACCTATATCCCATAATATGTATATAACACCCCTTATCTTTGTCTCCCTTACTAATGCTAATCTTGTAACCTGCAACAACCTATTTGTCTCATTGCTCTCAGCATAGCTGAACAAGCCCCTCATACCATTAGCTAAGGCTTTGCCAGAATAGGCACTCCTATGTATTTTGTCATTCATGTTTGCTGGCATACCTTAAGTTTCCCCCATACCATGAGGAGAGAATTAGCCAAAATGTGCACTCATACTTATTTTGTCATTCATGTTTGCTTACATACCTGAAGTAGCCCCAGCACCACGAAACGTGGCTTTACTGAGTGTGTTTTTAAAATATACCCTCATGTTTGGAACACTTTGCATGGTCCTGCACCTTGTGGACTATGCTAATACATGTACTGTAACTAGCGCCTAGATGCCCCAGGGCTTTGTGCACTGCTATAAATGTAAAAATAAATACATAATCTGTTGTCTGTCCCACTGGCACCAAATGGACAGGCTGGATGGGTGCAGGGCTTCTGGCATGCCATGACCAATGTCACCAAAGAGCTGCTACCTGGCTTTTGGTGGTTTAGAGACCCTCTTGTTCCTCCTCATCACCTGTGGAGAGGGTGGCAGTGGCAGCTAGCTATATGGTTAGCAGGCTCTTGATGGTTAGAGGTCTTGCTCACCTGGTTAAACATATTATGGCACTTCTGAACATGGTGCCTCCTGGCCTTCTTCCCCAAGAAGCAGTCATTGCCCTTTTCTTTCTGCTCTCAATTCGCCCTTTTGCCACAACCTTTCAATGTAAAGAATACATCACATTTTCATCCCTGTTGGAAGGCCAAACTAGACCCACACCTAGGACCATGGGCCTCATTATGAGGTTGGAGGTAGCCTTACCACCAAATTCACATCCGGGTCCGGCACCCACAAATGGGCAATTACCGGGCTATTCCGACCCGGTAATTGCCCTTTTGCGGGTTCCAGGCCCGGTACATCCCCATTCTCATTTGAGCCCCATGGGGTTCAATTGAAATGGGGAGGGTGGTAGCACCGGTACTGTTAAGAAGATACCAGTGTAACCATCATGTTCTGCTCGCGGGTGCCGGTGCGGCCACCAGGTCAGACCTGGTGGCTTCAAGGGCACCCACGAGCAGAACTGCTAGTATGGCGATATGGTAGCAATGGTACTGGTAGCGATACCGCACCATTGTTGCCTTACTGCCATACTTGTAATGAGGCCCCATGTGTGCTTTGAAGACTCAAAGGGGTTGCTACTATCACAGAGATTCTCTTGTGCTTGGCTTTCCACTTGCACAATAGTAGCAGAAAATCCATGCCCTGCTTTGAGTATTAAAGCCTGTATTCATAAGTTACTACCATTTTATATTACATATATTGATAATTTTGAACAAGAAGACTACATTTCAGAGTCTAAAACACAATCTGGACTACCTGAAATTTGAAAAAGGTTATGTTGGACCCTGACCCTCCTGAGATTTATAGATCAACTGGCTGATATACCCGGGATTTTATCTTCTTATAGGGACAATTTGTTAGAAATACCTTAAGGTAGCTTTAGACTTTTCAGAAAGGCTCCATCAGAAAGGTGAACAAAAAAATCCACTACATTTTTCGATTATTTCTCATTTTAAAAATGTTTTGTCTTAAAGACTACACAACACAATTTATTGTTCTTCTTAAAAACTCATTCTGAGAAGAACATGGAGATTTCTGAGCAGCATGAGGGGTAGCATGATGCCGACGGTGCCAACAACTATGGATCTAAAGTTCAACATTACTAAAGTACATGTTCATTGGGCTTGTTTTAAACAACATTTTTTTTGTTTCCCTTGCCTGTGAGCAATGTTGCTTCAATTACATGGGATAGGCATTTGTTTGCGCATAGCCATGTGCCATTTTACAGCCTACGTGCGTCAAGATTACAATGCAGCATGATGGGTGGCCCAACTTTCAATCGAAGGTGATGTGGTGGCCATCCTGGCGGTCGAGTAATTTGGGGAATTCTGTTGGATAGTTTACAGCTTTGTCTGCATCCACCACTGTAACAATTGAGTTGATCTTAGTAACTGTGCACAGAAGCATATCCTGACTCTGATTCTAGGACCTGGACCTTGAGTTGTTTTCTTCGTGTCGGGATCGGTTCTTCTATGACCACATCGATGTTGCCAATTTCAGTCAACGGTCTCATGTGTGAAGGTGCTGAAATCTGGGGAAATGGGTGGGGTGTCCAAATGTCATGTAGCTACAACTGTCTGGAGGGTCCTAACAGGTTACTATGAAAAGTTTTGTGCTGATTGGTGAAATGTTGTGGAATTGTATAAGGAACAATGTTTTACTAAGCCACAAAGCCAGACAAAAATTGACTTTTGCTGAAATCCAGGGAAAAGG
Source organism: Ambystoma mexicanum (assembly GCF_040938575.1). Classification (NCBI taxonomy): domain Eukaryota; kingdom Metazoa; phylum Chordata; class Amphibia; order Caudata; family Ambystomatidae; genus Ambystoma; species Ambystoma mexicanum. The sequence goes on along the minus strand of NC_090937.1, from coordinate 954,100,853 downwards.
GAGGGGTGTCCTAATGTCATACATCTAGTAATGTCTGGAGGGTACTAACAGGTGACTGTGCAAAATGTGATGCAGATTGGTGAAACGTTGGGGAATTGTATAGGGAACATACATAAAGCCACAATCCCACAAACCCAGAGACTTTAGCTGAAATCCAGGGAAAGGGGTGGGGTGTCCAGATGTCATGTAGCAAGTAATTTCTGTAGGGTCCTAACAGGTGACTGCAAAACTCACAAACCCACACCGAAATGTTCAATTTTGCTGAAATCTGGGGAAAGGGGTGGGGTGTCTAGATGTTATGTAGCCAGTAGTGTCTGGAGGGTCCTAACAGATTGGCGAAACAGTGTGGTATTGTATAGAGAAAAAACACAAAGCCGTAAATTCACACTTTTGTGTATACAGATAGGCAGTTTTTTGCTGAAGATATTAGACAAGCTGTTAACATCTAAAATGCTGTCCTATGTTAAAGTTAATGATCTTCTTGATGACCTACAGTCCAGTTTCAGACCTGGTAGCGGCACTAAGAGGGCTGTTCTCGATGACAGACAACAACTACTCTGGAACATGGATGAACATTCCAAAAATGTGCTCAACATATTAGAGCTTTCGGCAGCCTTCCATATGCTGGATCATGAGATAATTATCGAAGTAAATATATATTCAGGGTGTCTTGTCTAACAGCTAGCAATAAAATGTGCAGAAAACTGAGCAACTGATAATTAAACTGCACATTAAATCAACTGCAAGTGTAAGCATTTCCTGTGTACTTCTTTCCACACAGTGAAGCAAAACCCACAAAGGAGAAGCAAAACCCACAAAGGAGCAGGAAGTGAGCGGGGCATTATATAGAAGCATTATATAGAAGTATTACATTCCTGTAGGAGATACTAGGGATCTTATTGGCCAAACGTTGCAAACAAATCTGCTCAAGTGGCACCTGATTGGATGACAAATCATTGAAGGATATCCAGATGTCTGCCCCGAAGTTCGTCTAATGGATTTATCCATGTCAAAACCTATCCAAAACACCAGGTAATGGACGCATTGGGCCTCATTACGACCCTGGCGCTAATGGGTTAACAGCGCCGTAAAAGGCTGCGGCGCCGTTAACCCATTAGCGCCTTACTACGAGGTCCCTTTGTCTAGACCAGCTGTTAAAGTAGGGACCCGCAAAGGGACCTTGGTGCTAAGTACGGTACCGCAATTTGCAGTACCTTACTTAGCGCCTTCACCAGTCCCATTGAGCCCTATGGGGCAAAAATGGAAATGGGGAAGGGCCAATGTTCAATGGGGAATTACCGCCCCGCCAACCTTGGAATGGGGTGTTAATTCCCCATTGAACATTGGCGGACTCGTTACGATACCGGCACCAACCATGTTGCTAATAGCGCCATGGTTTAGCGCCAGTATCGTAATGAGGGCCATCATGCCTAAAAGATTAAAAGGCCCTCTTTGTCTGTTTTTTAGAGGTTTATCCAAACATAATTCTAGATAGCTGGGATATAGGGGATATAAGAGGCTTCTCAAAATAATGGGGGTCATTACGAGTTTGGAGGCAGGGTCCGGGTCCGGTCTGGCTGAATGAGGACTTACCGGGACATTCCGACATATGCAGACCCGGTAAGTCCCCATTCAGTTGACCATTTCCCATTCCCATTTGAGCCCGTGTAGGGCTCAATGGGAATGCGGAAGGCGCTAATAACGGGCCCGCAAATTGCGGGCCCGTTATTAGCTCAAAGGTCCCTTAACGGGACCCGCAGAGAACGGTTGGTCAGACCAGCTGTTCCTGCTGGGACCCTCTAAGGGACCTCGGAATAGGGCGGTAAGGGTTTACCGGCACCAACATCATTACCGGTGACCGTTAACCCTTACCGCCCAACTCGTAATGACCCACCAACGACTTGTACAGTCACATGACACAATACAGTGAGTACCCTCACATCTCACCTCACCCATCTGAATGAAATACGCCTTATTACAACGTATTCTATGGCAACACACCATATCGCAGAATATGTACACACTGAGGCAAATGTAAAACTCACTCAAATTTAGTGTGAGAAAAAGAAACATCCGAAAAATAAGAATAACTTGTAAATATTTGCAGAAACCAGGCTGGTACAATATTGTTCAGATCTGATGCACCTAGTTCTAAAGTAATGGCTTATATTCTTTTAATACAACGTGCAGGGTCAGTGGGATTGCGGGCCCTTGGAAATAGGGATTTACATTCTGCTGAACCCACACACTTTGAAACTTCGTCTTCTATAACATGATAAACTGCAGAGATGGTTCCAAAAGAAAACAAGATACAAAAATAAAAAAAAGTTTAAAAAAACGTGAGACTGTGTCAGTCATCCAAATCAAATGTGCTACATACATGCGCGCTTATCACTCATGTGAATGTTGCACATGAGTCTTTGGCATCCATTTAGTTTTCTTTCTTTGGCATCCATTTAGTTTTCTTTCGTCATTGTTCACATTGCTGTGCACGGAATGTTGACAGCGGAACAGAAAGCCGTACACTCTTACCAAGTATACGTGGTGTTTGCTTCATGTGGGAGTACCTATGAGCAAGCAGTACACCCACTTAATAACATGCATGTTTTGACTTTCAGACCCAAGAATGATTGAAGAATGTAGAGCATGCAAAGCAATTACACAAAGTGAAGGCTGAATAGAAAATACAACAGCGTGCTATTTTACATGACGGGCTGAAGGATTAAATGCCAATTTCAACTGAGTGGGAATCTATTTACTCTATTTCATGTCCAAACAAATATCGCAGATCAATCTGGAGAAGAAAAAACAAAATATACCAGTAATGCATCTTAATAAAGGTACAAATAATAGTAAACAGAGAATAATATCAACAGGAAAGTATTGGGAGGTGGTTTCTGAGCTCCTCATTGATCCTCAGATCTATCCCAGGAAATCTTCATTAGATTCAAAGTGCAGGCAAATCAACAATGATTCTCATACCTTCTTTTTTTAGTATGAGAAGGCTTTTTTTTTTCTTTTTTTTTTATCCACGACACTTCGATATTCACTTATCCATCAGACGTATGCTCCCTTCTAGTGAATGATTCAAAACTATGTATTTTTCTGATTACGTACTGTCATTTTATGGTAAAAGACAATTAAAGTGTTTAACACGGTCCATAGTTAATGTAATGTAATTCCTGGTTGTATTAGTGAAAGATATAGTTATGCTAGAGGAAAATGGCCGAATATCACCCATAGCACACTGGCCATGCCAACAAATGTAATCCCCAGATTTAAATTAGTTATTGTAGCACGTGCGTAAGAAATAAAACAAAAAACAGCTTTAAATTACTCATCAAAGGAAGTTCACTGGAAAATTGTTGTGTTTGGTCACTTCTTAATGCTGCATGTTGTATGTGTCAGACCCGTATTTAGATGAGATAGATGTGAAGTCAAAATGAATAATACTGAGGCGGGGATATTAATACTCTATTGTGGAAAAAGTAGAATTTTTAGAGGTGGGCACATGGAATTTGTAAGAGATGCCTCTCACTCAAACGTGCTAGCACATGGTTTGCAAGAGAAGATCTGGAGAACTGAAATATGGTTATTAAAATATAAGGGTGAGGTAATTGATTCTGTAAAGTATGGAACATCATTCGCTAAATGAAATTACAATTGCATAGTATAAGTGTGTGCAGCAAAGATGGAAAAAGCAGGACTTACAAGACAAACAGTATGGTCTTGAAAAGAAGATATTAAATCAGTAGAAGGCCCAATAGCATGTGAAAATGCTCAAAGAAACAAGGAGCAAGTGTGACAAGGTTTCAACTGAACTCATGCAGAAGATCCAAAGTTTAACAACTTTCTTTTCATACAATGGGTTGGGTTGGAGGAACGCCCTTAGGACCTAGGGAGTCAAATGGGGTTAGTGGCTGTAAGTCTGCCAGGATACCGGCAAATGGTAATACTCTTACTGGCACTAAATCCGGCAGAATTACAGCTGGATTATGAGTGACAGTAAGGGTGGTATCCCCATTCCAAGGACTCCAGGGGGGATTTGCCGGTATACTGGCAATACCGGTGATGGTATTACTGGCTATATTTGGCTGGTACTTTGTCAGAATTATCTCCAGCTTTTAGCTGGAGGTAATTTCTCTACCCCACAGGCAAACTTGTACTTTGCCGCAGCGGAAACGTGCAAGTATACAGTAATACTGGCACGTTCATTCCACACAGGCAAAGTTGTAATGACCTCCAAAGTGTTCTAAATGTGCCAGGATGGATAATGCATGCTATAATATGAACCCAACTTTGATTAAGCGGATTCCCTTGTATTCAACATCATCTTTCTAAGGAACAGATACTCTTACAAATTGTTGCTTAAGGAGGGTGGACATCTAAGAGGACATTATACAAAATAAAATAACTTTATATGACAGACCTCCACAGGAATTCGTGGACTAATACACAGTATTTGGGATACAGCATTAATTTGGTGCACGTCTCAAAACTCGTAGTGTCAAGGATATATGGCCAATTTATATCTTGACTTCTCACTCTCAACGATATAGCACCCATCACCATTTCTGTCTTTTGATATACAGGGTTATAGTTCCCAGCTTGCTTCTTGACAATCCTAGGGCTAAAGTGACAGGCCTGCTTCTTGAGAATCATGGGAGTATAGCAGCCTGCTTGCTTCTTGACAATCTACAATGACACAGTGTCCTGTCAACAATTGTAAATGTACATTACTTTGTCTCCTTTTTGGCAATTATAGCGATATAACAACCTGTCTTAACCAGCTAGTACCAGTAAGTGTGCATTTCCCCATTGCATATCGCTCTGCCCTAACATACAGCTGCCAGTATTGCTTTCCTTTTGCTTGGTTTTTGACAGACATTGAAATTCTCATACACCAGGCAGAAATTGCCCTGCCTGGGTCAAATTATTCAACCCTCAGCAGGTGTTATGTATTCCTCCATGTTCTCTGGCTCAAAACAAGGTCTCAGTAGGCTTTCAATACTTTCTTCTCCTTAGGTTCTAGTTTAGCCAGCTTTTGAGGTGTAACCCTTGGCAGGCTTTCAGCTCTCCTGCTTCGTCTTATTACATTTCTGCCTCGGTTTGGGATGCACTTCTAAGTTCATTCAAATCTCCCTCTCTCCTTTTGGTTCCTTCCACTATCCTTCTACCTCTGCTTTGCTTTGTCTTTCTTTAATCCCTTGATTGACTTGATAATCTCTACATACTCTTGATTGGAGCCCTTTCTGCCTTTCTAACTATCTCTCGGGTTTGTCCCTGAACTGTTGTATTTTAGGTTTCCCTAGGTGTTTAGTGTTACCTTCTCTGAATAGGTTCCTTATTTCATATTCTGGTGTTGACAGAGGGTTTACAATGCTAGGCCCAAGGCTTATTTATGTGATCTGCAAGGCAACATAGCCGTACAACACTCTTTCTTCACTGTGAAATTCCTTTGAGACATACCCCCAAAGCATTATGAGTATGCAAGCTAGAATATGTTTGAGGCTTGCCTAAAAAGTGCAAAGCCTACGCCTGAGCAGTCATTGCCCGTGCCTTTCTGTTTTGGTCAATTCTACAGGGGGTTCATCTGTGTGAAGCATTTGGAGCTTGCACAGTATATTCAGAGTGGTTCACCCTGAGTGGCTTCCTATGATCCAGAGAACTGAGGCCTTGCCACCTTGGGGAGTGTTATCCTATTTGGGACAAAGATCTGTCTTGATCCCAAAGAAACACATTATTTCTTGCCCTGTTGCCTATGTGTGGCAGATTTACATCTGTTATGTCGAATCCCCCATATTTTCTGAAATTTTAGGAGCTCTAGTAAATGGATTCTGCCAGGAAAGTCAGATCCCCTAAACAGTCTCCTTTTCCTACCATGCTCTGTGTTTAAAAAACTATGGTTGGTAGTGTTGCATCTCAATAGACCAGCCAAACACTGGGTGTATAAATGAACTTAACACCCATGTATAAGACACCCCATGTATACTTGCTGATGAGTAATTGGCACGTCAGCAGCAAGTCAGAAGCAATGGGGCTAGACTTTTAGAAAGTGTCCCAAGCAATTTGTTCACAAAAAAGAGTAAACACAGTTTTGCTGTGCAAAACTGCCTGTCAAGAACCGGAGTTATTCTAAATCGTGTATTGGAGTAATTCGGAGTAGAGACAGGAATCCATGTGAAAGTAAGCAAACGGTGGAGTTCAAATATATACCTGTATGTCCCATTGGCCTAAAGTCAAAATCATTGGTACACTATAAATAAAAAGCTATATCTAGTTCGATATATAGTGCCCTGTGTGGAGATGAAGCTATAAATAGCCAAAGCCCACTAGGTTTCTTTGTATTCAAATGTTTTTCATTAACCGCTGCAACAACAGTTTGTGCATATCCCTTTCTATGCTTAGAAGGCTTGACATTGTCCCAAGAGAAAGGGATATTCTCCCTCTAGGAAGGAGGAGAGGAGTTCTTCAAAGCAAAAATTACCAAATGGGGAAATCACACCTGCGAGGTTATGACTGGAGTCTATGATGTAAGGCAGACAGGGATCGAAAGACATTTAGTGTAGCCAAGGAGACAAGTTACAGCCAGGTGAGGAGTTCTACAATCTTGGAAATTCCTAGGCCACACAAACTTCCTGTGCCAACACCCCACTTCCCACAGGAACATCACTTTGTGAGCTAACATCAGAAGTCTAAACTCTTGTTTCAACAGCTGACCTATTTCAGTATGACATGGTCCAAACCACTGTAGCATAATGAGTCTATAAGGGGGAAAGCCTCATCACGTTTAGACGTATTTCTCTGGAACCCTGTTGAGATACAGTCTGTCCAAAGTCTCGAGGCATTGGGGTGACGATAAAGCTTTCCAAGGAGGAAATCAGAGCCTGCCCTCAATCCCTTCAGAGGAACATTGCAGGTAACATTCTGATGGACAAGGCCTGTCTGCTGCTCGGAAATTGCTACACAGGGCTATGCCTATTGGAAGGAGCAATCCTGCAAGTGCCCTATGGAAATATACCTTGTGGAAGACGGACTTACCTTATCCTCTGAGACCCTGAGCATTGTCCCTCAGCACAAAGAGGGATCCACAGTCTGTGGAGCACGTGTGTCCCAAGCACACCTAGTATTATTGTCAAACATAGCTCTCAACTCAACCGCTTTTGGCGGGTGTCACCCGCCAAAGCATCTACACACGCGCCCACCCGCCAGCTCATCTGTTTCACCCGCCTTGGCAAAGGTGGGAGCTACGATTCATATTTTTGCCGGGACCCATTTCGAGATCCCGAAATTGGGTCCCGGCGCGACTCTTCCTGCGCGAATGGAGGCGTGAAAAGCAAGTGTCATGCTTTTCACGCCCCCATTTCCTCCCCCTTCCCCTCCCTGGCGCTCTCCTCCAATGAGAGGATTGTGCCTGGGAGCATTCCTCCCCACCCGCCTCCCGTAAAAGGTCAGTGACATAGAAGTAGGACTGCCGTTTCATGTTTTTACGGCAGTCCTACTTTTATGTTTATGGCCTTTCTGGGTTTTCACCCGCCTTGGTATCAAAAAAGGTTGAGAGGTATGTGTCAAACAATCAAAAGTTTGAAATGTATTTAAGTAAACAATTCAGTCAATGGTGTTTTGCAAAATCAATTAGTTTTATATTTGATTCAACATAAATAATTGTTTTAATATATACAAAACAATACAGAAATTGTATGTAGTTTCAGCAAGTGGAAGGAGCACAGCTGCTCAATGCGTTTTGGGAATATACAATCACTTCTTCAGGAGTTATTAGTCGCACTTTCTCACATGCATGAATCCGCACGGTCATCTATAAACTCAATAGAGAATACACTCTTTTAGTAGGGTATATTTACATAATCACATTTATTCATATTGCAACACATCTATCATGGTCCATCCACTTATCATTCACATGGTGTTGGTCAGAGATATACAGGCCAAGCTGTTGGCCTCTATTCCGGGATACTGGAACGTGCTGACTTTGCAGGTAAGATTATCCAGCCTAGTAAATAAATCAATAATCATCAGTGTTGCTTGTGTCCCGTTACTGTGTTGTAGGTTTGTGTAATGTATCACAATTGAAGCACTCTTTCTTCCCTTCAGACAAGGTTGTCAGAAGCTAAGAAGCGGGATATTCTGTCTATCCTTCTTCCTCAGGATCTCCTTGTTATATCTCATCTGGAGTCTGATTAGAATCAACCTGCGGAGATCAATAGATCCTATGTAATGAGTCTACACTAGCCAGTTTGCTAAAAAAGGCACGTGCTGCACATCATGCTTATATAATCTAGCATGCCAAGGAAAAAGTTTAAAAAAAAGGCAGAAAAGGTAAAGAATGTCCTACCTTCACCTAAAATTTTGGTTGGGTACATATCTGTGTTGTAATATTTCGCTATCTGTGTCTGATTCCAGCAGGGATACTAAGAATGGATTAGTCTCCCCAGAAAAGAAGCTGTCTGTGGCACTCTCACTCATTGTTAACGTGGTGGCAATGCAGTTCAGATGATTTCAGCCACAGTCTCTGAATGTGTTGGGAGCATTTCCCAGGCTACCTTTCAGCACCACGGGGTGGAAAATAATCAGACATGTTGGAAGATGCTTCCTATGCACCTCTGTAATCTTTCATCCAGCAAGTGGCAGTAGAGGCATTTTGCATATTATAGGTCACTATATGTATTACACACTAGCGTTGTGTCCAGTGAGCATTGTTCACTCTCCCTTCCCTGTTTTACACGCTTGCCGTAGATCATGCATGTGAACTCCTCTGCCTGAGTCTTCCCCTCTGAGTCTTTCCCCAGTGTAGAGGAAGCAATGCTACACATATGTCTCTTTTGTTCTGATTCCTCTCATGTTCCTCCTTGTGGCCCTATTCTGCACATCCTCTTTCTATCCTGTATCCACCCACGTATTTTTAATTTCCTGCTGCCTATTATGTTCAACTCCACATTCATCACCGCATGCTACTGAATCCACCTACTCATGTTCCTTCTGCTTCCTCTCGATCTCCTTCTTCTGTCCCACATTCACCACAGTGTGCCACATCATAGCCACATCTTCTTCTCTTGCCCCGCATCTACATCGTGGTGTTCCTTTTCCTGCTGCCCTTTACCGTCCGTTTCCAAGTTGCAACTGCCATCTTCTACTGCCCCGTAGTCACCTTCTCCCCAAGCCACAAACATCTGCTGTTGTTAGACTTTCCCATATCATTTAAGGAATATCCCCAAAAACGTCAATGCTAATGCAGGCTTCTTTCCTTTCACTTCCACTAACACTGTTCTTGTCCACTACTTGGTGGCTCTACACCTTGCCACACATATGACTATCCTCACAACATCCATTATCCCCACGCCTATCACATCTACATACCGGGTCAAGGGGTCAGCCTCCATATCATTGAGATGAGCATGTACTTCAAGCCCATCTGCCAAACCGTCCACCTACTCCTCATTTGAATAATAATTACTCCCAAAGAGATCCAATATGAACGGTTTTAATCCATCTCTAAAGAAACTTACACAAATTACACCAGCGAAGAGGTGATAAACAAATGTAATGTAAATGGGTGCAAGGGCTAAACGAAAGGGAGTTTCACAAATGCTTATGGAAATGGACTAAAAGATCCTGTTCTAGATGCCAGATCTCCTCAAATTATAAAAGCTCCTCAAGACTTTCCTTTTCATCTGTTCCTTCACTTCCTCCCTCCTCTGCTAATCCCAGAGTTGCTGAGATTGGTGACCAGGGCCCTTATGTGTCCTTCCGGCCTCTCGCCTCCCACACCCAATTGCTTCAGCCTCCCTCCGCTACCAGCACTTGCCTTGGCATCCACCGGACTTTGCCTCAGCTGACCTGCACTTATGTATTGGCAGTTGACCACTCCATAGCACTTCCTTCACCTGGCACTTACAGTTGTTTGCTCCCTAGCACTTCCCCCCTGGCACACCTAGCACTTCACCCCATTCCCTCATCCATTCTCTTCTCTGTGCACTTGCACGTTATGAATGCTCACAAGGCCTAGTAGGTCCACACCTATCCTCATTGTTTTAATTGTTGTTCATTCCCATTTTCCCTGTGGTCGCTTTGAAACACAATTGACTTATTGTATAAGTGCCTTAAAAATGCCCAATAAATACATTTAAAACAAAATAAAAAATCAGAAAGATTGTCACAAAGGATGATTGAAAGGTTTAATTTTTAGAGTTATTTTTTAGTGGAGGGGATAGGTAAGGGAAAGTTTTTTTTTTTCTTTGTAAGAGTTTGGAAAATGTTTACACACATCACAAACAAATAGTCCTGTCATTTTCGTTTGGCTATGACTTCGGGATGGAGGAATGAAATGAACATTTTGTATTTTTATTTGTATTTTATTTCTGTAGTGCTTTACATCTAAGCGCGTGACAAACCAAGTACAATAGGATGAGAAATCGAACAATCAAATCAAAAGGTAAAATAGAAAGAAGGTAATTTTTAAGATGCGTTTTGAAGAGGGGAAAGGATGAAATAGAGGGCAAATTAAGGGAAAGGGGATTCCAATGTTTTGGTGCAAGCAATGAAAAGGAAGGAAAACAAGAAGAGAGTGGAACTGTTAAATGAACTTGTGAATGGAGGGAGCGTGTGGTGGAGTAGAAACAGATACGAGGAGGAGTCAGGCCATAGAGGCGTTTAAAGACGATACAGAGAAAATTGAAGAGCAGGCGAGATTCGAAAGTCAACAATAGAAGAGAGTGCAGAGGAAATGGTTTCACAAGGGGACATCAAGCATATGACACAAACAGATGAGTGATGAACAGAGCAAGATGAACAGAGGAAACACCAAAAAGAATAGAGGAAAAGTAGAAAACTCAATAAAAGACAAAGGAAGAGATAAGAAGTTTAAAAACTGCAAAGGTGATGAGCCTACGGGCCTTCCACAAGTTGAACAATTGGAAAACGAATTAGCATGGTATAATAGAAATATAAGTAGAGAAAGAAACCGAAGAATTAAAGACAACATCCAAATTACATGAAAGAGAGGAAATACAGCGTAAGGAGGAAAAGAGAGGAGGAGGGATGGTATTAGCAGGAAAGAAAAAGAAAAAACATCTGATTTGGAGGGGTTGAGGTGAAGATAACAAGAGGACATCCATGCTTTTATTGCGAGAAAACAGGCAGATAAAGAAGAATTATTAGAATCAGTAAAAAAAGGAAAAGGACAGAAAGATGTGAGTATCATCAGCATATGGATGGTGGAAAAACCCAAGGGAGGTACTAAGAGACCCAAGAATAAAAATAAGTGAAGAGAAGGGGACCAAGGACAGAGACTTGGGGAAAATGTGAGACAGCAGCAGGATAGAGGAGCAGTGACCAGCCCAAGAAGCTGAGAAAGAGTGGCCAGAAATATAAGAGTGCAACTAGTCAAGAACAGAGCCTTGAAAACAAAAGCCGGGGAGAGATGAAAGAAGAATAGAATGGTCGACTGTGTCAAAAGCAGCCAACAAGTCTAACAGAACAAGAAGAGAGGACAGGTTAGAATAGCGTGAGGTAAGGAGAGACTTGGTGACCATCAGAAGTGCAGATTCAGTAGAGTGATGGCCCAAAGTCCCGATTGAAAAGACGGTAGAAGGGAGTACAGATTAACAAAGCCTTTAAAACATCAAAATAGGTGTCAAACAGTGTTTCGCAAAGGTTTTCTCGAACGAAGAGTAGTCACTAAAAGACTTTAGAAAATTCCCACACACATACAAATTCACAAACAAATCATTGAAAAGCGAGAATGCAATGCATAATTCTTGTGCTATTGCAATTATGCACATGAAAAGGCTTTGTATGCATGAATGAAACACATTTGAGCTGATCCAAATGTTTTATTCCTTCCTGAAATCTCTAAAATGCACAAAAGAAATTGTCTGAAATTGCTATCACACAGCTTTGCTGCAATCCCCTCGTGTGGATTAGCATGCTTTTGCCACTAGCTGCAAAGCCAAACCCACACAGATATAGGAACAGTGACCTTGGCCATCTATAGGGTTACTGAACCTCCACAGTGGGCATAGCGCTCTGATGGCCTCACCAAATCTCCATAATGATTTGGCCATTTTTATTGGACTGACCAACTAAAGCCTGCCAGATAAACTCGCGTTCGTGTTTCAGGACGAGTTTTGCGCATCAGTGGATGTCACCAGCACCCGCTAATCCTTTGGTCTTTGGATGCCTTCAAGAACGTGGTGAGGCAGTTGTTCCCCAGCACTACTGCAAGCACAGTCTTGCCATTTAGAATGTAGTTTAGTTGTCAATTCCTTCAGAGAAGAAAAACACTAGCGTGTTATTACTGATCGACAAAGTAATAGATGCATTGGTGTTTTATTTGGTTTGAAATACCAGGGAATATAACATGGAAACATGGACACATGTCGCCTTTAATCAACATATATTAAAGAATGTTCTGCAATTATACGTATGTAGTGCTGTTTTTAATCTCGTGTGTATCCAAACAGGTGAACAGAGACCAACATCATTTCATGACAAGTTCTTATAATTAAGCAAGTAGCACAGGACCAGCCACAAGACCAGCCACAGGACCAGCCACTCAACATAGGAAAAAGTATAACAAAGTATAAAAGACAACTGAAAAATTATCCCTTTAATATGGAGAGCTTATTCAAAGGAGCCCGACCATTATAAGACTTGTAGATTTTCCAAATAATGCGTTGAGTTTTAGAGTCCTGCACAAGGAGACTTTTTTTTCGGTTTCGGTGTGATTTGCCGGAATTAACATAGATGTAGTGCTAAGTCCTTCAAGCATCATGCTCAGTGCACTAGTGTCTGGTGTGTCAGGCTCTACCAGTGTAACTTAGTGCATTTGTAGGATCTGGCCTACCCGTGTGTACATTGAACATCTGCTAAAAGAACAATAGAAAATGTTCAGTAATTAATGTCTGCACGACTTGTTTGTTTAGGCCTCGATACAACACCACTCACCATGTATACCAGCATCACGGAGAAATTCTAATTATATATCCAAAATATGCTTTTGAAGTTAACACATTTCAATTATATTTCTATGAGAAAACTAGTTCCGGTGGCGAATGTGTCTGTGTGGGAGTCTGCAGTGTGGATAGCATGCTTTCAGTACGAGCACATAAAACCTCCATTTGAATGGGATGTCAATACCATAGAAACATCCCCTTTGTGGGATGCTCCTATTGTTGTGGTTGTGGTGTAATAAAGGCACAGATATTCATGTCATCCTCACTTCCTCTTACCTTTTTAAAGAAAGAATCCACATCAATTCCTACTTCTTTTTACAGATAAAATGGGAGTAAAAGCTGTGTGCCAGGAATAAAAAAAATAATAAAAAAAACAGATGTAGCCATTGTGTTGTTTTATGCTGCAGGGGAGGCTGGTAGACTGGACATAGGCACACTATATACATGCCCAGCTACATCCAAGAAATGCATTATGCCATTTAGTGCCCAAATCATAATGACGTATTTGTGTGGGTTACTTGTGTGCTGAATTTAACAGTGTGCAGAACAATGCAAGTTGAAAGGATGAGTCATGGAGTATAAGCTGAGTTTGTGCAAAAGTAGCATGGCACTATGGATATTTCTGTGATGGTGTTGTTAAAGTGCTGTAATGTGATTGCAGCGTGAACTTTCGTGCGGACTATAAGTTAGTAACACAGTGTTATCGCACGTTGAACCAAAACGTGTGAATCCTGTGAATGCATAGCGATCTGATTACAGTGCTAGCAGAGTCGTGTGATTGTTGTTTGTGCAGTGTAGATTGTGTACAAGGCAGTGGGTGTGCAGTGCAAGCGCATAATATTGGTGCAGGTTTTAAAAGTTTTATGTACCTCGCCCTCGGGCGATAGCATGAGTTAGTCGCCTTTGAACCTTTCTGAAGGCCCCCCGTGCTTTAGGGACCATTACTACTGGAAAGGCCCTTGGGCTGGGTGGTTAATTAGTAATCAATGTTATTGCGATTGTCTATCTGCAATGTGATCAATCAGTGCAAGTTCATTGTAAACTGTGTGCAGTCCAAGCAGTGAAAGGTGCAAACTGTAAGGGTGTGTATGTGCAGATTGGAGTTGCGGATATTATAGTGAAGAAATGCAGCTGTGCTATTCCAGCAACCCCTGATTATACTATTTGCTTTGTTTTGAGAACTTGCATTGAGAAATTTAATAAGCTACTTATAGTTCGCTTTTTTTTACATGAGCAGCGAGTTAAGACCAAAAGCCATGCGGCCTAATCTTCTAAAAGAGCCATGGATCCGGCCCCCCGCGGAGAAATGCAGTTGTAATACATGTTTCATGGTAACGTATCAATTCTCAGCGAGACAGCGGAGGGGGAGACAACGTGCAAAGTAGAGGTTTGAACACGGCGGGGGATTAGAGATGAGTAGGAGATTAAATCAGAGGGCGCTGGGATGTACTGCTGTCAGAAAAGGTAGTTTGGCAGGAGGCCACAGCAGGAGGATGTGGAGGAGCAAGAACGACGACTGGGATACGCTATGGATGCGTCATTGATTTGATGGAATGCTAAATGTTCTATTGCAATGCTAACGATAATGGGACATTGACATATGCTCGCTGCTGATTTACTCCTAAATTGGGAATTTGTAAAGAGGATTTTCCGTGTAAAAAAGGAGAACAAAGGAACGAAGGGCAGTTATAAGGCCATTAAATTATACATCGTATTAGTTTAAATCCACTGTTGGTAACGATGCATCACGTATTGCATAGTTTATCGACATGACCAGCAACGTTATTCAAACATTCACGTTGTGATTCTAATCCAAAAACAATAATGATTAATATCTGTCAAGCGAGTAATAGTTGTTATTAATTGCAAATAGAAATGCAGCTGACTATTTTGAATACATCAGTGAAATATTCGTAAATAATGCTTAGGTAAATTAATTCCTGGAGTTGCCGAACAACTTCAGTTTTGGGTGTTTTGAGGTCCCACACACTGTTCAAACTTTCTCAGAGATTAGTCTAGAAAAGTGTAAGGTCTACAAGAGGTAAGAGATTAGGTAACATGAAAGGTAGGTATGCAGGATGCTGCCACTCCCTCCCAGCCCTACAACATACCCCACTGACCCACTCTGGCCTGGCAGGCACCTGAGTTGAACAGGATACGCTTTGTTTTTCTCTTTCCAGGATTATTGCAATTGTAAGAGGACAAAAAAAGATTCCACTAATCTTGGGGTAGAATGGTAGGTCACGTAATTGTAATTGGTTATTTATAACGTGCTTAATAACCAGAGGCTTCTAACCGCGGACCCATGGAGTGAACTTGTGTTGCATCCTGTCATCCTTCTTCCAAGGCAAACACGTTGCCCCTGAGCTATCCTCCCAAAACATGTAAAGTAGTGGAGGCCGAGAATAGCACAGGCGAGCTTTGTTTAATTGCACAGAACTGGTTTTCACAGTAATTTGTGACCCACAAACCACTTTTGTGAAAGTTTGCCATACTTTAGTTCCATCAGTACAATCTCTAGCACATTGTCAGGCCACTCACCTGGCTAGGGAGGCATGGTCACCGGGCCCAGCATGCCCCAACATGGAGGATTTTCCCGTGTTGGTGCTTGTTGCAACTATTTTTGGTCCTGATTGCCGGCTTCCTGGTTGCAGCTATGTCCGTAGGCTGCGCGTGCGCAGCCCTCGGTGTCTGACCTTCTGTGCATGGCAGTGTGCCTGGCCCTGGGGCAACACGGGCTTGCATTACAAGCCTTGTTTGGGTCCCACACTCTATCAGGGCCCCACCTTCAACAGCGCACTGCGTCTGAATGCAGTCTGTTCATTGATCGAGTTCTCGCCCCCAGAACTGTGATCATCTGCATCGTTCACAAAGCTAGAGTCAGTGGTCAGTGAGGAGTAAAAGCCACACAGGAATTGATTTGCCAGACATTTTTGTCGGAATGGGCTAGTCAAGTGAAACAATACGTAGAATCCTGTCCTGTTTGCACTCAAACCAGGATTCTCCAAAAAAGCCCCCCTTGTGCCTCCTACAGCCTACTGAAGTGTCGCCTTATCCTTAGCATATCATTGTCCCTGATTTCATTGCAAATCTAACACCTTTCTAAGGACACACTTGTATCATAGTGGTTGTGGACTTTCACTAAAACTGATCACTTTGTTCCATTCCCAAGATCCCCACTACCGTCTAGATGGCTAGCAGTTTTCTTCACAAAGTGTATCATATCCATGGATTATGGAAAACGATATGTGGCTCACTGTTTATTGCTTCCTTTGGAACCAGTTGTGTACCAGTCTTGGCATTCAGAGCGCACTGAGCTTGGGCTATCACCCCCAGACCAATGGACAGATGGAGTGAAACAACCAGACGCTGCAGTAGTACTTGCAGTGTTATGCCAATGCCACACAAGACAATTGGTTGGACTATCTGGATGCTGCAGAAGTGGCGTATAACAACTCAGTACATGCAGCCACTTGTCTTAGCCCTTGTTTCTGTTCCTCTGGACAACATCCTAAGCTGCTGCCTTGCTGTCCAGTGATACCCAGCATCATTCCCTCTGCTGATCACATGGTGACTACCATATGTCAGGTGTATTGACCCATGTTCGAGTTATTATGCTGCAACCTTTGGTGCTGTGGGCTTAGAAAATCCAAGATAGCCAAAAAGCCCACATTTGCACCAGAATCCAGGAAAACCACGCAGTTTTTGCGCACACCAAAATGGTCGCCTGATCCGCCACCCACCAGTGCGAGCATGATGGGCCAGAAGCACCATGAGCGAAACCGGTGCAAAGGAATATGGTGCTGTTCAAAATCCGTTTTAATTGATGTCAAAAATTGCTAAAATCATGGGCACAAAACCACCAAACAAAAAATCCAACTTCTGGTGGGGTGTTCTACATTACTCTACTGCAGAATTCACATCAATACAATGTTAGCAAGGATCATATGCTATCATGTAAAATTCCTTTTTTTTAAAATGCATTTATTCAAGACAGCTGCCAAAAAATGGGTGCAGTACCAGTGCTTAACACGGACCAGCACTAGCGACCTAAACTCTGACAGGAGACCTGTATTTCAGGAGCTGAAAAAGGAACCTGAGTCAGCTGGGACTTCAAAGCCTTGCTGGTCAATGAGAATTCTTCACACCTACTGTTCCCAGGCCCTATACCAGAAGGCAGTCTGATTTAATTAAAAGTTCAAGAGGCCTCTGTCCATGGGAAACCTTCTGCTGCCCCACCAAAAGGAGATCAAACCTCTCTGATTGAATCAGGGGAGGGGTACTTGGGACTGCAGGGAAACAGAACAATGAACTTCCCTTGGCTCAAAGCAATTGCTAAATCAGGGGGTCGTAAATGGCTTCCTCTTAGAAGGAACTGGGAGGGGCACTGCCTCTGTGAGCCAGCTGAGCTTAGAGGCGGGGATGAACAAGGAATTCCCATATGTGCTTTGGGACCTAAACTCGCCCATCTGGGCCAGAGCATAATTTTAAAAAGATGGATAATTCATAGTATAGAATTGTCAAAAGTATATAAATAATATCATTATTCCTGTGATTTTCTTTTAAGAGGTGTTAGAACTCTGTACGATGTTCTGAGACCGAATCCCATGATTTATTAATATTACAGACACTGTGGTTATCTCAGAAAATTGGAAACTTATTGTAATGTGCCCAGAGAGGGGGTGTACCTCTGGGGAAGATTTGATGAAAAACCAATATGGCGAAACCCACTAAAAAGTGCAAAATGTTGTCGTTTCTAAACCCAAGCTCGCAGGAACATGGGACTTGAACAGAGACCTGTCTTAATTCATCTGTGATGTGCACATATATTATGAACCACTTGTGTATCTGGGAAACCTGTTTGTTATGAAAAATGTGTTTTCTAAGTGAAACCAAAGGGGAGTGTTCTTTCTGCATGCCATAAAAATGATGCCTGATGACACCGGATAACTCCCTACTCCGTTCTCCAGTCAGAGGACAGAAAATCCTCTAACCTATCAGGATCCTTAGAGGGTTGGGCATAGAAAGTTAGCCTTCCCACCCATTTTCAAAAGACATAAAAAGAGCAACTGAGACCCAGGTAGGGACTGCTCTTTCCACTTTCTTGCGAAGCACTTTGACGGACGACTTCAAATCCAGAACTTAGACTCCAGATAGATTCCAGAACTTTGAAGCAGAAGACCTACTGCAAGCTAAAAGTATTCTCAGCTGGCCTTACATCTTGCAAACTGATTTTACCGCAGACTTCCAAGGGGCACATCAGAATAAAACAGCCGGGCTGTGCTGTTTCTGCTTCTTTGCCAATAACTTTTTCCAGAACCAGACCCAGAAAGCAGAGCTGTACCCAGAACCGCAGACCAGACCAGACCACTGTGCAGTGCCAAGAACTTTTGCCAGAACCAGAGATCCAGACCAGCAGAGCAGAGCTGACCCAGATAGCTGTGACTTCAGAACCACCCGCCAGAAGTCCAGTCTAAACCTGTTGACCAGATCTTGACGGCCTATTTCAAATGTATAGTGTGAGTATGCAGCCAGAACTGTGCAGAACCAATCTCTTAGTCTAAAATAATCTCATCCATCAACCTATTTAGAACTGCATAGAAATCATGTGTCCATTCTGTGATTTCAAACCTGTGAAAGTATCATTTGCCATTTGAATCTTACTTTATTTCTGAGAATCTACCTCCAATAAATCGTCCGTATCTTTTGAAATGCATCTCCTAGAAGCGAGATTTAACTTTCATTTTAAAGCTACAAACCGACTTTATATTCCTTATAGTTTTTCCGTAATCCTGATCGACGCACTCAGAAAAAGTGCCGCGAATTGCAATTTGACTCAATTTCTCCACCTGTCAAAAATAGCTGTCCTCAAGTTTGCAACTGCTGAAACTCCGTTTTCAACCTGATAATCATTCATGAATCACTGATAGTGTTGACCTGAACCAATCTTAAGTAGCTATCACCTACCCTGAATCTCCTATAGGGAATTAAAATAATTGTTAGCATATTTTTCACTTCATTGCAAATCACATTTAAAAGTATTTTTGACTGTTTAAAAGCATACTGGTTGCTCTAAGCTTGCTAGGGGGGGAACTGGAATTCGTAGTGCATTTGATTGTATTCCTGAAAACGGTGTGCTCATCTTCCATCTTCTTATCTTGCACGGGGGGGGGAGTGAATTGTCACAAGGAAAAGTGACCATATTATTTCTTGTTGAAACCATATCAGTTTATTTCTGTGCTGCATTCTTTCCATCATTGCTTTTCCTTGAAACCATAAAAGTATTCTAAGCTACCTTATCCTTTCGATACCAACTCCTAAGTAATTAAAGAAGTGTGCTAGTGTAGCATTATCCATTGTTGATCGCTTTCATATTCATAAGTGCGCTATCAAATATTAATGTATTCATAAAAGTGTGATATATATATATATATGTTCTTTAATTTTTCAAATAAATTTTTTAATTTGCAAAACAAACCTACTTCTTGGCTCAGTGAGGTCAGGGGAATAAAAAGAGAGTGGCGTTATACAAGGGTTTATCATCCAGATTTATGAACTTGTTATAAAAATATATAACTAAGGGCTTCCCTTGGGCATCCCAGACTAGGCATTGACTTAGTTGGAGTGCTGAATTGAAGTCACTAACACATACAAAACCAACACAATCTGGCAGCTAGTACCCTTTCGGAGGCACGTGAGTGCATGAAAGCACAGGCTGACAAGAAACATTGCCCTGAGACTTTGCTTCGATTTGGGGACATGGTTTGGTTGCCTTTGAAAAACCTTCCCGTGAACAATCTGCCTACCAAACTTGCACCCTGCTATTTTGTGCCTTTCAAGTTCATCAAGGGTTTGACCCCAGTGACATTTTGCTTACAATTGCCCTCCACCTGGCGTATTCACCCCGTAATCCATGTTTCCCTTCTTAAACCCTATGTGTCGGACACTTATAGTTGCTCCTGCTCCCGCCCTGCCTCTATCAGTATTCAGGGAATCCCAGAGTTTGAAGTACAGGACATCTGTTATTCACGAATCCAACGTGGGGTGCTCCAATTACTAGTGGATTGGAAGGGCTATCTTTCTTGTGATCACACTTGGGTGACCTGTAGTTTTTTTGCATGCCCCTCATTTGGTTTGTGAGTTCTCTCTCAGGCATGCCTGGAAACCTGGGGCTCCTTGCCTTCTTGGGAGGTGGCATGGTGTCATGCCACTCACCTGGGAAGGGATGTAGGGTCACTGGGCCCAGCAGGCCACCTACATGGACGATTTACCCTCAGTGGCGCATGTTGCAGCCGCGTTCGGTCCCGATCGCCGGATTCCTTGGTGCAGACATTTACGGAGGTCTGCGCATGAGCAGGGGTCTGTGTCTGACCTTCCACCCACGCGCAGTCCGCCTGGTCCTGGGGCAATGCAGGTTTGCGTTGCAATCCTCATTCAGGACCCAGACCCTTATCAGGGCCCTGCCTTTGACAGCGCACTGCGTCTCAATGCAGTCTGTTCATTGATCCCATTCTCGCTCAAAACACTTCCTGTTCCTTGGTTCTTCTGTCTTTCCTGCCTGGTACCCCTGTGGGGATGCCTTCTTATTGCCTGCCTAGTCTCCTTGTCGGTCCTCGGGTCTCTGTTCCCTGTCTGGGTCCTGCCACGGGTTCCTGGTTTTCTCTTGATTCCCATTGTCCTGTTTTGGGTTCTCCATGGGGAATTCTTTCTGTCTGGACTTCCACCCCTACCTCCTTAACTTCCTACCCAGGTACTCTGCCTCCTTGAGTCTTCCTGCTATTTGGGCTCCTGTACCCCATTTTGTTGTTCCTGTGGTTCTCAGCCTCTTGTGATTGCCTTGCCTAGCACCTCTGTTTGGTACCCTGCCTCCTGAGGCCAGCACCTTGTTTCTTGTGACCAGCACCATACCTCCTGAGACCTGTGCTCGGCACATTCCTAGAATCTTGGCATCCTGCCGGATCAATCCTACTGGACATCGTTTAGCCTTCCCTGCCTGTCCTTGCACTGTCCCAATGCCACGCCAATCAGGGAAGTGCTGTCCCGTGGTGTTGGGAGTTGGTCCAGCCCCTACCTCTTTGAACTACCAGGAGGGTATTGGGTTGGTGCACCTTGTTTCTAGTTCATGGCTTCACCGTTGTTGACAGACTGGCTACCTCTTCACGTCAATCAGCTGGAATATCAGGTACACAGAACCCACATGACATTTCCTTTAACACACATAGAGTAAACAAATAATTGACTTTAATGGGAATGCCTATGAAAAATAAAAGATAACCTGCTCCATTGTCCTACTCGCTCCCTCTCTCCAGCAATCACTCACATTTGTTAAGGGCTCAGGAAGAAGATTCTTAAGTAAGATGCTGGCAGCAAAAAACAACTGCAGTCCATAGTTTTTGCTGCTTCAGTGATATTGGGACTCATTACAAAGTTGGGGGTAGTCATGGTGCTATTTGCGCCATGACTACCTCCAATACCGGTACCGAGTCTGCCCTCGTTCAATGGGGACTTACCGGTCTATTCCGACCTTTGCGGGACTGGTAAGTGCCCATTGAAAAATCCATCCCCCATTCCCATTTCAGCCCCCATAGGGCTCAATGGGAAGGGGGAAGGCGCTAATAACGATGTCGCAAATTGCGGTACCGTTATTAGCTCTGAAGTCTCTTAACGGGCCCCGTCCATAACACCTCGTAAAACCAGGCATTAAGGAAGGGACCCGCTAGGGACCTCTGAATAGGGCGCAAAGGGATTACCGGCACCAATGTCCTTAACGGTGTCCGGTATCCCTTTGTGCCCACCTCGTAATGAGGCCCATTGAATGGCAGAAGGTTGCAGTCCACAATCACAATGCTTTCACAGCCCGGCCGTGATTTTAAGGACGGCACCGCTTTTCTCCAGATCGTCATCCCAGTGAAGGTACATGCATGGTTAGGGATAGGGAGTTAATCTTTAAGGTCCAGGGAATAATGTTATGGATTTTAATCAAAGTGTTGTGCAAAGTGGAACAAAGTACAGAAAAAGATAAATGGCAATCAACAAGTGGCAAGAGCTTTTGGCAAAGTGCCAAAGAAGTTGATATTTAAGAATGGTGCCAATTGAGGGATCATATATTGAGAATGCAGAGTATTATCCCAGAGATTAGAGGCCAAAAATGAAAAATAACATATACAAAACTGGACACAATGAGGGCAACGAACAACTAACAAGATGAGAGACGCTGATTAAATCAAGCCCATAGTGGTAGAAGAATACCAGGATACAAAGATACAAAGACCCTAAAAGCAATGATGACCTTAAACACAATGCATGGAAAGTGAAAGTAAAGTCAGGGAAGATATGATATGTTAGCAAAGGATATTTTATTTATATTGCGATCATAAACAAGTGTTTCAGAGCGCGACCAAGCAAAGGGAAGGGAACAAGGGAGAACAAAAACAACAATTGTACTAGGAAGTGCATGGAAAAGTGAAAAGGGGGAAAGTGCATAGAAGGGGAAGAAGTGGAAAGTGTGGAACAGAGGAGAGAACAGAATAAATAATAAGTGCAATAAATAAATAAAGGCAGTGAAAAGTGGTAGTGCAGCCAGCAAGTGGCAAGTGCATGATTAGTCAGATGGGGTGTATCTGAAAAGTGCAGAAGAAAGAATGGGGCTGTATGGGTACAGATACAGATCCCAGTGTAAGGGGAGGCCCTGCGGCAGTGCAGGATGGAGGCAGGGTGAGCAGGTACCTGGGCCCGGAAGGACAGAAGGTGGCCTGGTGCATGGTGCCAGAGAGAAAAACAGATCAGCAAGGGAGAAGGGGGGCAAATGCAGAAACGAAAAGGAAGTTCTTGAGGTGCTACCGGAACAGGAGATGGTACTCCTCAAGTTTCAAGGTGGCCGGGAGGCTGTTCAAAAGGGAGGACCCGGCCGAAGACAGAGATCTTCCCCAGCTTGTTTCTTTGAAAAACAACTCGAGTTAGAAGTAGAGGAGCGAAGGGATCGAGAGGGGAGGTATTTACGGAGGAATAGTTGAAGGAATTTTGGAGCAAGGCCCCAGAAAGCCTTGTGGACAATGCAGAGGGTTTTAATTTTAATCCTTGCATCCACTGGGAGCCAAAGAAGGGATTATAGAGCTGGAGAGATACGATGGTAGGGCTTGAGGCCAAGAACAAGTTGTACAGCCCTGTCCTGGATTAGTTGTAAAGGGTGAAGAGTGGAGGCAGGTAGATTTAGAAAGAGGCTGTTACAGTAGTCCAACCTATAGAGAACCAGAGCTTGGGAGACAGTGAGCATCTGTGGAAAGGAGAGGAAAGCAGAGTACCTCTAAGCAGGTGCAGAAAGAAGTTTGACTTTTTAGAGACGTCAGAGATGTGTGCAGTGAAGGAAAGTGTGGAGTCAAAGATGACCCCAAGATGTTTAGCCTTGCAGGTAGGGGTAGGAGGAGGGCCAAGGGAGGCCAGCCAGAGTGTGAGGGCAAAGGATTTTGAAGGTGTATCAATGAGGAGGATCTCAGTCTTGTTGGCATTTAGACAAAGATTGTTGGCTGCACATCAATTATACACAGTGATTAGGCAGTCGGAGTTGATGGAAGGAGAGGAGGAGTCTGATGGAAGCCTGAAAATGAGTTGGGTATCATCAGCATAACACTGGAAGTTTGATCAGAAAATGGAAATGCAGTAGGTGAATAGTTTCCAGGTATTGGTTGAAAAGCCAGGGCGAGAGGTTAGACCACTGGGAACACCACAGTTGGAGAGGGAGATAGAGGTTAGGAAGGGCGCAAGTTGTACCTGGGAGGGTAGATCTGAAAGGAAAGCATTGATACCCCGGTTGTCACGGAGATGATTGAGCAGGATAGAATGGTTGACCATGTCAAAAGCAGAGGAGAGATCAAGGAGGATGAGGTCAGAGGGAATGTTAGAGTCAAGGTTGGAGAGCGTGTCTTCATGGATGTTCAGGAGAGCAGTTTCTGTGCTTCTGGCAGCTATGAATCCAGATTGGTGGTCATGGAGAGAGCCAACAGAGTTGGAATGAAGGTTAAACTGGGAGATGGCCAGCTTTTCCAGGAGCTTCCCCAAAAAGGGAGCAATGGAAATTGGGCGATAGCCTGACAAGAGGGAACAGCTGTGGGTTTCTTGAGGAGAGGATGCACAAGGGGGTGCTTCAGAGGGGAGGAGAAAGATCCAGAGGCAAAAGAATGGTTACAGAAATCAGCAAGGGCTGGAGCTCGGGTATCAAAGTGATCCTTAATGATTTTAGAGGAACAGGGATGGATCTGCTTTGATGAGGCTTTCATAGATCGGACTTGTCTAGCAACCTCATCCAGGAGGAAAAGAGGAAAGGAGGAGAAAGAGGGAAGGGAGTGGCTGAGGGAGGGTCAGCCAGCTGGGATGGTGAGGGGAGAGGAGGGGCGGGTGGAGGAGAGAGTGGACAAGATGTCCTGGGTTTTGGAATTAAAGTGAGATGCAAGGGCATTGCAAAGAGCCTGGGAGGCCAGAGGTGGGGTGGAGACTGCAGCTGGGTTAGCCAGCTCCTTGCAGATTTTAAAGAGTTTGGTTGAGTTTTTGGATACCGCAGAGATGCGGGCTTGAATGTGGCCTCGCTTCTTGGAGTGGACAGCGAGACGGTATTGACTTTGGAGCAGGCAACAGGCCAGGTTGTTAGAGGTTGAGCAGGAAGCTCTCCATTTCCTCTCAGCTGCACTACACTTGTGTTTAAGTGTAGCTATGTCAGAGAAAACTTGAAGAGCAGCAACAGGGGGAGTAAGTGAGTAATGGGATGAGGCAAAATAATGAAACAGATAGCTTAGATCAGGGATCAGGATGAATGGGGCACTGAACATACAAACAAAGGGGAGAAGGAAGGTTTTAAGTAAAACACAGAAACATGTGTTTCACCATAAGTAAAGGAGAGGCAGAGATCTGAGAACCAGAAGGGAATTTGCAAAAGTCAGATCAACAGGAAGAAAGAGGAAGGTCTTCAGGTGCTTCCAGAACCAGAGATGGTTCTCCTCAAGTTCCAGAGGGAGGACACAGCCAAAGATAGAGATCTACCATCAACTCATTGCTTGGAGAAGTGAATGAGAAAAAAGACTCAGTCTGTAGGGAATAGATGCGTAGTCAGCATAAGGAGGAAGATGTAACGCCTTCAGCTTCTCTTTCCCCGTTTGAGAAACAAGACATAGAAGATAAAGAGAAGGGATGTTACCCTCTAAAAGAATTGAAAGCAGCAGCAGGGTATGTAGAGAACAGAAATATGTGATGAAAGTAAACAGCTTGGTGAGAAAAAGGATAGACAGAACAAACAGATAGAGATTGAGGAAGAGGCAGAGAATCAAAGAATAACAGATATATCTAAGGGCACAGCAGTAGTACAGAACAAATTGATGGGAGAACAAATATTGCTCAAACTGGATGATAAGGGTATTAGTGGAGTTTGAGAAATGGAGGAAAGGGAAGAGCAAGATAACAAAGTCGAAGAGAAGGAAGAAGAGAGGCTATACAAACAAGAAAGAGATGAGGAGTGTAAATGGGAAGAGTGAACAAAATATGTGACAAAAAGAGAGAATGAGAGGCTAGAAGAAACATTAGAAGAAATAGAAGCTCGAAGATTGAAAGCACGTAGGTGACAAGAAGAGGAATTAAGGGAAATCAGAAAAAGGGAGGAAGAAGTAGGGGATTTAAAGATGATGAGATTGAATATTTATGCCAAAGATGCATGATATCCATAGAAATACAAGCGCAAACCAAAGAGGAGAGAGGGTCACAACCATTACCATGCAGGGTGGCGAGGACAATTAGATATGCCAACATGGAGAGAAGAAGATATAGAGACCATAGGAACACGAATGGGGAACCTGTATAGACAAATGTGGTATAAGGAAGGCTATAGAACTCAAGAGGGTGAACAAGGAGCATATTTTATATATATGGGAATTCCAGAAGTGGAACTATCACCTGTGTAACTCAAAATAAGGTAGAAAGCTCATGTGAATATAATATCCTATGCTGCAGGCAGAAATGACTCTTGAGATAGTGGCTTCCATACAGGGCTGTTTCATTGATCACAGCAAACAATGAATGAAGTCATTTTAGTAGATATCAGTACCAGTAGAAGATATCATCAGACAGTTGCTGGTCTCCCATACTTTATCCTCCCAGGTCTGTCACTCACCTGCTGCCATCTGGAATACTCATCTCTCCAGCAGATAGATGTTCCATGATGTCAAAGCCATGCTTCAGAAGGAAGAGAAATGCAATACACAACACATCCTCTCCATTACACCAAAACACAACAGGGAGATACAGCCCATTAACAATTTCACTTTATGTTACAACAATATGACCTCAGCAGAACTTTCCAACACCATTTGAGGCAGGGAACTGGACATGTGAATACATCCCACCATGCGAATACTGTGGCATCCACACTGGGAACATCCGCCAAGACCAGACCCTGCCGTTTCCTTAAAGGAATTTAAACCTTGTCACTGTAAATTTGTGCAAGTAGCACAACAACCTCTATGCACAAAATATGCACTGGTGCACAAATCCGTCAATGTGAATAATGTAAAAGTCAACAAAGCACGAGGTATGTGTGCACTGTCTTTAACAATTGCGGTGCACCCCGCTCTAAGTACCATGGTGTACGAGTTCACATTGAGCACTCAGCCGTGATAATTGCAGCTTCATTAAGCTCTGTGCTGGAAAGTACAGTCCCTTTAAAAAGTACATTGCTCTTTTGTGTACTGGTATTTTTCTTCTGTTGGCTCACCCTGCTGCTTAACATTTTTTCTCCAGTTTGCATAACATCTTCCTATTTCCATCCATTGGCAGCCCCTGCCGCCTTAAATTGTATTTTTAGTTTGCATCACAGCTTCCATACCCATAGTATTTGAAAGAAAAAACAGTTCCCAATACGTTCCTTTATCTCTTTGTTTCCAGATTGGTAAAACGGTGTGAAATTGGATAGGGAACACACACAAAGCCACGAACCAAAACCCCAATTTGCACATTTGTTGAAATCCAGATGTCATGTAGACAGTAATGTCTGGAGGGTCTTTTTGTGTACCCCTTATATGGAGCCCGTGCTCTCCCCAATTGTCGCTGCGCAGCTTCGTGCCACACTGAGGGACACAGGGACCGAGAGATAGAAGTCTGCCTTTATTTACTTTCTCTTTCTGCCGACAAATGTGGCAAAACCCTACTGTGCATGCGTGAAATCGTGCATTCTCATTGGACCCAGTCCAGCATGATGAGGTTCCTCATCACATTGCATTAACTGTGTCCTTCCTGGAGACAGGTTGTGTGATATATCAATTTGGTCTTGCCGACATCTCCACAGTGGGCCCAGGCTCTGTTGAGCCTGCATCATCATTTCTTGACCTGTCTTGCTCGCCTTCTTCACTGTTCTCCTCCCCGTCATGCTCCTTCTCTCCCTCTCGATAAAGATTGAATCACCCTGTCCAGAGATCGGGAAGTCACCCTGGAACCCTTGATCTGAGTGATTACTAAATGCACCGGATCAAACTTTGACTCTGATTTTCATTCTTGTTTCTGACAAATGAGCACCTTGATACCCGTTTTAAATGTAGAAGACTTTGCTCTCCATTTCTCATCAGCATATCTTTTCATCTCACATTTCTTGTCTGCATCCTCCGCATGTAGCGTCATGAGGTCATTCTTTCGAAGCTCTTCTCTGTGCATGGAATTTCTGTAGTCCCAGAGCATGTTGCACACCACTTCATTTAATGACATCTGGCTCAGCTCATTTTGTTAAACACTTTCTTTAAACTCCCCATGAACTTCTTAATCATAACGTTGGCTTGTGGGCATAGCGGTGTGATTTTTTGGTGACTTATGCCCTTGTAGCCATGAAACCATGCATATTCCAGACTGCTGAATGGTAGTCCATTGTCCGATTTCTGTATTTCAGGAATGCCCCTTTGCGAGAAAATATTGTCCAATTCAGGAATGACAGTGCTGGCTGCCGTGGACGAGATCATTCAGACAAGAGAGAAATGAGAGGAAGAAGCCTGGATAACATCAAGAGTAGACCATCATAAAACTATATCTTTAAGTGGGTTAGATCTTGAGGACATGGAAGAGGACAATAGTGATACGAGTTGGGGCATAATAATGTCAAATGAGGAAAGGAAACACAAAATAAGAAGACGGAAGAAGAAAGCACACTCAGATTTTCAAGAGAGTCAAGAATAGCCAAAGCAGTAAAATGGTTAGATCTAGAGGACTCTATAAGAGGAACACCAGAACCATTACCATATACTGAACAACCACAAGCACTATGGCACAGTACCGGGAATGCATCCCTGCCCTATGTTAGCAGATTAAGGGCATTGCCACGGAGGCAACAAGCAGGCAATGATAATGATGCCTGGAGGACAAGGAGTATGGGTAGGTAAGACAAAGGATCAGGGTTTCACAGCTCCCACTATTAGAGAAAGGAGGAGGTCAACCGCAATATATACCATGGCCCCATATGGATAAGGATAATTTAAAATGCGCACTAGTTTGACTTCCTGTGCTGGAAAATGGATTAAGGAATTACAGAAAAGAACACCAAGAATGACCTTAGCTGTAGGTAATGTAAAAGGCCTATTATCAGCAATCCTAGGGGAGATATCTGATGACATTTGGAAGCGAGCAAGGTATCTAAAGGTAACTGGGCAAAACACATGAAGCACCATTTAATAACTGTAGAGCAGACCTATGGCGAGTGCTTAGAGTACAATATCCAGATACATGATATTGGTGTGATAATGACTAGGAAAATGAGGGAGGAGGAAGACCCCATGCTTTTATTCAGGATATTCAGGATAGATGGACTGCAAAGATGCACAAACCGTAGGATTACATTGTAGCATTATTTTATCAAGAAACACTTGTTTGTAGGTGCATTATAAATGCAACAACATATCATATAATATCATGCTATGTCAGCGACTGCCAGAACCAGTACAAAGGCAGTTAAAGAAACAGGTGGGAATGGAAGCACAACCATGGGCAGAGATACAATTGGCAATTGTGCATTATTGCAGAAGGCTAAAGAAGAAAGACAAGAAGAAAGTCGAGGGTAGAAAGCAAGACGAGGCGAAGTTGGTGCAGAACAAATTATCAAAGTTCGGCATAGATGGTCCAGTGTTGACAAGTAATAAGGGAATCATGGCACAAGAGATGTAGGTCCCACAACAAAATAACAGTCAGTGTCCAAGATCAGAATTGGTATAATTATAGGCCAAGAGGCAGAGGGAATGGGCATCGGGGAGGAGTACGAGGAGTATTCAAAACCCTCGTGGAAGGGGAGGATTTAATGGCGGACAGCCCTTGATTTGTTGGAGTTGTGGAAAAATAGAACACGTGGTTAGAATATGTAGAATTAGAGGAGGCATGAACCTACAGAATTGGCAATCCACAAGAGGAGGGACATGATATGCTCCACAATACAATACACATTCACAAGGATATTATTCCCACAATCTCACACAGAATCAGGTCTATACGCCACAACCACAGCCATTTCAGAAAGTGCCAATACAGACATAATTGCCACAACCTCAGCAATTTCAACAAGCACCAATGAAGACACAATCATTACAACAGCAGCAACAGCAACACCTATGCAAATGCAACAGGCACCCACTCAACAAATACAATATATCCCAATGCAACAAACAAGCGCATAACAATGGCAGATGGACACAGGAGCTACACAAACAGCAAAACCCAAGTTACAGCGTGTTACTGTGGTGGGAGGGAATCCTTTCACAGGTATGGTAGTTAATTCATATCCAAAATAGGATAGCCTACAGGACAACCTTATGTGTTCAGTACTTTCTGTAACACCAGGCCCCGAAGAGGAACTAAGGGTCAAAGTGACGATAGGAGGAAACACATTTTAATTTCTTGTAGACACGGGAGCAACTTGTTCCTGTGTATGTGAGGGAAAATACCCAATGTTGGGCCTTGCAATGAATGGTCAGGGATTAACTGGGGTGATGGGTTGCATTTACAGACATATTACCCAGTTCTATTGGGGAACACAACATGTATATGCCATTGCCATACTCTAAACAGACACTGGTGAACATACTAGGATGTGGTTTAATTACAAAACTTAACATGACAATGGCCCTCATTACGACCCTGGCGGAATTCGGAAAACGATGGCGGAAATGCAATACCGCCATCGAATAGCGCTCGGTGCGACTATGACCCGTCACCGCAAAGTACGAAGCCATTAGCGACACCGTAGTGAACGCCAACGCTAACTGCACCAAGCACGCGCGCGCGCGCCATGCCAAACCGCAAACACCACCATGGCGCAAGGGTACGCCAATTCCGACCCTAGCGGACATGTACCTAACGCCATGAAGCATGGCGGAATGTACCATTCCGCCATGGTGAGAAGTACGGCATCGCGAATCAACCGTAAACGGCCCCACTGAGTGCCTGTACACCGCTCCCTGCCCACAAAGTACAACTCCCCGTAGGTGCAATGAAGTCACAATGCAACCATTGAAATGTACAAGTCACCCATGCATGCCAACGAACAAAAGAAACACAACAGGGGCCAATGGGAGCTGCAGGGCACAGATGGCACGAATACAGAAGCCATCCCAATGGACATGACCACAGTCCCCCACCAAGAAACGCACGCAAACACAGGCACCTGTGACCAGCAATATTCCGAGAATCACATCATTCCACCAGTCCACCTGGCTGACCGGCATCTGTTACACAAAACCCAATCCCCCGCCCCTGAGCATGACAACATTCAAACTGTCATATTGGCAGCCCCCATCCCTGACCTCACGGGCTTCGTAGGCAAACGCGCCCAGTACAGTACCACGCAACTAAACTCCGAAGCTGGAACCCAATGCAGATCTCCCCACAATACATCGCCCCCCAAATAGGCATATGCCACATCACTTGCAAAGAAAAACGCTACACAGGCCAAATCAGAATAGAAATTTAATGCACATCAAAATCACCAAGCCCATACAGCCATCAGGCCATGAACTCCAAAACACTTTTCACCATTGTGTGCTGCATCCGCAAGAAATGACCAGCCACTACTTGTGTGACGCCCTGTTCCCTCATGGTACACAGAGCCACATTCACGTACGAAAAGGCAACATGGAAGCGCACACAACCGCAGGGCCGTCCCAATGGGGAGGCACTAGTCCAGCTGAAAGGCCGAAATGTTGCTCCGAGCCACCAGTACTGCGTAAGGGCATGTGGGCCATTGGCGATCGTCCCATAAGATCGTAATGCTGCTCCACTGATTAACACGAAGCAGCAGGTGTCGGGAGTAAAACCCATCTGCAGGAGTGGCATACAGATGGCAGTGGCAAAAGGGGAGGAGATACCTGTCAACCAAAAGAAAAGAAAAAGAACAGAATGGCCATCAGAACTACATTCCAACAACTCACTTCAATGATCACACTAAATCCACAGCCATATGCATGCTAGCTCACTCCAAAGGATCATCACCACCCCAAAACCACTTGCGACTCATAACCATCTATATCGAGGTGCAAACACCATCACAAACGAGTGTACCTGTGCATGCGTCTGTCAAAACAGAATCCATCAGATGGGAATGTTAACGTGCATGGACACAAGTGTCTGAGGGCGCGTCGAGACAGGGAGGGCTCAACAAGGCCAGATAGACGATGGTCCCACTATGGCAGCCCTGCATCACATAGCGTAGGGGAGGCGGATAGATCCCAAGAAGCCCTGTACATGGCAAACTCTGTATCAAATCACCTGCCCATGCATCCATCCATCATTCCCTCATCCCGGGATCAAAACGCCTGAATAATTACTCACATGACATTAGAAACATCCATTGAGTCTGTGCGTTATGCAGCCTGCAAAATCCACAGTGCCCCAGCCCGTAATTCCAGTGTCGTGAAGTAACATGTATTTGGGAACGGCCGGCCTCATCGGCCACGTAGCTATTGCGCATCCCAAACTATTCATATCAATCATTGCTTCCTCGCCATGGCCCCTGTCTCAAGGACATTGAACAATAGAACGTTATATTTGCAGTCAGACCTGTGGGCATCTCCTCGCCGCTAGCTGGAAACCGAAAGCGCCGCCCTTCGAATTCCTCATTTGCAACATCACGTCGAAAAGGCATCTGTGGCCGTTTGAAATCACTAATTATTCCATCGAGTGCGGCTGTGTGTGAAAATGGCAACTGCCTTCACCCACAAATGGGACGCCCCGCCCGTCGTTGCAACTCGGTACAGTGATGCATGAGGGCCCACCGTTACTCGAGTACTACGTTCCACTGACCCTTCACAAGTCTGTTCGCGACTGCACAGATAGTATGTGAAACAATGGGACCACAGCAGAATGAACATATCAACCAATCTTACACGGCCATCGGGTACAAATACATGATTGCAATAGCAAGATGCCATTCCCCGAATTGCAGCGTTGTGCGCGGGACGTGCCCGGCCAAAGGGGAGAGCAGTTTGCACAGGTGGAATTAATCACCACAGGTGGAGGCCATACAGCCTGAAAACACATAAATTGCACAGCCAGTCTCCTCCCACAACCACACCGAAATGCTACCGGCAGGACTCGCGATGTTGGCCCTGGGGGACCTGATAGCACTGCAAGTACTCCAACTCCAAGAAGAAGACGAACACCAACTACAACCGGCCGCACGGAGGAGACGCAGGAGGAGGAGGAGGCCAAGGCAGGGCCAGCAAGGGCCGCCAGCACAGCCACTACCACCACGCAGGCAGCCCGCAATCCCACGCCTCCGAGCACATCCGTTCAACCTCACTGATGAGCAGATCCACACCCTCTACCGTCTGGACCGGGACACCATAGCCGCCATTGTGGACATGACACAGGCTGACCTTGTCAGCATGATAGATAGCCCAACCGCCATCCCACCCCTACTGAAGGTGGTGTCTGTACTACACTTCCTGGCCACAGGCACCTACCAGCACACAGTCGGACAGTTGCATGGCATTTCTCAGCCACTGTTCTCACGGACACTATTGCAAGTGCTCGATGCCCTCCTGCAGCACGCAGACGACTACATCTCTCTACCACGCTCGGAGCAGGAAATTACCAACACAAAAGTGGGATTCCATGCACTTGCCGGCATACCGGGTTGCATTGGTGCCATCGACTGCACCCATGTTGAATTGGTCGTCCCACATGCCATGGAGGCCCAGTACCGCAACCGAAAACAATTTCATTCCCTGAATGTACAAATGGTGTGTGACTCCAACAGGATCATTACACATTGTTGTGCCCGATTCCCTGGATCAACCCATGATTCTATGGTCTTGAGGAACTCTACAATACCACGCTACATGGAGCGACACGCAGGGAACAGATCCTGGCTACTCGGTGAGTCTCATTACATGCATGAATATGTGTGGTATGTGATTTGGCAATGACCTGGCAGGAAGGGGGGGGGTGTGCGTACGTAGCAATGGCATTCCACATCATGCGTTTCTCGTCCACATACAGGTGATGCTGGGCATCCACTGAAGAGATGGCTCCTCACACCAGTCCGGAACCCACGGGACCAGCATGAGGAGGACTACAACCATGCCCACTCACGTACCCGTGTAGTCATTGAACAGGCATTCGGCCTACTGAAGACTCGTTTCCGCTGCCTCAGCAGGTCTGGCGGGGCACTCCTGTACCGCCATGAGAAGGTTGCAAAGATGGTGATGGCATGTGTCATGCTCCACAACATGTGCGTACGTAGAAATGTGCCCATGCCCCTGACGCAGAACTGCAAGCACCTGATGATGGTCATGATGAGGGTGGGGATGTGGCAGCACCTCATGGAGTCTGCGAGGCACCGGAGGCCCGTGACATTCGTCAGCATCTCATTGATGCATGCTTCTAGCACTCACGCCTGGTGGCTGATACATGGACACGGGACTCGTGGCACTGTGTGTGTTTGGGACATGCACAATATGGACTGTACGCCTATGATGGCCTAGTACACAAAGATCAATGTCCACACATCTCATTGGTTGATCGTGCACTGTTTATGGCATATGTGATATCATGTTGAACACCCTATCGACCCGCCACCCAAGTGAGCCCAACACACCCCCTCCACCCTCCTACCTCCCCCCCGAACACCAGTGTCCAAAGATGCTCATTGTCAGTGGGCTGTCGCTATTGCAAGCCCCCTCTGCGGGTATCAGGGGCACCCCTGCCTGTGGAGCGCAGGTTCCTCCCAGATCTATGTTGGGGGCTGCCCTGGACGGAACTTGCAACGGATGATGTCTCTGCCTGCTCACGTCCATGCATGTCCCTAAGGGTTTGCGAGAGCTCAGTGAGCACACAGCGCACTGCGGCAAGTTCGGCACATACGTCTTTGGACGTCGCATGCAGTTCTCCCCTCAGGCTCTCGGTGCTTCTCTCCATTTGTGCCCTTAGCGTCTCTGTACCTCTCTCCATTTCTGCCCTAAGTGTCTCAGTTGATGTTTCTATGTCTGCCTTAGTGCCCCCACATTCATCGGCATGGTCCTTGAGGAGCGTGGCCATTTGCTGCTGTTGCACGATTAACTGGTCGAGGGACTGTTGCCTCTGCTGGGCCATGGCCATTTGCGGGGGTGTCACAGAGGGGCTGTTGTCCTCATGTTGCCTTGCCACAGGGCTTGTGGGGGATGGCCAGTCGTCGTCTTGTGGGTGCCCCTGCGTGGTATCCTCATGTTGTACGGGATGGGACAGACAGGGGGATTGGGACAGGTCATGGATGGATCTGACTTCGACATCCCCGTCTTCGGTGTCCGAGCATGCTGCCATCAATGGGGTGTCACCTATGGTGCTGCTGCCACCAGAGGCAGTGCCTTCTGTGGCATCCATTGGGGGGACCTGTGGTGGTGGTGGTGTGCCCATGCTGGCTGCTGGGGTGCCTGTTGATGTTCCCTCCTCTGTGCTGCCACCTGATTTGTGCTGCTGCCGTGTCTTGATGCGTGCAGCTGAGGTGGAGGGTCTCTGGCCGTTGGTCTTGGCCCTCTTTGCAGGTGTGCTGGTAGGGGTGTCCTGAAGCTCGTCGTTTGGATCGGACCCTGTGGTGGAGTAAAGGAGGGCGAGGGTTATTGATGGGTCTGTGGGAATTGGAATGGCATTGTATCACATGCATTGGAGTGGTACCTGAGGGTGATTTGGGTCGGGGCCTTGGAGGTGCTTTCATTTGTGTGTGGAGTGAGGGTGCAGTTGTTTGGCAGCCTGCAGTTAGGGTGTGCCTGCTGCACGTGTAGTGCGTGTTTTAGGGGTTTTTAATTATTTATGTATTTATTGTGGGTTTTAACGTGCGCTATCAGGCCTATGTGTGTGGACGTTCTCCTGGACATGTGTTTCTGTAGCACTATGTGGACGCATGGTACTTCACATGGATGGACTGTGTGGATTTGGCATTTTTTTATTTGGCCCCCCTACCTGAATCTTCGGATGTCTGCACTCCTTTCTCCATCCCTCCGACTCCCTCTATGCTCTCCATTCCGATGGTGGACGCACAGATTTCTTCCCAGGGGGTCAACTTGATGGGTGATTCTGGACCTCCCCCGGTGGCTGTGGCAATGTTGCGGTTGGCAGAGAGTATGCTGCGGACGCGTATCCGCAGGTCGTCCCATCGCTTGCGGCATTGCTGTGGGGTGCGGGGTGCGGTCCCCACCGCACTTACCCGCTGTGCCACCAGAGCCCATATGGCCTTCTTGTTTGCAAGTGCCGTTCTGGTCATTTGCGTGGAGAAGACGACGGCAGCATTCTCCTGGAGGGTCTCTGTTAGCACGGTGAGTTCCTCACGGGAGAAGTGGACCTGCCGCTTGCGGTCGCACGCTTTCTTCGCTACTTTTCCCATTTTTCTTGGTTTCGCTAGGGTGGATGACGGGTTGGGGTGTGTTTCAGGGTAGTGATTTTAGTGGTTGTGTGGTTTTAGTGGTTTTATAGGTGTACGGCGGGATGTTTCCCGTTCCGGGGCCATGTTTTAACTTCCGTTTCCGTATATTTCCGGTCACCGTACTTTCCGGTAGGCGCACACTGCGGTGACCGCTAAGAGGGGTGGCGGTATTGCACCTAGGGCGCCGTACGGCGGCGGTGTGGGCCGTTTTGGGGTCATTTCCGCCATCGCGGACTTTGCACTTCCGCCATGGCGTGGTGCTCGTGCCCGATGGGTCGGAATGGGCCGCACTTTGCTCCTTCGTGCAATGGCGGAAACGCTATTTACGCTATGGCGGTCCGGTCAGTCACTTTCCGCCAGGGTCGTAATGAGGGCCAATATCTTTTACTGACGCAGGCATAGTGTGTTCATCCCCGGGATACATTATATGAATGTGAGGGAATTTATGTAGCCTTTTCAAGATAAAAAATAAATAAAAGAAAGCCCCTCTTAACGAGGAGGTGTTCTTATATGGAGTGAATGTTTTATTTTCATGTTACCCAAATTGACATGTACAATTATAAGGATTCTTGATCATTTTTTGTTCAGGTCAGAAAATCTCATGGATGATGATGAAGGACAAATGAATCCTATTCAATTAGAAGCAGCAGTGGTAAGAAAAGAAACTGTGATGCTTCATGGGACAGACGATGAGGGAAGAGGATGGAGAACATTGATAGCCTTTAATGAAGGATATTGACTGACAGACTTGACAAATGAGGAACTGTTTAGGAATGACTATTCAAATGACAAATTAGTATTTTTTATAAGTCTCACTTATTGGATTAAAGTTGAGAGCATAGAAGTGCCACAGAGAATGGTGTTGGTAAATACAAAGCCATAATTTTTTTAGGAAGACTTGGAAAAAGTGCCAAGTATCTTATGGACCACAAGTCCATATGATATGGCCTATTGGAAGGAGTAGGAGCAGTGGAAATTAAGCTTAAACCAGGATCTATTTTGCCACATGCAAAACAGTATCCGATGTCCAGAGAAGCACACAAGGGGATATTCAAAACCATATCCGCTTTAAATAAGCAAGGCATTCTAATACCATCAGATTCTCTATGAAAACCGGCTTTGTACCCTGTCAAAAAAATCGAAGGGGCTGTTGTGGTGATTTATCCAGGACCTTTGCCCTTTAAAACATATAGTCAAAGGAGGGTTTCCTTTAGTTGCAATCCCTGTGAAAATATTGTGCAAAATCCCATCAACAGCTTAGTATTTTAGTGTTTTTGATTTGAAAAATGCATGTTTCTCAATTCCCTGGATTTGACATCTTTTTCATATAGAAACATTCACCTGAAACATGCTTGTTAGCCTTAGGGGTACTGTGAGTCTCCTTCTATTTTCAATAGAATAATTCCGATAGACTTTGAAAATATTGAGCTTGAAAGCACTATAATTCAATATGTGGATGACTTTTTAGTGTGCAGTGAGACAGAAGAAACATATAGAGAAGACTCTGTCAAACTTATTGTAGAGAAGGAGCCAAGTACCCTCACCTTAATCGACCCATCCCTTTTACCTGTATGCTGGAAACCAAAGTATGAGATGTATACAGAACAGGTAAATCGACAAAGAGCAGAATATGGACTCAGTCCAGTCCCAATAAAAGGACCAATACCTAAGAGAATCTGGGAGCCAAGGTACCCATTGAGAAAACCATATCTACATACACAGCAATATGATGGTCATTTGAAACGAGATCCATGAACAAGCAGAACCAATACATGGGAAGGATGAATGGTAGGGGCACCAACCACTGCCAAAATATATATTATATGAAGCTGAAGGTGAAGTACATAAAAAGATGCAGTAATCAGAAGGCATCAAGAA
Source organism: Ambystoma mexicanum (assembly GCF_040938575.1). Classification (NCBI taxonomy): domain Eukaryota; kingdom Metazoa; phylum Chordata; class Amphibia; order Caudata; family Ambystomatidae; genus Ambystoma; species Ambystoma mexicanum. Next base: position 954,063,110 of record NC_090937.1, on the reverse strand, counting down.
AGCAATAAAGATAAGTGACATCTTGGGCTCAAGGTGTAGAAACCTATGCCACAGAAACAGATGAAGATGTTAAATCATTTTACAGGTGTACAGATGCAGAAGAAAAGCAAGCAGCAAAGTAATAGTGAAGCTAGCTCTAAGCTTATAGTAAAGTAGAATGCAGCAAGCGCCCATGTATACATACATAGGAATAAGAAGATTATGGATGTTTCCACTAAACGTATTAAAGCAGGTTGGACATTAGCAAAAAGGCATCAGTTCAGTGTGTCGCAGTTTTAAAAGCAGACACTGAATTGCAGAAGCAGAGCTCAGAAAGGCGAGGTTGGATGAGCCCCAGGAAGCCAAGGTCTTATCATACTGGAGTAAACTGACTTTGGATAAAAAATGTGTGAAAGAACAAACCTCCTGTTCAGAAACAGTGAACATAACAAGGAAGACGTCCGAGGACTATTGGAATTAAATATTAAATACATGAAAAGGCTTGATTTTATGGTCTCTAAGTCACATGAAAGCATTAAGTAGATGAACAAGATGATCACACCTATGCATGGAGGCAGACTGTGCTGTTCACTCCCTTATTTTCTCAGAGCTAAGAACACACTCAAGGACGAAGTTCAAAGGCCTAATTGACAGTATACCACTGAGGTGATGATGGATTGATATGCTAATTGCTGGGAAGTTAAGGCAACCGCACCTGCATCTGGACAGCCAGCCTGCAAGCTGCTCACGTAGGTGGAAAAATACTGAAGATGGACAGAGTACCAACCAATTGTAGACGACCTGCGTATTTAGGGGTCCTATAGTGTGAAAACCAATGGAACGTTGTGTATTTAGTGATGCTCATTGTGGTCCTTTTTAGAAGAGGGCTTAGTTGTCCACCTGATGTTAAATAACCAATCACATAGTTACACTTTTTTAGACTAGTATAGATCATATACTTAGATGTTCACGCAGAACCAATCACTCCCCTGTTAGGTTTCTGTAATTTGACATGTAGGATGATATGATATGATATGATCGTTTATTTATATAGCGCATATACACAATGGGCCTCATTACAACCCTGGCGTTAAGGGGTTAACGGCGCCGTAAAAGGCTGCGGCGCCGTTAAAAACTTAATGCCAGATTCCCACTTTAACGCCTGCTTTTTGCAGGCGTTAAAGTCCATCCCGCTAAGGGACCTTAGTGCTAATTACGGCACCGTAATTTACGGTGCCGTAATTAGCGCCTTCCCCATTCCCATTGAGCCCTATGGGCCAGAAATGGGAATGGGGAAGGGGCCATGGTGAATGGGATTTACCGCCCCGCCAACCTTGGAATGGGGCGGTAAATCCGCCATCCACCATGGAGGAATCCGGCATGGACCATGGTGCTAAGAGCACCATGGTCCAACGCCAGGGTTGTAATGAGGCCCAATGTGTTTTAAAGCGTTTCAAGGCAAGGGACGGAACAAGGGAAAATACAACCACATTCTTACAGGCCATGAACAGTAAGGATGTGAAATTAACTATTGTACTCGGCCTGACGACATTTCAGATAGTTCAAGAGCTAAGACATAGATTAGGAAGGGACGGGGAGAGTCGGAAGGAAATGGAAACAGACAGGCGACTTCTGTACTAGGTCTGATGACATTTCTGGTAGAGCCGGAGAAAAACAAAAGGCGAGGGAGAGGGGTGCAGAAAGGGAGGGGAGGAACAAAACAAGCGACTATCATAGTAGGCCTGACAACATTTCAGATAGTGCTGGATGGGTGGTGGGGAGGAAAAAAACAGTAATGGGAGGGTGGAGGAAACAGACGAGGTTGCTATCATATTAGGTCCGGGGTCAATTCTGATAGAGTAAGTACATAGAAGAAAATAAGGGGAGGAGATAGGAAAAGGGAGAAGGGAAAGGAGGAGAGAAAAGAGAGTAAGCAGTCAAAAAGAGTGGAGAAGCAAGAGTGGAGAGCGAATACAATTGCAGAAGTCAGTAGTAACACATAATGTTGCAAGCCAGGATACAAGATGAAGATGGGAACAGCATGATTCAGGGCCACCATGAGTACAAGATGCAAAGGAAGTCCAGCATGAGAGTTGAGAAAGAGTGGCGCACCGTGAATGAATGAAGTCCATAAAAGTCAAATCCAGCATTGGCCACAAGACGGTGATAGTGAAGGAAGGCACCAGGTGGGCGGGGCTTGCTAAGTGGTGAAAAAGAGCGGCAGGCAGGAAGGCACCAGGTGGGCGGGGCTTAGGCCAGGTGACCTAGATCCACGTGCACCTGCTCCCCATCCCCTGATGTTGGTAACACGTAGGTTAGACATCCGTAATGACACATTTTGCTTATAAAAATACAGTTTTTTCTTAAATATGTTGAGAGTTGAAGATCAAGCATTCGCATTGATGTTCGTTATGCTCCATGTTTTAGATACTTGATATTAAAACAGTCTACCTTTTATCAACTTCCTAAGTCGGCTCTATTATTTGGTGTATGAGTAAGATCTGCATCCCCATCCATCTCAAAGATAATTGCTGCTCATCAATGGAGCTGGACGATCCAGTTCATTTGGTAGCAGAGAGGGGATGGTTCAAGAGCCAACAACCTGAGTAAATTTTAGAGTCCCGGCAATATTGAACAACATTTGCCATTCGGCTGTAAGAACGTGAAGCTCCCCATAGATAGTTGCTAGAGTAAAACCAAACAAGTGTCTTGCAAGACCAGGTGTGACAGGTCCCCTATTTTCAGATAGAATCCCCTCCCACGTCTACGCAAAGCGGATCGATCGGATGCTTGAAGAGGCAGTAAAAAAGGCAGATGAACCCGAGGTTCAGAAGAGGAAAAGATAATATCAGTGAGTAAAAAAATAAACTGAGCAAGCAGACAAAAGCACGGGTGAAGATTGAAGAAAAAAGAGAGTAACAGAAGGAGGCGGGATAAAATATAACGCAAGAGTAAGTGTATAATATATGTGGGGAACAAGATATTGACTCGAGTGTGGACGAGCAATGAGATAAATCGTGAGAGTGGCCACGATAAGAGAATACGCCTTGGCCTGCATCTTTATCACGTAACAGAAGAAGTTTGAACCCAAAGTTCCACAGTGCAATCATAGGATACAGTCCCGGTTTAAGACAGGACCAAAGGGGTAAGTTATACTCCAATCAGAGTGTTTGTAGAGGGCTAATGAGTGTTAAGAAGAGAATTTGAAGAATTGTATGTCACCGGTTCAGTTTGTCTGTTTGTTTTATGTGGTTTTATGACGTCATGAGTGGAACATATTATTTGTTTGAATAGAATCGAACCTGATGGTTATTTTTTAGTAAGATTAAAGTAAAAAATTGTGATTAGTGGGATTGGAGCTTGCGACAATTGGTGCTTGCTCATATTATGTTATTTTTCTGAAACATGTTTAAACTACACTGATTAGAAATTAAAACGTAGTACCACACAAAAGACTAAGGGTAAACAAGTTAAGGATGGAGGATATTACTCCACTTACGCATATTTGTAAGCAGCTACCAAAACATGCACCTACGCTTAAACAGTACAGTGCACAATGGGTTAAGGGAACCGTAGATAAAATGTTTATGCCGTGGCCACAGGGAGGCTCGCTATCAAAAGAAGATCTGTAGCATATGATGACATATCTGCATGCGGCATACACAGGAAGGAAGCTAGAAAAGCGATTAGCTAGTTTAGAACTTTGGAAGATGTACCAACAGGAGAGGGAGGAAGAAACTCCTATAGATTGGATACTTAAAATATGCAAAGAGGGGGTTGAGGAGCCCTCTGCTCCTCCCACCCAGGCTGAAACAGGAGACGAAAGCAAGAAAGACGATGGGTTATATCCATTGAGAGAGCTTAAAGAAGCAACAGGGTATAGCAACCTAGCATATGAGTCACCTGTGCAATGCAGTGACGAAGAAGTGGAGAAAGATACTGAGAAAGATGTAATTTCTAAGGTCCCCAGGGACAAGGAGAGACACGATAAGGAAAGAAGTGATCAAGCAAGTATATCTATAGATTCGGGAAGAGAAATAAAATGATGGAAAGGAGAAAGAGACAAGGCTGATGAGATAGCGCTTTTACAGAATTAATGGATGGGTGGTCAGATTTCATCAAAACCCGATGGTAAGAGCATTTAGGATGTAAGACAGCAGGAAGATCAGACAAACAAGACAAAAGAGATAAGGAAAGAGAAGAATGATTGAAAGATGAATGGGGTGAAAAGTAAGGATAGGCAGAGACGAGAGCAGTTATATCAAGAAGAACAATTGAGAAAACAGGAGAGAACAGAGGAGCAAATAACATGTGATAATAGACAGAGAGCGATCGATGAACAAGAAGACCTAGAACAAAGAAGAATAGAAGCAGAGGAACAGAAATTAAGGGATAAAAGAATGCAAAGGAAAAAGATGAAGATATGCACAGGGCAAATGAGAGAAGGGATAGGAAGAAAAGAGAGGAAGACAGACTAATATAGGAAGCAAGGAAACAAAGGGAATTTGATGATGATCTGGATCGAAAAAGAAGGCAGAGAGCACGCGATCTTGAGCGCCTAGAGGAGGAGATAAGAGATCCCGAACCAGAAGTAGCATGGGACGAGTTTGACTCAAGGAGCATTGGGGAAGTGATCAATAAAGTATATCATGCCATGAAGACCCAGAAAGAGTTAAAGGGGAAAGGAAAAAATGATTGACTCAAGAGCACTCAGTTATATGATACAGCTAGATCCTCATGTAGTGCAAGGCCAAAGGAGCTGTCTCTAGATAGACTGACTTTGAGCAGAGAGGACGATGAGGAAAGTCACACAAGTTGGGCACAGAATATGACAGATGAAGAAAGAGACACCTCCCAAGGGGAAGGAAGAAGGGATTTATGTGGCCCTGAGGGATGTTTTTCAATGGAGAAAGAACTGAGATGGTCTGATTTAAACATACCTGAAACGAGGGCCCAGAGCCACTGACACAGTCAGATCGTCCCAAGGGGCAATTCCATAGTGAAATGGGAGAATTGCCACCTTATGTGAGCAGACTAAGATCTCTACCTGGTAGAAGGCTATATGGTAATATTGTTCCTGCATTAGAAAGACAAATGATGAGAGGTGAGAATGAATTTGGGACGTCACTGTTTCCCTCATTGGAAAAGAGAGGGGCGTGACCACAATATATACCGTGGCCCCGGATGGAGAAAGATAATTTAAGATGTCACCATGTTAACATCTGACCATGTGCACTTTTGTAGGCTCCTATATGAAAATAATTGCAAAAAAGATGATGCCCGGAAAGGCGAGAAATATGCCATTGAAGGGGCAATGTTGATGAGTGTAGATGGAGCAAATCCACAGCAGAATGCAAGCACGGTGAACAACCAGAGGCAGTTCGATCAAAGCAATAATGAGTTTACACCGCATGGAAGAGGTGGATTTCGGGGAAGAGGTTTTCAGAATAATCAAGGAAATTCTCTGAATAATCAAGGAGGTTTTCAGAACAATCAAGGAGGGTTTCAATACATGCAGAAGGACGGTCAGAATATACAGGATGTGCAGGTTAGGAGGCCACCCCTATGTTGGACATGCGGGATGACAGGGCATTTTGCTCGCATGTGTAGAAGTCAAGGGTTCATGCAGAACGACCAGTTCTCAAGAGGGGGTATGTCAAACCCGCATGCATATTCGCAGCAGTATAATGATGGGTTTGCTCAGAATCAAACAGTGCAACAACAGCAAGCACTGAGAGTGCAGCAAGGCTTGCAGACACAACAGCTAACAGTGGTTCCACCACAAGGACAGTCGCAGCATGTGTCCATGCAAATTCAGGACAGCTAACTACACCTAAGATAGGGAGTGTCACAGTTGGTGGAGGGAATACTTTTTCACGCAACAGAACAAGTCTGTACCCGTAATAGAACAGCTCACTGGGAGACTTGATGTGTTATGTCCTATCCGTGACACCAAATCCTCATGAGGAACCAAGGGTTGACGTCACTATAGGGGGTAAATACATTTCATTCCTAGTAGACACAGGTGCAGCATGCTTATGTATATGTGAGGGAAAGTTTTTAATTTCTGACACCGCCATGAATACTCAGGGCTTTTCTGGAGCTACAAGTTGAGTTCCTTTTACTGAAGAGTTACCAGTCTCTATAGGAGAATGCAATATGAAGGTGCCTCTGCTATATTCCAGGCAGACACCTGTCAATATATTGGGTCGAGATTTGATGACAAAGCTCAATATGACAAATTTTGTTTACAACACAGGTATGCATTATTTAAACATGTGTGAGATTATTAGAGCATTTGCAGGACATGTAGCCATAAGAGCGATACCCTTGGAGCCAGAAGTCTTTTATTATGGAGTGCATGCTCTATTGGCATATCTGCCAGGCCTAGCTGACAGAGGAATGATGATACCTGATGAATATTTGTTTAGACCAAAGATACCTATGCATGAAGAGGAAGGGCAAGTATTTCCCTTGAAACTACGAGTAGCTATAGTGCGAGGTGAAATGATTTGCTTGATGGGAACGATGACAAAAGCAGACAATGGTGTACAGTGATCACTATTGGAGAGGGTTACAGATTAACTGACGTCACAGATGAGGACATATTTGGCGGTCATCTATCTGATGACAAAGTAGTATCTGAGATGAGTAAATCTTATTGGGTGAGAGCAATCAAACGTGAGGTACCTCAGAAAATGATGATAGCACAGCAACTTCCCGAATATTTTGATGAGGATATGGCAAAAGTGGCAGTTTCATTATGCACCACAGGCCCCTATGACGTAGGGCTGTTGAAGGAGGTTGGGGAAGTAAAGATTAAATGAAAACCAGGAGCAATTTTACCTCGAGTATGACAATATCCCATGTCTAGAGAGGGAGATGAAGGTATTTTCAAAACAATTTCCGCCATGACTGAGCAGGGCATCTTAGTGATGTCAGAGTCACCATATAATACTGCTGTGTATCCTATCAAGAAATCTAAGGGGGGGTCTTGGAGACTAATACAAGATTTGAGACAAATAAACCAAATTGTAGAAGCTGAGTTTCCTCTAGTCTCGAACCCGTCTACAATTCTATGTAACATACCTGTTGAAGCACAATATTTCACTGTGATTGATTATAAAAATGTGTTTTTCTCAATCCCACAGACTTGCAGGATCTGACATTATTTACTTTTAGACAAACAAGATTAAAAAGCACTCACTTGCCTCAAGGGTACTGTGAGTCTCCATCAATTTTCAATAGAGTCCTACGGATGGACTTAAACATGCCAATGTGGAAAGTGTTGTTCTGCCATACGTAGATGACCTATTAGTTTGCAGTACTACAGAGGAAGAAAGCAGGCGAGATTCTGTCAGGCTGATGATAATACTTGCTGACAAAGGATATAAGCTTTTTTTTTTTAAACTTTGTTTATTGAGGGGAACAATTCACAGCAAGACAGTTCTCATAAACAGTACAGTATAGCATATGTATAATATTGACAATGGCATATATCTGTGGAAATAAGACAGGTATCGTCACCTAAGGCGACGGGGTAGGTGTTACATCGGCATCGGACATCAAATCACATAGATACAAATGTAGTAGCGACCATATATCTTTAGGACGAAAGGGTGTCGGGACTGATAAAACAAAGAGTTCCTCGTCATCGTTCACCATACACAAGTCTTTCAGGAAATTGGATCGGGTAGGCCCTGCAGTGGATTTCCAACATTTTAGCATGCAGCGTTTGGCAATAATACATGAGATGTTAAATAGTCTCCTCGTGGTCTCCTTCACCTTCCGAATGTCACCAAGCAGGTATTTTAGGGGGGACAGGGTGGCTGGGATCGCCGTTATCTCCTCAAGGAGCTCAGCCACTTCTCGCCAAAAGTTTGTGATAACAGGGCACGACCAGTACATATGATATACCCCAGCATCAGGAGCGCCACATTTCAAACATGTCCCTGTGCAACCCTCCACAAACTTAGCCAGTCTGGCTGGGGAGTAATGTAGCTGGTTCAGTATTTTAAATTGGATCAGTCGGAGGCCAGAGTTCATGGAGACCGATTTGGTAAGTTGACAATATTGGGCCCATCTCACGTCATCGATCTGAGTACCCACATCCTGCTCCCAGGTTTCTCTGATAGTGTTTCGTGAGGGGGGGTGTGATTGCACCAGGGTGTATAGCGACGTGATTCCCTTACCATGACTGTCCGTCGTCACCATGGCTCTGATACACTCATGTGCCTGGGGATCTACCGGGAAGGAAGGCCATTTGGCAGCAAAAGCGGTTCTCATACAATAGTATTGAAGATGTTTAAGCTGACCCCCTCCCACCGCCCCCGTGAAATGTGCAAGTTCACAAAATGTGCCATCAGGGAACATATCCCGTAACCTGAAGAGTTTATTCGGGTCCCAGGTTTGCTGAAGGGCCCTGTCGAAGGTCGGGGAAACACTGGAGAAGTTCCACAGGGATATATCTGGGTCATAGGGGACCTCCAGGCCAATCCTTTTATAGACCCTGGACCACGCCCGTGTAGTGACGTATACTGAGTCGATAGGGCAGTTGTTACTATAGGTGGGGTTCAAAAGGACCAAACGTATATCATTAGGGCGGACTGCATGCTTTTCAAGAAGAATGTGTGGGGCTGTGTCCTCGGGGTCAAACCAATGCTTTACGAATTGTGCCTGTGCTGCTATGCAATACAATTCAAAATCAGGGGCTGCAATACCGCCCTGTGAGTATGGCTCCACCATTTTATCCAACCCCAACCTAGCAGTTTTCTGTTCCAAATAAAGGAAGATGCCAGAGACCTAAGTTTGACAAAAAAGGTTTTACCGGGCCAGATCTGGATGTTATTGAAGAGATACAGGAGTTTGGCTAATACTACCATTTTAAGTAGGGCCACTCGCCCTTATAGGGACAGAGGGAGATTAGCCCATAGGTGGAGCTTGGTCGAAAGGGTGAGAAGTAGTTCGCCGTGATTGTGTGAGTGCAGCAGCTGTCTATCTCTAGCCACCATTATTCCCAGGTATCTCACCAGCGTGGGGGCAGGCTTAAACCCTGTGATGCAAGATAGGTTTTGTTTGTTTGTTTATTATTTATAGCGCGCACCAAACCCGAGGGTAACCGGGCGCGTTGTTCAAGGATACTTTAAACTTTACAGGTTACGCATGCTTACAAATGGTGGTAATACATAGTAGAAATTACATAATGCAGGACAATAGGGAGAGTATACATTGTGCATAATATAAACATATAACATAATATATACAGGAAATATGCAGTAGGAAGATAGAGAGTATTTAGTTATGTACATAGTACGACTGTAGGACAGTAGTTATATTAGTGTAGGGCGGGACTATCGGTCAGTTTCTTTGATCCAGTTGATACAGTTGGATCTGAAGAGGGCGTAGGATTGGGTAGATCTCAGGCCGGGCGGGAGGGAGTTCCAAAGCTGGGCAGCTTTGACCGGGAAGCTATTTCCTCCGGCCGTACTTAGTTTGAATGGGGGGATCACTAACTGGTTAGAGTATGCTTCTCTCGTGGGTCTAGTGGAGATTTTTCTGTTGAATCTAGCGGCTAGGTATTTGGGTGCTAGATGGTTGATACTTTTGAAAGTTAGAGAAGCTGTCTTGAGTTTGATTTTGTCCACTGTGGAGAGCCAGTTGGATTGTCTTCTAGCTTCTGAAATATGCTCCCTTCTTGGAATTCCTAAGGCTGCTCTAAGAGCATTGTTCTGTAGTGTTTGAATTTTTTGCAACGTATGTTTATTGGCTCCTAAGTATAGTGCGTTGCAATAGTCCAATTTCGACAGCACTAATGCTCGAGCAAGGGTTAGGCAGTTGGCAGTGGATAGGTATGGTTTTGCGGCTCTAATCAGCTTGCAGGTATATGCGGTGCTGGATGCCATTGCGTTCACCTGTTTGGTTAGGGAGAGGTGGGAATCAAGGTAAAACCCTAATGTTTTTACTTCTTTTGCCACCTTGATAATATTGCCGTCTATGATGAAGGAGGAGTATTCTTCTTTTAATCTATTGATGTTTTGTTTGTTCCCCAGTATGATAAGTTCCGTTTTGTCATCATTCAGGCATAGCCCGTGGGTGGCCATCCATGCCTGAATGATGAGATAAATCTTGTTCACCAAGGCCAAATCTTGTTCATAATCCCCTGAAAGTGGTATGAGAATCTGAGTGTCATCCGCATAGTTAGTGTAGGTAACACCCAGATCATCTAGATCATCGAACAATGGCTTCGTGAAGATGTTGTACATAGTGGGGGAGACACAAGAACCTTGTGGGACTCCACATGTGATGGATACAGGGTCAGCAGCAGCAGAAGTAGAGAAGACTCTCATAGTTCTACCGGTTAGGAATGATTTGATCCATGCGATGGCATGTGTGGAGAAATGGGCAGCTGTTTCTAGGTGGGTGCAGAGCACATCATGATCCACCAGGTCGAAGGCTGCAGAGAGGTCCAGTAAGAGGAGTAGGGCCATCTTTCCAGAGTCTCTCAGCTCATCAACCTGAGTTTTAAGATCGATGAGCGTGGTTTCAGTTCCGTGCTGGGGTCTGAAGCCTGATTGTCTTGTGCCTAAAAGGTGGTGCAGCTCCAGATGTTTTTGGATCTGTAGGTAGGCTACCCTGTCTAGGATTTTTAATAGGAAGGGTACCGTTGTGATAGGCCTGTAGTTAGTCGGGATGGATGGGTCCAGTGTTTGTTTTTTTAGGAGGGGGAGGACCCAGGATTGCTTGAGGTTATCTGGTATTGTGCCTGAAGCAAAGGAGGCATTAATAAGCTTAGAAATGAATGGGGAGAGGTCTCTGGCCGCTTCCTTTATTAGTTGGGCTGGGCATAGGTCGCCTCGGCAATTGGATGGCTTGAGTGAGAGTATTATCTTTTCAGTCTCGAGTATAGTTACTTTCGAGAAGTTAAATTTATAGTCTAGTTTAGTGCTGGTTGGTGGTTTGCCTCTTGGGTTAGTTGAGGGTGGGATATTCTGTTTCTTTATCTCAATTTTTGTTTGGAGTGTGGCAATTTTGTCATTTAGCGCTTGTTGGATGTTCGAGCACCATATTTTATTTTTGTCGCAATTATCTTGGACAGGAATGGGGTTTTCTAATTCCTTTAGTATAAGGAATAGTTCTTTCGTTCCAGATTTGGCCTGCAGTATTCTGTTGTTGAAGTTTTCTCTTTTTGCTTTCTTTATTTCATTTTTGTAGATCTTAGAGGCATTGATGAGTGTAGTTTTGTTTGTCTCTGTTGGGGTTAGTCGCCAAGCAGATTCGCATTTACGTTTTTCAAGTCTTAGAGATTTAAGGTGAGGAGTAAACCAGGTGTTTAGGTGAGCTCTAGGCTTGCTCTTTCTCAGTTTCAGTGGGGCAATAGTATCTAGAGCTGTAGCCATAGAAGAGTTGAATTCATTTACTAGTGATGAGGTGTCCAATGAGTCAGGTTGAGAGTTTAATCTAGGGAGGATGAGTGGTAGTAGTTTTTCTGTAGTTATAAGTTTTTTGTTTCTAGTTGGCAAGGGGGGAGCCAGAACATTTTCAATAGGTAGGGCCAAGTTAACATTTAGGAGGAAAGTTATCAGTGCATGATCAGTCCAGATTTGTGGGGTGATATCGACAATCGTTGTATTGCAGTTATAGTCAGCAACCCAGTCAAGTATACGGCCTTTTTCGTGTGTGGGTTGTAGGATTTTTTGGGAGAAGCCTAGTTCTGAGATGACATTAGTGATATTAGTTGCTTGCAGGTCTTTAGGGTCATTGTAGCCTAGGTTTAGGTCTCCCAGAAGGATAGCTTGGGATGAAGTTTTTAGGTTGTTTGAGAGGATTGTGGAAATGTCCTCCTCGAACGTGCCAATAGGGCCAGGTGGTCTATAGATAAGGTGAATAGTAATAGTTTGAGAGGGAGATGCGAGGAGTTTAGCAGTTAATGATTCGCAGGAGTTAGTTGTTGAACTTGAGTCAATTTTTAGGGTGAGATTATTTTTAGCGATAATAGCTAGGCCACCTCCTCGAGAGTTGACTCTGTCTTCTCTAAGTATGGTGTAATTATGGGGTAAGGCAAGCATTAGGGCAGGTCCTGCAGCTTTGTGCAGCCAAGTTTCTGTTATGGCGAAGATGTCATAGTCTCCTATTTGAATGAGATCCGCAATTTCAGTAGCGTGTGCTATTAGTGACCTGGCATTAATAAGGGCGCACTTCAGTTGGATGTTAGGCTTTACTGTGGCCTGGGTAGCATTACTTTTCTTTTTTGGTATGCTAATGTTGGTGTTGGGCTGCTTATTTAGGCGGTTGTTGCGATGGAGGTCAATTTTTACAGGGGGAGTGTTTCGGATGTTAGCGTTACTTCTATTGCAGGAGGTATTGAGTCTGGCTAATGGTTCGTAAATTTTAGGTAGTCTCGAGCGTAGTTTTGCGTTTCTATTTGCGATGTCACAGGGAAGGTGTGTTAGTGATTGGTGAGTAATAAGTGAGTGTGAAAGTTGATGGCTGGGCTCTAAGGGGGGAGTTAAGAGTCCTTCATCTACAGGCGGTATGCCCTGTAGTGTGGGCCTCGGATAGTGGTTTACTTTAGGCATTGTGGTCCAAAGGGCTGACAGGTAAATAAAAGTTAGTATCATTGTGGCCTGGTTTTAGGCTGTTGGTTTGCAAGAGTCAGGTATCTCTAGGCTAGATGGAACAATCATATGTAGGCTAAATACAGTCAGGGACAGGCAATGTAGTCTGGGGCGATCATAGGGCACAGCACAGTTCAAAGTAGTCTAGGGCGACCATAAGGCACAACACAGTTCAAATGTGGTCAGGGGCTACCATAAGGCACAACACAGTTCAAATGTGGTCAGGGGCTACCATAAGGCACAGCACAGTTCGAATGTGGTCAGGGGCGACCATAAGGCACAACACAGTTCAAATGTGGTCGGGGGCGACCATAAGCACAACACAGTTCAAATGTGGTCTGGGGCGACCATAGGGCACAACACAGTTCAAATGTGGTCTGGGGCGACCATAAGGCACAACACAGTTCAAATGTGGTCAGGGGCGACCATAAGGCACAACACAGTTCAAATGTGGTCAGGGGCTACCATAAGGCACAGCACAGTTCAAATGTGGTCAGGGGCGACCATAAGGCACAACACAGTTCAAATGTGGTCGGGGGCGACCATAAGGACAACACAGTTCAAATGTGGTCTGGGGCGACCATAGGGCACAACACAGTTCAAATGTGGTCTGGGGCGACCATAGGGCACAACACAGTTCAAATGTAGTCTGGGGCGACCATAGGGCACAACACAGTTCAAATGTGGTCAGGGGCGACCATAGGCACAACACAGTTCAAATGTGGTCAGGGGCAACCATAAGGCACAACACAGTTCAAATGTGGTCAGGGGCGACCATAAGCACAACACAGTTCAAATGTAGTCGGGGGCGACCCCCGTATTAGGGGTCAAAGGAAAGATTTCAGATTTGGGGACATTGATTTTATATACCGAGTATTCCGAGAACTTGTGTATGTCAGCCATAATGTGTTGCACATTCTCATGTGGGTCCCGGACATACAACAGTGTATCATCCGCATACAGAGATATGATCTGGGGAGGGCAAGTCATCCTGAGTCTTCTATGCGAGTGGTGTTCACGAATATATTCCGCCATTGGTTCAATAGTGAGGGCAAACAGAATGGGTGAAAATGGGCAGCCCTGCCTGGTCCCCCTGTGCAGATGGAATGAAGGGGACAGGGTGTTATTTGTTAGGACCTTGGCGGATGGTTGAGTATACAGCAGCCGAACGCATTTAATAAAATACGGTCCAAGTCCAAACCTCTCGAGTACAAGGAGGAGGTATGTCAAGGAGACGGAATCAAAGGCCTTTTCGGCATCGAGGGCCACTACGGCCGCCCTTGCCTCCGGGTCTATTTGTGCCAGCACATTGAGCAGTCGTCGAAGGTTTAAAGCCTTGGATCTAGTTGGTATGAAGCCAGCTTGATCAGGGTGGACCAGGATTGGCATGTACGGAAGGAGCCTGGTGGCCAGTACTTTAGCGAAGATTTTCACATCGGTATTGATTAGGGAGAGGGGCCTGTAGGAGGCCATATCTTGTGCTGGTCTACGTGTCTTCAGAAGGACCGTAATAACTGCCTCACGCATCGAGTCTGGAAGGACACCACAATTCATGGCCTCCTCTCATACTTTCAGTAACAGTGGGGCCAATACGGCTTGAAATTCCTTGTACAGTTCGGCAGTCAGGCCATCCGAGCTAGGGGCACGGCCACCAGATAAAGATTTAATGGCCTTGTTCAGTTCCTCAATAGTCACGGCTTGATGTTTCGCGTCGTTTCAGTGAATGTTGGGAGATCAAGGGAGTCTAGATATTCGAACGTGTCTTCCCTGGTTTTAACATCGTGATCAGAGTATAAAGCAGAATAAAAATCAGCAAAAGTAGTGTTGATATCGCATTCTTTTATTGACCGTGACCCCAGCCGGGTTCTGGATACTAGCGATTGGATTAAGGTGCCTATCTGTTTTAAGCATGTTGGCCAGAAATCTCCCCGCCCTATTGCTCTCCCCGTATCTGCAGGCCTTAGCCGGGGCAGCCATGTACAAAACTACCCTATTGGCTAGTTCATTAAATTCCTTGAGGGAAGCGTGTATCTTAGACAGGGTTTCCTTGTTCAATGTGGCACTATATTCCGTCTGTAGTGTATCTATTGTGGCTTCAGCCACACCCAGTTCCCTCCTTACCACTCTCAGCATACCTGTAGATTACACAGTATAGTACCCCAGACCCAAACCTTGAATGCCTCCCACAGGATAGCATAGGTGCTCACAGAACCCTCGTTCAACTCCAAAAACTCCTCGATTTCAGTATGTAATGCCTCACATATATTGGGGTCCCTAAGGATTGCAGAGGGCATCCTCCACCTTCTAGCCGGAGGTGGGGAGTCACCCAGGCTGATGTTCAGTGTTATCGGCGAGTGGTCTGAGAGTGTGCGGGGGTGTATTGCACAGTCATTGATCTCGGCGGAGAGGGACGAGCTAATAAGCCAATAATCTATACGGGAGTGGGAGTCGTGAACAGATGAGTAGAAAGTGAATTTCTTCTCAAGTGGATACAACGTGCGCCATGCGTCAATTATGTTAGTCTGTTCCATCATCTGTTTAACGGCAAGAGCCGCTTTGGACGGGGCCCTGGGGGACGTAGATGAGCGGTCCAAGGAGTGATCGAGGATCATATTGAAATCTCCGCCCCATATTATTTGTGCCTCTATCGATGTGGATATCATGTCAAGGATTGCGCGATAAAATAGCGGGTCATCAATATTAGGACCATATGTATTAATCAACAGGATTTGCCGTCCCGCCACCTCCCCCCATACCAACACGTATCTACCCAAAGCGTCTATCTTACTAGCAAGATCCCTGAAGCACAGCTTGGAGTGTATAAGCATCAGGACTCCCCTGGATTGTGTTGAATATTCTGTGAAGTACCTATGAGGGCCCCACCGTGGAAGGAATTTATTGTTGATACTCCCCATCGCATGTGTCTCCTGTATCAGAAGGATATGGGGATCATGGTGTGTAATGTATGCAGCAATTTTCCTTGCCTTGACTGGGTTGTTGAGACCCCGAATGTTCCAAGAAAGTAGTCGAATGTTCAACCCACCCTTAGCCTGCGCCATAGCTGCCTATCAAAGGGGGCATTTGCCAATCATGGCGCCACTGTCTAAAGTTTTGGAAGAGTCTCGCTGAAGAACAGTCCCCTGGTTTTAACTTTATAACATCCCCAACCATGCCTGGCAGAGTACCAGGACAAACTCTTACCCTCTTCCCCTTCCAACCCCCACCCGCATCATCAACCCCAAACCGATGATGTATCCCATCAACCATAACTTGGGAAGTCTCCTGGGCGTGTGAGCTGTACTCACGTGACTGAACACCATGTGGGGGGGCTCACGGCCCTACAACAATATATGGTGGACAGGGCCACCTCGCCGTCGATGGGTTATCAAATTCATGGTAAGGCAGTGTAGAGCAAGTCCCTTCAGCCAGCATGGTCCTCCTGTTCTGGCACCCGCCGGGGCGGCAGGTTACAATTAGCTTCCCGGTTCCCCGGGGGAAGGGGGATTGAGGCCTCGACATACATCATGGCCTCCGTAGGATTGTCGAAAAAGTGTGCACGGCCTGCGTGTTGGATGCACATTTTAGCCGGGAAGACAAGCGCATATGGGATCTGGCGTAGTCTCAGCTGTCTCTTGACCGGTTCATAGGATCTTCTCAGTGTCTGCACATTGGTCGAAAAGTCCGGATATATGTGTATCCTGTTTTCTTCATAATACAGGGATCCTTTTTCTCTGGAAAGCCTCAGGATAGTGTCTCTATCTCTATAATTCATAAGTCGGGCAATGATCGTGCCAGGCGGCTCTCCAGGCTTAGGAGGGGAGGCCAGGGTGCGATGGGCCCGCTCCAAGAGGAAATGATCAAAGAAAGCATCGGGGCCCAGGAGGGATTTCAGGAGGTTTTCCACATGGCGCTCCATGGAGCCCTTACCAAAGGATTCGGCTACTCCGACCAGGCGGATATTGTTTCTCCTGGAGCAAGATTCCAAGTCCTCGCACTTGTTCTGGGTTTTATGCAGGTCTCCCTTCAACTGGGCAATATCGCGGCTACGTTGTGCTATCGAGTCCTCATTAACTCCAATCCTGTTCTCCGCCTCCGTAGTGCGAGTACTTTCCTTATCAACACTAGCCTTCAAAGAGCTGATTGTGGCCCCTATGTCGTCCAGTTTGCTGTTCACCGCCAAGAATCCACTTTGGACCATCGTTAGTAGTTTGTCCACTCTCACATCCATTGGAGACTCCAGCTGGCTGCCCGAGGGCTCAGCGGGTGTCTCGGCAGGCCCATGCGGCTGGGAGCTGGCAAAGGAGTCCATCGGACCAGTTTTCTTGGAGCCCATACTTTTTTTCTCGTTGCGGCCCATGTGTCAACTCTGTTGGGTTGCGTTGCGTTTGCCCACGCTCTAGCGCCCAGTGATAGGTAGTGGTTGGCAATCGTTGGCACTTAGGAGTGTGGCGTACACCGCTTATGAGTATATAAGAGAAAGACAGCAGGGCACCCACCTTATAATGCTATCGGCAGGCCCCAGCGAGTGAACGCAACCGGCCCGCCGCCGTCGACAAGGCCCGACCCGCGGTCAGTCAAGGATCAATCCGTGGGGTAGTAGCGGCACAGGGAACGGGATGACAATCTCGACGAAAAGAGCAATGTTCCGTCCGGACCAGGTGTGCGGTGTATACCCAGGAGAAGGATCGAGGGCCCACAGGATATATCCACCGGCAACTCAGAAAGGCGCGGAGCGCGGCCCCTCCCCCTTCGGCCTGCGCATGAGCCAGCACCCCCGGCCGTCGCGTGATTTCTCCTGGAGCCGTGGGCCGGATACACCTCTGCCGCATTCACGGTATAAGTTTGCAGTCCGATTTCTCAGGATTCCGCCGGCGTTTCTACATGAAAATCGGTGGAGTGATGCCGCAGGCTCTCCACCGCCGAATGCGGGTGTTTATTGGCGTGCAGGCGGCCCCAAACAGGATAAATTAATAATAGGATATGTTACGGGCCGGAGCTCTCCCCTCAGGCGGCCATCTCCGTCATGCGCAACAGCGCCCCCTGACAAAGGATATAAGGTTGACAAAGAAAAGTTACAGTATTGTTAACAGGAAGTGCTGTATATTGGCCAATTGATTTCACATGAAGGAAAAAGGTTACTCCTGAGAGGGCACAAACTGCAAAATCACACACGATAAAGCACATGCAGAGGTTTTTGGGACTATGCAATTATGTTAGAGCATGGGTCTTTGATTACAGTTTATATATAAGGCCTTTACAACAGGCTTTAAAGAAAGCACAGGCAACACAGGAAAAAATAGTGTAGACTGAGAAAATGGAGGATGCATTTGAATAGCTGAAAAAAGCTATTTGTACAGCTCCAGTTTTAGGTATTCCCAATTATGCTGAGGAATTCTTTTCATTCTCGCACACATAAGGTACTGTTATGACAGCAGTCCTCACACAGAGAACCACAATGGGGTACAAGCCCCTTGCATATTACATTGGGATTTTAGACCCAGTGATGAGAGGACACCTCCTGTGCGAACAGTTTTTGGCTGCCGCACCGTTCGCCATAGAGAAAGCTGCAAGCATAGTGAAGGGATGTTACATGGCACTATTTTAGAGCAAGTACTATTTGCTATCCTAGAGGAACCTAAGGGCACATTGACTTCTCAATGGGTTTCTGCTAAGGAGGTAGTTATATCAAATCCAGTGATCAAAATAGTTTGATGCAGAGTAGTGAATCCTGCCATGTTTGTCGCCGAACCATTGGCAGAGGATGAGCATGCGCATGACTGTGCAAACTATGAAGAGTTCTATGAGGAAATCCCAAGAGTAAAAGAAAATGCCTTGCCAGGTGGAGAAATAATTTTTTTGATGGTTCTTCGTGAATCAATCAAAATGATGGGCAGAGATATACAGGTGCTTTACCACAGCCAATGGGGAGTTTCAGACATTGGTAAGTGCACGACGCCCGCCCGTCCATTTTTTTAACACAAGCTCCAGAATTAGTGGTGCTGATTGTCGCGCTCGAGAACCATGCAGACCAGGAAGTAACAGTGTGCAGCGATTATGCCCATGTGACGTCAATGGTGTATGCGGGGTTAGCACATTGGAAAAGAAGGGGCTACCTCCGAGCAGATGGCACACCAGTGCAGCACTCAGACTTATTGGACAGGCTTATTAAGGCACTACAGCTCCTAGTGGCCATCACAGTCATTAAATGCGCAGCTCATACTAAAAAGACATACTTTATTTCACTCGGAAACCAGGCAGCAGACGATGAAGAAAAAATGACTCCATGTTCAGAAAATACAATGTCCTTTGAAGCACCCGATGTAAAGGAAAAAATGGTTGTGTTGATGAATGTGGTTGAAAAGTATGGTGATTTATCGTGAGCATAGCTTATGGAGGTTCAGGGGAAAGAATTGCAAGATGAGAAAGATTTGTGGACACAAAGAGGGTGTTATTTAAACCCCTCTGAAGCATTGTGGTGACAGGACAGCACTGGTAAACCAGTGATGCCTGTAGCCTTATTGAGGGTGGCGCTAGAACAGCTAGTCTACCCTGCACACACAACTAGGGATAACCTTGCGGCAACAATTGTTGAAGATTGGTTTATACCAAATCCGTTAGAGCACGTTGCATTCTTTATGACGAACTGTATCATTTGTCAAAAATTCACCGATGGGCATACACTGCGCATAGTTAGGGTGGTCATTCCAAGACCCACTGGTCCCATCCAACATTTGCATATCGACTATATTGATATGTGTCAAGTATTTTATGGGTACAGCTACATGATTGTTGTGGTCTGTCCCTTCTCAAGGTGTATTGAGGCAGGTCCCTGTACGCATCCAGACTCCACCTGTGCAGCTAAATCTTTGGTGCAAGAAGTGTTTCCTAGATGGGGAGTATGTGAGGTTATAAGGTCTGATAATGGTCCACATTTTGTGAACCAAATATTTGAGCAAATCAGCTTGTTGCTTGGTATAAAGCACATGTTTTCCTCTGCTTATCATCCCCAAGGAAATGGGATTCTTGAGAGGCTCAATGGCTTGCTTAAAGAAAGGAAAGCCAAGTAGAAGATTACTCTGAAGAAAGGGTGGTTACATTGCCTATGACTGGCATTATATTCTTTGAGAAACCAACAAGGTTCTGACCACCATTTCACGCCTCAGGAAATCGCAACTGGAAGGTGGATCAGAACACCCCTAATGCCTCCATCCTGAGTTAGAAGTGATGCTCAGTCAACTGCAGATGTGATTGAAAAAGAAATGTATGATTATTTGAACTGTATGACTTCCAGTATTTCTATCATTTCAGGACAGCTGCAGCGAAAAGGGTGCAGGGCAGTACAGAACACAGAAGGAGATGCTTCAACAAATCAACCTCAGGAATTACAACTTCCCCAACTATTCACCAAAGATGCGGTCCTAATTAGGAACCACATGAGAAAAAGGTGGGACGAACCTGGTTTCAATGGACCATTCGTGGTTGAGGATGTCACGCCGTCTGCTGTCAAAGTGCAGGGCAGGTGTGCTTGGATTTTTCCTGGTGACTTAAATATATTTTCTGGAACAACCTCTCAGCCCTCCGCACCCCACCAAGCAGTAAGTACAAGCTTCGGGGAAGAACCACAGCACGTGCAGATGAGATCTATGACGAGAAAGAAGGATGCAGAAGCTGAATAATAAAGAAATAAAGACTTTTTGTTGGACTGTGACTTGGCTCAGACACTCTTTCAAGCCACCTTTGAAAGGGTCAGAGAAAGCTGATGCAACCCCGCTGTGCTGATATATCAGAGTAAAAGAAAAGTATTTGTTTTAAAGCCACAGAGGAGTTTATTGACTTTGAACTGCGGCATGATAAAGCCTTGATAAGAAGAGAGATGCCAGACTATGATCATGGCTTTGATAACTGGAAGAGAGTGCAGTATCCTTATTCATTCTACACTGAGTTCTTGTTCGGATTTGCCCATGGTGTTATCCAATGACAACATCACAAGGATCATATTTGAAGTTTTTCTTTATGTGCTGCGCTCTTATCCAGCAATCGTGGTGACAACTTTTATTCTACGTACATTTCTGCAAGATCCTAAGAATGGTCCAATAGTAAAGAGGCTACTTGCAGCAATTATCAAACCAGTGTTGCAGTTACCTGAATATAGAGGGGATAGCACAAATGCCCCGGTCACCTGAGGCTGCACGCAGACTTGTCAATGTGGTGTTTTTTCGTCTGCTTGAAGAATATCCACAACTTGATGTACTCACATTCCTAAGGGACCCCAGGAATACTGAAACTTTAACTGTGATCTTGGAGGGAATCATCATTCAAGTCAGCCTATATTCTGAGAGAACCCACAGGACGGTGGTGTGAAACTTTCCTTCGAGAGACAGATCGAGAAGGTTGCTGGCAAAGACCGACATTTTGTTTCATGCTGAAAGAAGTTCATCATGTCATCTGGCTTGAAGTAAATTCGAGGAGTGGACTGGGAATTGATCTATATCATGGAAATGGTCTAAAACATATTGAGAGCAGCTTTCTTCTTGCTGGAGACATTTCTATTTTGCATGTTTAAAAACGGATTCCAGGAAAATAAAGATCGAGAGTTCATTTCTGTTATTCAGCAAGTAGATTGGTTGATCCACAATGAGGGTGCCAAGGCAGGACAGCAACTTCCAGAAGGAGTGTTTAATGCTAATGTATTAAATAATTACTTTTTCCTTCTTTGGGCAATACACATTGGCAGTTCTAGGAGCAGCTTTGTGATCTTGGATGCAGGAAGACATTCACGATGTCCACGGAAGAGGTGTTGTACATCTATGTACCTTTGCCTTATTTATGGATGTGTTCGGTTTATAATCATACTACCCTCACTCACAGTTTGCACATCCTACTACCTTGACGTAAATGGGACTAAGACTCCAGTGAATCTTCCTGAGCAAAAGTAAGTAGCAATTGTGGCAATTACGAACCACCCAAGGCCCTATGTAGTTATTACTGTTCCAAAGAATTATGACCCATTATCTGAGTTTGGTATAAGCACCATTAACAATCATTCAAATACAAGAAAGGTTGTAGAAATTATGTTTGGACACAAAAAGCAGGTCTGGCAAATTGGGCAAGATGAGAGGTTGCCAGA
The DNA here is from genome assembly GCF_040938575.1 of Ambystoma mexicanum. Taxonomy (NCBI): domain Eukaryota; kingdom Metazoa; phylum Chordata; class Amphibia; order Caudata; family Ambystomatidae; genus Ambystoma; species Ambystoma mexicanum. Next base: position 954,041,390 of record NC_090937.1, on the reverse strand, counting down.
CACAGTGCTGATGCAAGTAAAACATGCAAATATATCTGATCCTGTGGTAAAGAACCAAAAGATAACTCCCAGAAGACAGACATATATGGAGTTTATGCACAACTTTTTTAGGCCTAAATGGGCAGCTGAGCAAAGGAAACCTTCTGAACTTTCTCCCACCAGGGGAACATCAACAGGTGTACATCATCCGCTGACAGATGTGCCTATGATTTATCCAGAAAGAAGGAGTTATGCTGGTATACTTCTTGACATGATTCTGGAGGTCACATGAGGAGAATGAGAACTAAAAGAAACACTCACAAAGACAACTTTGAGCTACATCATTACTTGGACAGTACAGCACACTTGGGAAATAACATTTGGTTCCAACACATGAAAGAAGTGGGAAGAAGGACCTCAACAGAGGAGTGTTTTGTGTGTGCACTCATGTCATATAGTATGGGGAAGTCCAACATCTTCATAGCTATCAAAATAGATGTCCAGGCGGCTCATTGTCTTTCGCACATAGCACTTTGCAAAACCAGAGGCCAGTTTATGGGTCGAGATGCCTACCTCAAATGGCGAAATGAATGGACACATCCAGATGAAGATTATTACGTGCAAGATACCAAAACAAGAAACAGAGCTCATACCAAGAATCATGTGATCAAATATTTGAAGCCTGGAGTAAAATGAGCTGGAATCAGATGGGAAGTAAACAAGAAATTTGAGGTTGCAGGGAATTCAGCAGAAGACACACCAAGATGGAGGATTAGAGGTCAAATTGGGGATCTGTGTAATCACCTGATGGATGGGAAGAAGGAGTGGTCATCTGCAGATTTTGGGTGATCATTGGGTATTACAAACCAGTTATAAACATTGTGCAGAATGGCTGTAAGCCATTGTGGCCAAGACTTGCTAAATTACTGACTTGGCTTGAAGACAGAGGAGGGCCACGGCAGGTATGTACCCTTGGAAAGTTCATAACTGTGCTTCAGAAATAATGGCACTAGAAAAGATGGAGAGAATAAGAACTGTGGCCGAATCTTTGATGTTTGAGGAATGGTACATGGTACAGCAGTGATCATGGATCATTATTGTGCTTGTGCAGCCAGAGCCTACATCAAGTTGCCTGCAGACAGTATGCAGTAATAAAATTGCAGCAAAAATGTTGCCTTTACAAAAAATTGCAGGAATAATGCTGTGGTTTGACCCGGTATAGTTGTACCACATTATACCATTTAAGGGGAGCAGGGGTTGCTGGGGTGTCCCCCGCACCTCTGAAAAGGTATAATGGGTCTGGGGGTTGTGGGTGATCTGCATATTGACAGTTTCCCAAAAGCAGATGCTCACCTGAGGAAGAAAAGGTCTGTGGAGCTAATCAAGAGGATGAAGAGAGCTAACTATTTCTCAGCCAAGTCAATTGAAGCATTTGATGCCAAACCATACGAGCACAGACTGTTTAGCCAGACCGCATCTGTGTTTTCATTGATCTTCACGCTTGCTGTTCAGGTTGGGTAAACACCAAGTGGTTACAGATAACCAGGTGGGAATTGCTGCAGACAATTAACACTACAATAAAAGGATTTGATGCAATAAGGGAAGAGCTGAGAGCCATAAGACTGATGACGCTTCAGAATAGACATGTCTTGAACATGATCACAGTGATGGATGGAGGTGTTTGTGCAAGAAATGGAGCATCATGTTGCACATTTATACCTTCTCATGATGACAACAATGGAACACTTACAGAGGCCATAGACATGCTAACAGCACTCCATGGACAGATGATAGAGGAAGTAGAAGACAATGCTGATGATAGTTGTATTGGATAACTCTTCTCTTGGGTCCCACAATGGATGGCAGACATTTTCAAATTCTGATAGTGATGATATGACTTGGACTTTGTGTAATCAAGATAATAATCTCACAATGCAAGAAGACTGCAAAGAAGGCCAAAGGGATGAAGATCATGAATGATGTCAAATCAGGATGGAAGCCCAACAATCTGACAGATGAAGAGATCAAAGACTTTGTGAAGGCTAGTATCCATTCAGCTGCGGGGACAAAGTTCCTGTATCCAAAGAATCATAAGACATATGTAGGACGATGGATCTACTGCAGTACAAGTAGACAATGCCAGTTTATGACATGGAATAAGGACAGACATGTGAAAACGGTAGGATTCCTGAAGGGAGTCATCAAGATATGGGTTCCAAAGAAGTTATTCTTCAAACCAAGTTGCCTTAATGTAAAGGATGATGTGGAAGTGGTCAATGAATTGCCCAGAGGGGGGAGTGTAGAGAAGGAGCCAAGTACCCCCACCCAAATCGACCCGACCCTTTAACCTGTATGCTGAAAACCAAAGTATGAGAAGTATACAGAACAGCTGAATCGACAAAGAGCAGAATATGGACTCAGTCCAGTCCCAGTGAAAGGACCAATACCTAAGAGAATCTGGGAGCCAAGGTACCCATTGAGAAAACCATATCTACATACACAGAAATATGTGTCATGAAGCAACCCTGGTGGGTGTGGCTCCATTGGAGAAAGGGTTGTGATTGTAGTTGGAAGCTTCACTCTACAAACACTACCAACGCAATCAGGAGATGTGGTCTAGTCCTCAAACAAGGATGGCCGTTGACGCACTATGGCATTGCTATAACTACACACCGTGCTTTCCACTCTGTGCGTCGTATCTTTCTCCCTTGATACCCCGCTGCTGCACCTCTTACAGTTTTTCGCCCTTTGGATCTTGTGCCTTCCTGGAAGTACCCCTCATTTTTTCTCCCCTGTGCTCACGCTTTCACTGTTCTCCTCTTGTTCTTCCTACCATTGGTTTCCTCCGAGCCTCGTTCTCGGCTGGTACTCTCTCTTTCCAGTTACGTCTGATCTGTCTTCACCGGCTTTGCCACTTGCGCTGTTTACTCATTTCTCTCGTGACAGACTGAATCTATCTCCCGGTCCGTACATTTGTCACCTTTTCTGTGCTCCTGCACAGTTTAAAGACCCTCTGGCATTCTCGACTTTTGCTGTTATCTCGGTTTTTTTGTTTCTGTTTACTATTTCCTTACCTGTTTACCGGAGAGTACTTATCTCTCTATCATAGTACCATCCGCCTTACTCTGCATCCACATCAGAGTACAGCATAGCTTACTTAAGTGTAAGGTATTGAAAACCCCAACATCGTACTCCTGCCTCTCTGACACCTGAAGAGCTCCATCTTCCGAATATCATCAGGGACAATATTTCTGGAGGAATTTTTGTGCCAAGAGCTTTTTCCCAGCACTTGAGACCGGATCCCTGGGGTCCCCTTTGGTCAGGAATTTTCATCCTGCCAAGGTGGCCTCTGGTGGAGCCCGTCCTTACCTACACGAAAAGAAGGTTAAGAACAAGAAGGTTAAAACAGACAAGAAGACCCGGTGAAGAGAATCAACCGAGACCCTGTCCAACTCCTCAGAGAATAGAGGTGAGGAGGGGTCACGGGAGGGCTCACCTGATTGAGCCAGGGCTGCCAATATGATGGCCTTTTGAACGAGATCCATGAAGAAGCAGAACCAATAAACAATAAGGATGAATGGTAGGCGTACCAGCCACTGCCAAAATATATGTTATATGAAGCTGAAGGTGAAGTACATAAAAAGATGCAGTAATCAGAGAATTCAGATATTCTATAAGGCATCAAGAAAGCAATAAGGATAAGCGACATCTTGGGCTCAAGGTGTAGAAACGCATGCCACAGAAACAGATGAAGATATTAAATAATTTTACACATGTACAGATGCAGAAGAAACGCAAGCAGCAAAGTAATTGTGAAGCTAGCTCTAAGCTTATCGTAAAGTGGATTGCAGCAAGCGCCAACGTATACATACATAGGAACAAGAAGATTATGGATGTTTCCACTAAATGTCTTAAAGCAGGTTGGACATTAGCAAAAAGGCCTCAGTTCAGTGTGCCACAGATTTAAAAGCAGACATTGAATTGCATAAGCAGAACTCAAAAAGGTGAGTTTGGATGAGCCCAACGAATCCAAGGTCTTATTAAACTGGAGTAAACTGACTTTGGATACACAATGTGTGAAAGAACAAATCTCCTGTTCAGAAAGAGTGAACATAACAAGGAGGACGTCAGAGGACTATTGGAATAAAATATTAAATACACAGAAAGGTTTGATTTTATGGTCTCTAAGTCACATGGAAGCATGAAGTAGATGAACAAGATGATCACACCTATGCATGGAGGCAGACTGTGCTGTTCACTTCCTAATTTTCTCAGTGCTAAGAACACTCTCAAGGATGAAGTTCAATGGCCTAATTGACTGTAGGGGATGATGGATGATAATGGATTGACATGCTAATTGGTAGGAAGAGAAAGTTAAGGCAACCTCACCCGCATCTGGACGGCCAGCCTCCAAGCTGCTGACGTAGGTGGAAAAATATTGAAGATGGACAGAGTGCCAACCAATTGCAGAGGGCCTGCGTATTTAGGGGTCCTATAGTGTGAAAACCAATGGAACTTTGTGTATTTAGTGACATTCATAGTGGTCATTTCTAGAGGAGGGCTTAGTTGTCCACATGATGTTAAATAACCAATCACATAGTTACCCTTTTTTAGACTAGTATGGATCATATACTTAGATGTTCATGCAGAACCAATCACTCCCTCTGTTAGGTTTCTGTAGTTTGACACGTAGGATGATGTTGGTAACACGTGGGTTAAATATGATGTTCGTTATGCTCCCTGTTTTAGATACTTGATATTTCAAACAGTCTACCTTTTGTCAACTTCTTGAGTCGGCTCTATTATTTGATGTATGAGTAAGATCTGCATCCCCATCCATCTCAAAGGTAATTGCTGCTCATCAAAGGAGCTGGACAGTCCAGTTCAAGGAGGGATCATGGAGATGTATCCAGGACCTTTGCCCTTTAAACCATATAGTCAAAGCAGGGTTTCCTTTAGTTCCAAACCCTGTGAAAGTATTGTGCAATATCCCATCAACAGCTTGGTATTTTAGTGTTTTTGATTTGAAAAATGCGTTTTTCCCTTACATGAACACTCACCGGATTTCACGTCCTTTTCATATAGAACCATTCACCTGAAACATGCTTGTTTGGCTCAGGGGTACTGTGAGTCTCCTTCTATTTTCAATAGAGTAATTCAGATGCACTTGGGAAATATTGAGCTTGAAAGCGCTATAATTCAATACGTGGATGACATTTTAGTGTGCAGTGAGACAGAAGAAAAATATAGAAAAGAATCTGTCGAACTTATGATGATACTTGCAGAAAAAGGGTACAAAGTAGACAACAAAAAATTACAGTATTGTCAAAAAGAAGTGTTATAGAAAGGACAGTTCAACTCTCATGAAGGGAGAACAGTGATACCTAAAAGAGCAGATGCCATTATGAGAACCATGCAGCCAAACACGGTGAGAAAATTGCATCAGTAGTTAGGTCTACGCAATTATTGCATGGCCTGGGTTTTTTACTATAGTACGATGGGTATAATTTTAGGGGGGGGAGAAACACCACTGTGTCCCCATCCATTTGGCTGTGGCACCTTTTCTTCAGATGTCATGTCCGGCCAACATGTTCAACAAAGTTACTCCACTGTATAGTACTTATATTGGGCCACTTTTAAAAGCACTTAAAGAAGCAAAGGTGGCTTAAACTAAATTAGTGTGGACAGAAGACATGACTGAACGATTTAATGAATTAATGAATGCGATTAGGACAGCTCCTATAATAGGAATCCCATATTACAGTGAATAATTTTACTTATTTTCCCATTCAAATGGAGAAGTCATGACAGCTGCGCACACAGAAAGCGACATTAGGACATGCTCATAAAAAATGTACTAATTACAGTGGGATTTTAGATTGAGTAATGAAAGGACACTATCCCTGCGAACAATCTTCAGCAGCTGCTTTATTTCCCATAGAAAAGCATTCAAGTATAACTATGGGGTGCTCCGTAACTCGATTTGTAGAGCATGCATTATTTCCAATTTGAAAGAAACCCAAAACTACATTGACCATTCAAAGAGCATCAGGGTATGAAGTAATTATTTCAAAACCTGCTATTAAAATTCTAAGATGTAGTATGGATAAATCCAGCAACGTTTATAGCTGAACCAGAGGGAGAAGATGATGATATGTATGATTGTGTTACATACACTGAGTGTTATAATGATATAATGATATTCCATATGTTAGCGAAAATGCCCTAGGAAGAGGGGCAGTAGTTTTCATTGATGGTTCATCTAAAATTGATGAGATAAGTTGAGATATTTGGGATCAGCAGTAGTTAGGGTGACCGTAGAGGCACATTTGATGTATTAATGAGCATAAGATTGCTGTCAACTTAGTCAGCACAGTCTGCAGAATTAGCCACACTCATTGATGCCCTATGAAGATTTCAGTATGAGGAAGTGATGGTGTACTCTGATTCCGGCTACGTGATGTCAATTGTGCATGCAGGCCTGGCATGTTGGAAGAGGAGGGGCATCCTCTGTGCAGACGGCACTCCAGTGCAACATGCAGGGCTTTTAAACAAGTGCGTTGAAACATTAAGCTTCCAGAAAACATAGCCCTTCTGAAATGCACAGATCATTCAAAAATAATAGATTTAATCTCTCGCAGAAATGAAGCCACAAATTTAGAGGCCAAACGTGCCACATATTATTCAACCATAGGTGAAGATTAGTTAAAAGATTTGAAGCAGGTGACAAGGTGATGCATGAAGGCAAAATAAGGATTTAATATGACCTCCATTGCACAGTTAATAGAGATACAAGGATGAGCATCGCAATAATGAAAAGGAGCTATGGAAAAAGAGGGGGTGTTCTTTATCCCCCACTGAAGCAATTTGGAGACACGACAGTACGAGAATGCCAGTTATGTGTTGTTGAGAGTAGCGTTGGAAAAGCTCCACTATCCTGTGCATGTGATTCGAGTAGGTCTAGCTGCTGCAATAGCAGCAGAGATGTTCATACTGAACTTCAGTGAACATGTGTCAAAGTTCATTGTTATCTCTATTGTGTGCCAGAAATGTATGCAGGGCACACCCTGAGAATGGTTAGAGGAGTAAGCCCCAGACCTAATTGCCCCTTCCAACATTTGCACACAGACTATGTGGACATGTTGCACACATGTAATAGCTATCGATATATGATAGTTGTAGTCTGTCCTTTTTCCAAATGGATTGAAGCAGGTTTGTGCACACATCCTGATGCTGCATGCACTGCAAAGATTTTAGTCTATGAGGTATTTCCAAGATGGGGGTGTGCAAAGTTTTGCGATCCTATAATGGACCGCATTATGTGAATGAACTCTTTGAAAACATAGTTTACCTTTTAGGCATTAAGCATACGTTTGCTTCGGCCTAGTACCTGAAAGCCAATGGGATATGCCAGGAATGAAATGGTCTTCTGAAAGAAAGAATAGCAAAGCTTAAAAGCAGATTGAAGAAGGGATGGCTACATTGCCTACCCCTTGCATTGTATGCTTTATGTAATGAACCTGGCTCAGATCACCATTTAACGCCCCATGAGATGGGGACTGGATGCTGAATGAGAATTCCTTTCACACCCCCAATGAGAGCAAATACAGACACCCACAGTGTAGCAAGGGCATTAGAGAATGAGATGCATGATTATTTGAAAATGATGACTCAAAGTATTTCTTTTATTTTTCAACAGGTCAAAACCCAACAGGAGGGGTCAAAAGTGATCAAGAAGAACAATTTCCTAGTAGTTTGGAAGACTATTTAAAACCTTCAGTACTCTACCCAGGGGATCAGGTGCTAGTACATCCGTTTGTGCACACCTGGAATACCTCTTGTTTCAACAGACCTTTCAAGGTTGAAGAAATAAACCCTACTGCTGCAAATCTTAAAGGCAGACGGGCGTAGATCCACCTATAGGATATCAAGCGCTATAAAGGTGAAGCATTGACCTCTCCTGCAGCTGCTCACAGTGAAGCCAGTTTCCCCAGTGAAGCAAGTTCCCACATTGAAGCAAGAGAAGAACAACAAAGAATGACCATGCAATCGATGGCCAAGAACCAGGATAAAGAAAGCTAAATCTTTTTTAGATTAGGGTTGACTTATGGACTAATTCATTTGCAGCAATCGTGGAAAAGACTCCCTAGAATAGGATTCAAGGAAAATGAGAAGAAGAGCTTAAACTTGGACATTTTCTAATTTTTACCTATGATATCTATCATTATATTGGTATACATGTTCTTAGTTATTCTTTGGTTTTACATTTCTGAAAAACATCATGCTTTTTCCCAAAGAAATGTATACATTGTTGAATTTTTGGATACCCCTAAAAATAATTGGATCAGTTGGAGAGTGATAATCAAAACAATACTTCAATTTCTGGTTTAGATCTGAATAAAAAGGAGGTGATACATTTGCATCTTCATACAATGGAGAATCTTCAAGAGATTAGAGATTCATTGCCTTCTATGAAATCAATAGGATGTCATGTTATATTAATAGTTATCTCTATTGGTATTGTGAGCTGTGATTTCTACCATATTATAATCGCCTTTAGAACTGTTTTAAAGATGGTAGCAGAATAAATGATGCATACAAATCTATTGTTTTCTCTGCCGAAGATATACTGACCAGATTTCATAATATAACATCTCACCTGTTTCAATGAGAGAGTAGGGAGGATCATGAAAGTATAAACTCGTATTTAGGTACATTTAAATAATTACCTATGTTATCAGTGCCTGAAAGAAGTGGGAAGGAGACCCTCAGACGAGCAGTGCTATATGTGTTCCTTGATCCCATGCACCATAAATCCAACACAAACGTTCATTGCAAGAGAAATGTCATCATATGAGGCCAAATGCCTCATTCCTCTAGAAGCATGCACAATCGGAGGACAATTTGAAGGAAAATGGGTGATGTTACGATGGCGAACAAAATCGGCCTTCCCATATGTAAATACCTATGTGAAGACAAGAAAGATGGAAAATGGGTTTGGATGGACAACCAAGAAACTCATGCATCCATCCCAGATAGGACAATGGCTAAGGGTTCTCCAGAGGGATACATTAAATTGCTCAGACACCATTGAAAAACCAGGAGGGCCAATATGTGGAGAAAGACCTCAGCTGATGGGAAGTACTAGATGGGAAGAAGGGATATTGGCCTGCCCAGCACATTTATTGGAGGACAAATCAGCCAGTATGGTGTGGATAGTAAGTGATAAATGCCTGGAATCATGGGCCAAGTACTCAAAGTTACTCACATGAGTCAAAATTAAGCAGGACCAGTTTCTATAATACTGCTGAAAAATGCAACAACATGCTTCACAAACTATGGTCTGATCCTGGCTGGGTGACGAATAATGGATTTACACATATAATTGAAGTCCCAGAAATGGATGTAAGAACTGCCGTATTAATAGATGGATAATGGGCCTGTGGATCCAGAACTTACATGCAGTTGCCTAAACATTGGGATGGAATATGCTCCATATTAATGTTACATCTACCTGCATAAGTGCTCCCATAAAGTGACCTCCACATTAATGAGTTTCCGAAAATGGATGATCATTTAAGAAAAAGGAGATCACCTAAATTTTGCCGATTGAGGAGAAGTCTTATGATAATATCCCAGAGGTCCATACAGTGTTCGGCAAGATGTCAGTGATAATTACTTCTATATTCTTGCCAGGACTTTAATCTGCGAGCTGCAATACAATTCAAATGGCTCCAGATTACTGGATGGGAGCTGTTGCATACAATCAACTGAACAAGCAATGCAACCACAGAAGAATTGAAAGCAATGCAGCTGATGACTCTCCAGAATAGTTATAGGTATGTCCTGTATTTGATTATAGCAATGGAAGGAGGCATGTGCACCAAGGTTGGACCCTCTTGCTGTACTGCACACCTTCTCATGATGCTGAAAATGGAACCTTATCTGAAGCAATACCTACATTTACAGACCTACACCCGAAGATAATGGAGGAAGTAGATGAAATTGAAGATGATGATTGGTTTATATCTCTGTTTTCATGGATTCCAACTTGGCTAGCTAATACTGTCAAGATGGTTCTAGCAATATTAATGTCTGTATGGTAAGGATTCTGTCTCATAAGGATCAATATGGGACAATGCAAGTAGACAGCCAAGAAAGATAATGGAATGAAGATGATAGTTGATATTGACACTCAAGCTATTGAGCAAACTGAAGCCAGCACTTGAGAGCTCATAAAGAAAATTACTCTTGCACCTCCAGGAACTAAGTAGCTTTAGCCCAAGGATGGAAGGAAATATGTGGTACGATGGCTATTCTGTTCACCATCAGGAGATTGCCAATTCATGACCTGGAGTGTGAATTAACATAAACAAATGCTGGTAACTTGAGGGGGTGACGTAGATATAGGTTCAAAAGAAAAGAAAATATGATGAAATGGTACAAGAAGAAATAGCAGGAATGGTAGAAGTAGAAGCGAAGAGTTTGGTCGAGAACTCGACCAGAGGGGGGAATGTAGAGGAGGCGGCACCTGTCTTCTCCTTAGTCCCTGGCCCCCTTTCCACCATCATATTCGGATGACAGACAAAGAGTCACGATGGGGAAACCATGCCTTAATCCTTACAATGATCATGCACCCACATCAAGTGTATGAGACACAATATGCACTCAGACAACCCTTCAGAGTATACACACAAGCTGACATAGTGGAGGAAAGTTACCAAGAAGGATGCACTTTCTCGAGCTCTCAAAATGCAGCCATGAGCAGAATGAATTTGCATTAAAGCAAATCTGATGACAACAAAAGAATGACATTAAGAAGATATAAGGACCTATGCTGAAACAATATGAACATACTTAAGAATGACGATCTAACTGAAGCACTAAAAACAACATGTACCTAAAGCTAAAGTAATCATGGCTCTGAAGATGAAGTAACTTACTGATCAATAACTGTAAATACGCTGAAATGCAAGGTTGAACGAATACATAGAAGCTTGCTTATGAGAGGTATATTTTCAACATTTAAGACAACCATCAGAAGAAATGGATGACAGTTTATGTCAATCCACCCAACTACCTCAAAATACGAGTCCAGGATCTTGAAGTAAAAATATGATAAATAAACTGTTTTCTCTTGTAAGATAGAGGAGTATATTGGCTTGAAATCAAAGATGCTATTTTGAGAGCTGGAGGAAAAGCACAAAGGGAGTCTATGAGCAGACCCTGTGCAAGGAAATATTTCCCAAAGATTAGGAGGAACAAGAACATGTATGGATGCCAAATAAAGGACAATTAAAAGGGCATGAAATTAATATGGGATAGAGTGAGCAAGTCTCTAAAGGCCAAGAGGAGCAACTGCACCCTGCATATTTGAATCAAATGGTGTTTAATGCACTGTCAAAATTGACAAATGCATAGTCTTGTAAAACTTGATGGAGAGCTTGCAAACAAGGACTATTCATTAAGTCTGGTGCTAAGATAATGGTGTACCTACACTCCCTTGAACGTCCCGAGACAGTGCAGACTGTCAAGGTCAGACTTCAAACAGAAGGCACTGGCATGAGGCCTACCGATGAGTGAGGGTAGACTAATTGGGAAAACAAAGGGAGAGCTGACTTTTCTCCCAGAACCTGGGTTTAGTTTTGATGTAAGTGCTGCTCGCAAGGCGAATGTCTAAGGGTGGTTTTGGGATACCATCTAATTAGAAAAGCCTGCTATGCACTTTTACATACAATGTTGCAAAGTATTTTTCCGCTGACACATTTTCTGCTATGACTAGTATATGATACCACATGTATAGAAGTATCTCAGGGTGTATCCTACAGATAAGGGGCCGCCAATGAGAAACTAATATGTATGTATTCTATATGTAAACATGTTCCCCTAATCCAACCCCCACTCAATAGGTTTTATGGTTTTGCCACATAGGATGAGGTCAGGGATCACACATCTATCATTATGTATACTGAGTATAATCAAATAAACATTGTGATCTTGCATAAATAGATTTGATGATTATTTATCCGCCCTGCTTTACTTTGTTGAGATGAAAGCAGTATTTTACCATCTCCTTTGAGTCTATCCGGTTATTTGATCTGAGACATTGTATTGGTTATTCCATCTAGCACACAGATGCTTCAAGGTGCTAGAACACAGTATCTTTTCTAATCTCTGGGCGACATGGTCAGCTCTCCCACCACTATCTGTGGCTCAGCGCTTTGATGCTTTATGGCCATGTTTGGACTTTACAAGCCCTTCTACCACTACCATAGCATAGCATATCATAGCATACCATTTGCATTACGGGTATAAACCATTTGATTAACAATGAATGATGCAGTCAAATTCATTTAGAAATGATAATGAGAATAAAGACATACAAATATTGCATGATGAAAATGAAACAAGGGAAATGTTACTGTGAGGAGGGATCAAAAGAACACACAGGGGTCACAAACAAGTTCTACACTCTATACCAGTGGGTTCAGGATGGGTGGTGATAACTTCTAAATATTCTAGGCACAGGGGTCTGCAACCTTTGGCTCTCCATATGTTTTGGAATACAACTCTCAACCTCCCAACCAGTATAGTCAATGGGGGTCATAGACCAGAAGATCAGGAGTTCCATACATTGCAGTCCCCTGTGCTAGAGAAATTACTCTATCAACAATAGAAATATATAAACCAGGATGTATTCTGGATCAAACTATGGGAATACTAATCTTTCATAATTTCCCTAATGTAATATACAGTTGCAGGGATATAGCTGTTATCTCGCTTCTTTAAAGGCACCTGAGATATAGTTTGGTACTCTCCTATAGATTCACAGGGATATCACACCCATCACATTTCTTGACTTCTTCTACCAGCAAGCACTTCTCCGATGTTGACATAAGTTTCGTAACAGGTTCATCTATTTGAACTCTCTTGCTATGATTACAATTGCTGTGCTGATGAAAATAAATGTCACACACTATTACCAGCAAGTTTAGCAGTTTTTGTGAAGCTGTGATATTGGCATCCAGCAGCCATGGGTCGCTCTCGTGGTCAAAACGCTCCTTTGGTCTCTCTTGGTTTCGTGGCTTCTTCCAACATCTGAGATATAGCTCTGAGCAGGCTCTCTGTTTTCTAATTCTCAATGGGTGGCTGACACCAGTGTCTAAGCGATAGACCTCGCCAGGCTTCCAAGTTTCCAGCCTATTCCTGGTCTGGTGTCAGCCAGTGTGTGAGTTACATCCCTGGCCAGACTGCCAGCTCCCCATAACGTTCTTGTATATTTCAGATGGAATCCCTGTAGTTGAAATGATTTCTCAATATTGCCTGAGATAAGTTATTACCTCTCCTCAACATGCAATCGGTTATTCTCAGTTTATGCATGTACCTGTCACGTCTTTTCTTTCCTTATATAATATTTCTCATTTAAGACACATTGTTTTCTTCCTCTAGATAACAAATGCTCATTACAGCCTGTGTGATTTAAGAATACGGTCTGCCATTTTTAAATCAGTTGTCATGGATGCCATGTGGCTCCACAAGATGCTCCACTGCGTTGTTTGTATCTTTAAGATATTAGCGCCGGACCAAGTTTTGATAGCGCTAATAGCGTTGGGCGGTATACCGGCAGATCTATTCCTGGGATATCACCCACTTGTGATGAAGCCCTCTGAATGTAGCTTTCAGAAGGTCTAAAATAGGAGTTGGCATTCTAAAGCTCTCCAGATGTTTCACCCACAACTATCATCAGTCCAATGATTATTATTATTATTATGATTATTGTTATTATTATTATTCATTAAGTGATTTAGTGAGTGCACACCTTGCTTCTGGAAGCAGCAAAGCACTTTATAATAATATGGGGATTCATATGGTGAGGGAAGAAGAGAAACAAGTGAGCAGGAAGCTAACAGAGAGCAGCAGGGCCGGCAATCTGGCAGTAAGGGAACAACAAATAACCAGGGAAGGACATAATGGGGATCAGATGAACAAATCTTCCTTGAAGATGAGGATTTTGAGCTCATTCCCAAACTGTAGAAGCGAGAGGGTGAGTCTGGTGTTGACAGGGACAGGGATCCAGAGACTTGTCGATGGACAGCGAAGTCCTGTCTGCTAGTTCTTTTCTTACTGCACCAGCAAAGTTCAAGTCCTATCCAGCCCTATACAATATGGTCAATAATAATCAATATATCCTCAGAGTCTCATGCTCCTTACATGTAGTTCAAAATGTATAATCTCATTCCTACATCAGCAGCCTCATTCTTCCCTCCAAAAGGCAAGAGAGATGCATATTGCTTTCATTTTATTTTAAATATAAATATTGCGAGTTATGAACCAAGAATATCCAGGATGTTTCAGATGGGTAAGACGGCAAGACATCTTTATCTATGCATCGACGTCTGTGTCCTTTACTAGGGAAAACTTTAACTAAAAGGTCGCTACCCAATGCATTAAGCTATGACTCAAAATGCCATTCATTTAGTAACCAGAGAGATGGACACTATGCAGAGTGAACCTTTCTAAGTTATAGTGATCCGAAAATATTGTTAGCACTCAATGTTTCTTGGAGTAATGCCCAATATCCAAGCTTAATGCTACCATAAAGTTCAGAAATTCTATTGTAATGAATATGTTCTATGGGAGCTCTCTAATTATGATAGGGTCTCTTTCTCTTCTAAAAACTCCCTGAGCTTGAAATATTACTTTTGTATTCTAACCTAGCAATTTCAATTCCAATTCCATTCAAGTTCTTAAAAATGGACTCCATTTCTCATAAACCTTCATAAAATGTCTTTACATGTCATGTATTTAATTAAAAAAGAGAATGATGAGGACAGTTTACATCACCTCAGGCTTCAATCGTGTACTTCAAACACTTTAGGCCTGATAACTTACACATTTTTCACCATATAATCCCTTATTGTGGAGCAAGCTGAGCCAGTACGGAATGAATCCTACTATGCTCTAGTATGTAAAAGCCATGCATATCGATACCTCAGTTGTAGTGCAAGTACATCAGGATGGTGCAATCACCCAGTCCATTGCCACTAATCAGGGACTTAAGCAGGGGTGTGTCTTGGTACCCCTGCTATTTAATGTGTAGGTATCTGACATGGATGAGGAAACAAGGCAGGCTCGCAATTTCCCTCCACTTATTGGAGGTGTATTAGCTCCCTGGTTAGGCTATGCCGATGACACCGTTCAGCTCCGTTACACCCCCATACGATTGCATCACTCTATCAATGCCAGTTCCAATTATACCTCCAGAAACAATATGAAAATGTACATGGCTGAGTCAAGAAACTGTAGTCATTGGGGGCAGAACTACTAAAGAAATGCCATTTCGGTGGATAATAAATCAAGCACCTCTTGAAGTGATAGATAGTTACATCTATCAGGGCACTCCCATTAATTCATGTCCGAACCATTAACTTTCACAGTGATATTGTTATATCTAAAGCACTTAAAAAGCTGGGTATAATGTTGAGGGTCTCAAAACTATCTCTATCGTACCAGTATTATCCCTGGGGTGCTTTATGGAGTGGTATTACTGTCGGAATGTCAGCTATCTTGGTTAGGAAAACTTAAAGTAAAGTTGCTGCGTTCTATGTTGGGTGTATCGAGCACTGTGTCGGTAGAGACATTGGGCCTCATTACGAGGTGGGTGGTAAGGGATTATCGGTACCGGTAAGTGCACCAGTACCGGTAATCCCTTACCGCCCTATTACGAGTTCCCTTTGCGGGTCCTCCCTTAACGCCTGGTTTTACCAGGCGTTAAGGACGGGACCCGCAAAGGGACTTTGGTGCTAATAATGGTACCGCAATTTGCGGTACATTTATTAGCGCCTTCCCCATTCCCATTGAGCCCTATGGGGGCTCATATGGGAATAGGGAAGGGCCCTGGTGAATGGGGAATTACCGCCCCCGCCAACCTTGGAATGGGGCGGTAATAGCTCCATTCAACAGGGCGGAGTCGGTAAGGATTTGGAGGCAGCCATGGCGCTGATAGCGCCATGGTTACCTCCAAACTCCTAATGAGGCCCATTGAGATGCAAACTTGGCCTCCCCTCGATTCGTTCATTGTGGCTTTTGCAGCGTTGCAAGCTGTTACACAGTGTACAGGCTCTACATCTTACTCTGGAAACCTTTTTGGGTCTGGTTGCTTCCCACTATATGGAGGAGAGTCCCAACTCTTTCCTCTAGGTGTTGAGCGTGACAGCAATGCATAATGTGAGTAATGTAGACATTTCATTAGAGCATGCCCTTGATTCACCTAACATTCATTTTCTGTTAAAAAATGAAACAAGACTTTAGGATATAGCCGCTAATATGGACAAACTCTCAAAAAAGAAAAGATGCGCAGAGTATTGCACTCAAGGCTTTCGCCCCAACCTGCCCTATATCTACCTGACTATATTGTGTCCGGTCCAATTGAGAAGATTCATCACTTTTGTACGATGTATTACTCGGGAACACATTGGTGGTTGGTTGAGTGTTCCTTTTAAAGAAAGGCTATGCTGTGTCTGTAATCTGTCGGTGGAGACTGGCCGACATGTTCTTACTTCGTTGCGGCAATTGAGCAAACACATATAAAGTGCTATCTTGGCCTAATGGCTCTGGAGGAAAGTATATTGATGGATCAATTCTGGAGCTGCATTGTTTGGGGCAGAGTCTCTTGTGGTAACGTCAGCGGTTCTCAATATCTGGAAGGAGGCACTGAGACTCTGCACTTTAGTGTAGTCATTTCATTCTAGAGACCCTTCATTATTAATGGTAGGGGATACTTTCTCTTTCAAAATGATTGCTGCGTAGTAATCGCTTCTTTGCGCAATATGTATCTGAAGGTTTTATTAATTGTTACTAATGTGAGAGGATTATAATTAATGATAACAACGAGATTTGTATGTGTCAATGCACAAAGATGTAATCTTTATTTTAATATCGCAATATCTATTATTATTCTTTCCTTTTTTTCTCACTTTTGTTTTATCATATGCCAAGGGTTTATTCTATAACCAAATGCACAATAAAAAAAGAGAAAATAAATAAATAAATTCCAATATAAAGACCTCAAGGGTGTTTCTTATGTACCGGTAAGTGCACAATTTATCAATAATAATGCAGAAGCGTGTACACTTAATAAGGTAGCCTTTCTCCAGTAGCTCCTCTGCTGGACATGCTCAGTCATATTAGATAGTAAAGCCTTTATTGCATTGTGTGACGTATGATAGCTAATCAGAGTCCTTGGAGGTAACGGGTTAACATATTGCACCAAATTGTTCTGATTTATCTAATTGAAAGGAAAATCAAGGACTACCAGTTAAACTGCTGGAGAGAGGAAGAAGGAAACGAGAGGGAAAGGTGGGGCTAGTGTTGGCATATTCAAATGCTAAAAATAATACAGACCCTACATTTAGGGTAACACTACCACCATCCCTAATACTCTTTACCGACCATTTTCTTCATGTTAGGCCTTTACATTGAAATAAGGCTTCTATTAGCTGTTATATACCTTCAAGATTTATTAAAAGAAACACTCAGTTGGATGGCCAAGAGTATAACTATCTAATTTCAGAATGCATGCTGTGGTGTTAACATGTTATTTATCACTTTTTATATGACGATTATTACTGCATGGTGCCCACTTCTAAGCAATATAACAGGTGGTTGTTATCGCCCAAATGAATCATACTCACTGCACGGACAATAGAAGAGCTGAATAGGCCCCGCTGGCATTGCAATTTGCGAAGTGCAGCCTGGCGGGATGTCTTAGGCGAGAGCTTAACTCGCCGAGTTAATCTCGTGGACCACGCTTCTGAGCATGCAGATACATCAGTACAGGCAGGCCACACAAATTGTGGACAGTAGGATAACTGTGTTTCAGAAATGAATCTCTCTAAATTCACAAGCAGATGTGACAAAGAAAATCTCCCTTGATTTGAATACCAACCTATTTCTCATATTTAGTGAAAGTATAATAAGCCAGTTGAGCTAAGTCACACATGTCACTGTGCTGCCCAGCAATGTCATATTCTCACCTGATGCAAGTTTACAATGACAGTGCGATTCACAGTAAGCTGACCACAGCACAGTTTTTACTGGCACTTTATGGCAGCATGCATTTGACAAGTGCTACACTGGCCCTTCCACACACAGGTATCTAAAAGTGCCTGGAGGTGTAAAATCAAAAAGGGGGCATGCAAGTGTCCCACCTGCATTGCTGATAACATGGAGGCCTACTCTACTTCCAAAAAAAGCAAAGGTTGGCAAAAGTGACACCCTGCACTGCGTGGGAAGTGTACTCTCCCAGCTGCCCATTGACAAAGGGACCAACACGCATCAGAAACAAGCAGTTGCAATGCCATAGTTTTTTTTTCTTCATTTTATGGTGTTTATTGCATTTTACATTTAGCAGGGAGGGAAGGAATGAGGAATGACAGCACAGGGAGGAAGAAATGACAGCATCGGAGGGAATGAAGGGAACCACCGGGAAGGCGAGCGAAGCACTATGGGGGGAGGAATAAGAAATAAATGGCAACACGAATGAGAATAAAAAATTCAATCAATGAAAGCCAGGCCAGCAACAGTAGACAGGAGCATTGTACAACATTTGAAGGAAGGACTGGCAGTGTGAATGGGGGGAAAGAGTGACAGCATACAGGGGAAGGAGTGACAGCACAAGGGGGAAGGAGCAACTGTGCAATGGGTAAGGAATGACAGAACAAGGGGGAACCAGCGACAGCACAAGAGGGAAGGAGTGACAGTGCAATGGGGGAAGGAGTGCCTGCAAAAAGGGTGAAAGAACAACAGCATCATGGGGGAAGTACCAAAGCTTGCTCCAGTGGCTGTGCTGCAATATTCCTTGTGCAGAGTCTGGTGTACAGGTTTCCGGGTTCCCATATGCTCATATTTGGTTAGGTGAGTTTTTCGGATGTCTGAATAATTGGCTTGTAGGCACTTTCTGACTTGAACAGCAGAGAGTCTTGCCCGCTAACCTGTGCTTGTTTTGAAAGTGGTTGTGCTGGTTTGCAATATGTCTGCATTGAGTGATCTCACTTCACATAAACCTTTGAATCATGCACTTAGTTCCATACCTACCCTGTCTTCAGAGCATGATACTTTGACATCTACCTTTAGGGCCATGTCCCCAGGCCCCAACAGGAATCGTTTATCTGAAGTATGGCGCTGAGCTCACTTAGGAGCCATAGATGCCGGGTTGGGAGAACTGAGACTACCCACAATACTAGCAGTACCCTTGATGGGGTTGCTGATGTGTATAAAATAGAAAAGTAACTGGTCCAACAGATACACAACTCGAGAGCCAGGGGGGTCACATATTCAGAAAATTGCGTAGAAATAGTCAAGATTCAAAGACTTCTTCCTCTAAATTGCATCCTTTGGGTAAAGAAAGGATTAAAACTAATGATCAGCCACCCACTTATCCTATTCTATCGTTTTTGTTAGACTGTAAAACGAACTCTCAGGAACATACCGTCTCTGAGTAATGGAGGCAATATAAGATCACTATTATCAATGAGTTAAATAAATGTAACAGTTTCTCTGATCTTAATTTATGGATATATGCTTGCAATTGGATTCTCAAAAATCACCCGTGCTATGCCACAATATTGATAAAACAGACAATTCCTGTCAAACATACCTACTATCTGAGAAAGTTGACACCTTCTCACAAACCATTCTGCAAAAGGCAGACCATTCTAGCTCCCAGGTTATGTTTTCCTTCAAGGCAGTACCATTCCTCCCATCTTCCACAACAAGTAACCAACTACAGACCTCTAATTCTGTATCCTCGGCTGGACTAGAACCTGGTCCGGTTGGCTTTCACCAACCTACAAATATCGGATTTAAACCGGCTATCCCACGCAGATTTGGAACAAGGTCGTCTCAGAAGACAACGCCTAAGGATACATTTATTAAATACCTTCTTATGGACTATAGGAGTTTTATTATCACAAACGTTGAGAAGCCATGTGGGAAAGAACCACGAGAAGCCCTATGAAATAAGGTATTGGTGTGGATTTGCCAAGAAACAGGATCAGGGGACATCAGAAGTCTGGACCTCAAGGTACTTCGTGGGATAGAAATTGAGGACTAGTGTACCCAGAAGAACAGGGATTGTTGGTTGGGTGTGGAATTACCAACCTCCCTCATTTGTTAAATTCATGTCAATATCTGCTCAAGGGTTCCCAGAATCTAACTGGTTAGCTTGAAATATAATTTGCGTGCTCATATGATTTATTACAGGTGCATCTGTGATTATGTTATCCATAATGTTCCTTTTTTTGTTTTTTTTGTTAAGGTTTCTGTTATGTTTGTAAGTTGTTTTTTGTGTTGCGCTCTGAGGCCTGTGGGCATGTAGCGCTTTGTAAGAAATAAACTAAACTAAACTAAAAGCTCATGGGGAAGAAGAGACAGTGTGAATGGGATGGAGCTACCATGCAAGGGGCAAGGAGGAACAGTGCAAATGGGGAGGAGGAAAGCATGAGGGGAGGGACAGCATAAGGGGGAAAGGAGCAACTTTTGGTTGTATGGATAATTGCAGCCTGGTTGTATTTGTCACAAATTGTAGTTTTATCTTAATGGGAATAATCTTTGGCACGGTGCAAATGTACACAAAAGAAATCGGAAATGTCTTCATAGTCACAGAAGAACACATTATGAAAAATGTTTTCCCATGTTTTATGCAATTGCACAAAGCAGTAGGACAAATGGCTACCCATTTCAAAGTGCATCCCAAATTCAGTAAAAAATCTCATATTTCTTATGAGGACCTCTGTATGTTGTCAGTGGTGCTACAGCTTGCCAAAAAATAAATCATTATTGTATTGTACCCAGTACGGGAATCCAACCTGCAGCCCAATGAGCCAAGACAGTCGCTGAAATATAGCCAACTCCCACAGTCTCGCCACCTTATACTCAATCTCTCTTCTCTGTAGCAATGGTGTTGGTGATAGTTTGGTGGTTGCCCCACCAAAATGCACCAAAACCAAAAATGGCTGAAAGGGATACCAGTGTTGGGCACAGACCACACAGAGAAGGCTGAGAATGGGCCAGGACAGCCATGAGTTGATGACAAACAGAGATAGAAAGACTGAAGTACTGTCGAATGCCCAACCCATAAATAGACCACCATAGAAACTGAACATGTGGTTACATAACCCCAACCTAATATTTCAGAGCAGATATATATGCTAAGCTTCTCCATTCACAAATTGATTGTGGCCATTGCAAGCACCGGGCTAAATAGTATATCAGCAAGCAAAGGAGGCAGACATAAGTATCCATTATTTGAAAATGACAAACTCGTTACATCTGTTTTGTTATTATTATGAATGGCAGTAACATATTGGCCCTCATTACGACCCTGGCGGAAATCGAAAAACGATGGCGGAAATGCAATACCGCCATCGAATAGCGCTCGGTGCGACTATGACCCGTCACCGCAAAGTACGATGCCATTAGCGACACCGTAGTGAACACCAACGCTAACTGCACCAAGCACGCGCGCGCGCGCCATGCCAAACCGCAAACACCACCATGGTGCAACGGTACGCCAATTCCGACCCTAGCGGACATGTACCTAACGCCATCAGGCATGGCGGAATGGACCATTCCGCCATGGCGAGAAGTACGGCATCGCGAATCAACCGTAAACGGCCCCACTGAGTGCCTGTACACCGCTCCCTGCCCACAAAGTACAACTCCCCGTAGGTGCAATGAAGCCACAATGCAACCATTGAAATGTACAAGTCACCCATGCATGCCAACGAACAAAAGAAACACAACAGGGGCCAATGGGAGCTGCAGGGCACAGATGGCACGAATACACAAGCCATCCCAATGGACATGACCACAGTCCCCCACCAAGAAACGCACGCAAACACAGGCACCTGTGACCAGCAATATACCGAAAACCACATCATTCAACCAGTCCACCTGGCTGACCGGCATCTGTTACACAAAACCCAATCCCCCGCCCCTGAGCATGACAACATTCAAACTGGCATATTGGCAGCCCCCATCCCTGACCTCACTGGGCTTCGTAGGCAAACGCGCACAGCACAGTACCACGCAACTAAACCCCGAAGCTGGAACCCAATGCAGATCTCCTCACAATACATCGCCCCCCAAATAGGCATATGCCACATCACTTGCAAAGAAAAACGCTACACGGGCCAAATCAGAATAGACATTTATGCACATCAAAATCACCAAGCACATACAGCCATCAGGCCATGAAATCCAAAACACCAACCACCATTGTGGGCTGCTTCCGCAAGAAACGACCAGCCACTACCTGTGTGTCGCCCTGTTCCCCCATGGTACACAGAGCCACATTCACGTACGAAAAGGCAACATGGAAGCGCACAGAACCGCAGGGCCGTCCCAATGGGGAGGCACTAGTCCAGCTGAAAGGCCGAAATGTTGCTCCGAGCCACCAGTACTGCGTAAGGGCATGTGGGCCATTGGCGATCGTCCCATAAGATCGTAATGCTGCTCCACTGATTAACACGAAGCAGCAGGTGTCGGGAGTAAAATCCATCTGCAGGAGTGGCATACAGATGGCAGTGGCAAAAGGGGAGGAGATACCTGTCAACCAAAAGAAAAGAAAAAGAACAGAATGGCCATCAGAACTACATTCGAACAACTCACTTCAATGATCACACGAAATCCACAGCCATATGCATGCTAGCCCACTCCAAAGGAACATCACCACCCCAAAACCACTTGCGACTCACAACCATCTATATCGAGGTGCAAACACCATCACAAACGAGTGTCTGAGGGCGCCTCGAGACAGGGAGGGCTCAACAAGGCCAGATGGACGATGGTCCCACTATGGCAGCCCTGCATCACATAGCGTAGGGGAGGCGGATAGATCCCAAGAAGCCCTGTACATGGCAAACTCTGTACCAAATCACCTGCCCATGCATCCATCCATCATTCCCTCATCCCGGGATCAAAATGCCTGAATAATTACTCACATGACATTAGACACATCCATTGAGTCTGTGCGTTATGCAGCCTGCTAAATCCACAGTGCCCCAGCCCGTAATTCCAGTGTTGTGAAGTAACATGTATTTGGGAACGGACGGCCTCATCGCCCACGTAGCTATTGCGCATCCCAAACTATTCATATCAATCATTGCTCCCTCGCCATGGGCCCTGTCTCAAGGACATAGAACAATAGAACGTTACATTTGCAGTCAGACCTGTGGGCATCTCCTCGCCGCTAGCTGGAAACCGAAAGCGCCGCCCTTCGAATTCCTCATTTGCAACATCACGTCGAAAAGGCATCTGTGGCCGTTTGAAATCACTAATCATCCCATCGAGTGCGGCTGTGTGTGAAAATGGCAACTGCCTTCACCCACGAATGGGACGCCCCGCCCGTCGTTGCAACTCGGTACAGTGATGCATGAGGGCCCACCGTTAACCGAGTACTACGTCCCACTGACCCCTCACAAGTCTGTTCGCGACTGCACAGATAGTACGTGAAACAATGGGACCACAGCAGAATGAACATATCAACCAATCTTACACGGCCATCGGGTACAAATACATGATTGCAATAGCAAGATGCCATTCCCCGAATTGCAGCGTTGTGCGCGGGACGTGCTCGGCCAAAGGGGAGAGCAGTTTGCACAGGTGGAATTAATCACCACAGGTGGAGGCCATACAGCCTGAAAACACATAAATTGCACAGCCAGTCCCCTCCCACAACCACACCGAAATGCTACCGGCAGGACTCGCGATGTTGGCCCTGGGGGACCTGATAGCACTGCAAGTGCTCCGACTCCAAGAAGTAGACGAACACCAACTACAACCAGCCGCACGGAGGAGGAGGAGGCCAAGGCAGGGCCAGCAAGGCCCACCAGCACAGCCACTACCACCACGCAGGCAGCCCGCAATTCAACGCCTCCGAGCACATCCGTTCAACCTCACTGATGAGCAGATCCACACCCTCTACCGTCTGGACCGGGACACCATAGCCGCCATTGTGGACATGACACAGGCTGACCTTGTCAGCATGATAGACAGCCCAACCGCCATCCCACCCCTACTGAAGGTGGTGTCTGTACTACACTTCCTGGCCACAGGCACCTACCAGCACACAGTCGGACAGTTGCATGGCATTTCTCAGCCACTGTTCTCACGGACACTATTGCTAGTGCTCGATGCCCTCCTGAAGCACGCAGACGACTACATCTCTCTACCACGCTCGGAGCTGGAAATAACCAACACAAAAGTGGGATTCCATGCACTTGCCGGCATACCGGGTTGCATTGGTGCCATCGACTGCACCCATGTTGAATTGGTCGTCCCACATGCCATGGAGGCCCAGTACCGCAACCGAAAACAATTCCATTCCCTGAATGTACAGATGGTGTGTGACTCCAACAGGATCATTACACATTGTTGTGCCCGATTCCCTGGATCAACCCATGATTCTATGGTCTTGAGAAACTCTACAATACCACGCTACATGGAACGACACGCAGGGAACAGATCCTGGCTACTCGGTGAGTCTCATTACATGCATGATGATGTGGGGTATGTGATGCGGCAATGACCTGCCAGGAAGGGGGGGGGGGGGTGTGCGTACGTATCAATGGCATTCCACATCATACGTTTCTCGTCCACATACAGGTGATGCTGGATATCCACTGAAGAGATGGCTCCTCACACCAGTCCGGAACCCACGGGACCAGCATGAGGAGGACTACAACCATGCCCACTCACGTACCCGTGTAGTCATTGAACAGGCATTCGGCCTACTGAAGGGTCGTTTCCGCTGCCTCAGCAGGTCTGGCGGGGCACTCCTGTACCGCCATGAGAAGGTTGCAAAGATGGTGATGGCATGTGTCATGCTCCACAACATGTGCGTACGTAGAAATGTGCCCATGCCCCCTGACGCAGAACTGCAAGCACCTGAAGATGGTCATGATGAGGGTGGGGATGTGGCAGCACCTCATGGAGTCTGCGAGGCACCGGAGGGCCGTGACATTCGTCAGCATCTCATTGATGTATGCTTCTAGCACTCACGCCTGGTGGCTGATGCATGGACACGGGACTCGTGGCACTGCGTGTGTCTGGGACATGCACAATATGGACTGTACGCCTATGATGGCCTAGTACACAAAGATCAATGTCCACACTTCTCATCGGTTGATCGTGCACTTTTTATGGCATATGTGACATCATGTTGAACACCCTATCGACCCGCCACCCAAGTGAGCCCAACACACCCCCTCCACCCTCCTACCTCCCCCCCCGAACACCAGTGTCCAAAGATGCTCATTGTCAGTGGGCTGTCGCTATTGCATGCCCCCTCTGCGGGTATCAGGGGCACCCCTGCCTGTGGAGCGCAGGTTCCTTCCAGATCTACGTTGGGGGCTGCCCTGGACGGAACTTGCAACGGATGATGTGTCTGCCTGCTCACGTCCATGCATGTCCCTAAGGGTTTGCGAGAGCTCAGTGAGCACACGGCGCACTGCGGCAAGTTCGGCACATACGTCTTTGGACGTCGCATGCAGTTCCCCCCTCAGGCTCTCGGTGCTACTCTCCATTTGGACTCTCAGGCTATCGGTGCTACTCTCCATTTGGACTCTCAGGCTCTCGGTGCTACTCTCAATTTGTGCCCTTAGCGTCTCTGTACCTCTCTCCATTTCTGCCCTAAGTGTCTCTGTTGATGTTTCTATGTCTGCCTTGGTGCCCCCACATTCATCGGCATGGCCCTTGAGGAGTGTGGCCATTTGCTGCTGTTGGACGATTAACTTGTCGAGGGACTGTTGCCTCTGCTGGGCCATGGCCATTTGCGGTGGTGTCACAGAGGGGCTGTTGTCCTCATGTTGCCTTGCCACAGGGCTTGTGGGGGATGGCCAGTCGTCGTCTTGTGGGTGCCCCTGCGTGGTATCCTCATGTTGTACGGGAGGGGACAGACAGGGGGATTGGGACAGGTCATGGATGGATCTGACCTCGACATCCCCGTCTTCTGTGTCGGAGCATGCTGCCATCAATGGGGTGTCACCTATGGTGCTGCTGCCACCAGAGGCAGTGCCTTCTGTGGCATCCATTGGGGGGACCTGTGGTGCTGGTGTTGTGGGCATGCTGGCTGCTGGGGTGCCTGTTGATGTTCCCTCCTCTGTGCTGCCACCTGATTTGTGCTGCTGCCGTGTCTTGATGCGTGCAGCTGAGGTGGAGGGTCTCTGGCCGTTGGTCTTGGCCCTCTTTGCAGGTGTGCTGGTAGGGGTGTCCTGTAGCTCGTCGTTCGGATCGGACCCTGTGGTGGAGTAAAGGAGGGCGAGGGTTATTGATGGGTCAGTGGGAATTGGAATGGCATTGTATCACATGCATTGGGGTGGTGCCTGAGGGTGATTTGGGTCGGGGTCTTGGGGGTGGTTTCATTTGTGTGTGGAGTGAGGGTGCAGTTGTTTGGCAGCCTGCAGTTAGGGTGTGCCTGCTGCACGTGTGGTGCGTGTTTTAGGGGTTTTTAATTAATTATGTATTTATTGTGGGTTTTAACGTGCGCTATCAGGCCGATGTGTGTGGACGTTCTCCTGGACATGTGTTTCTGTTGCACTATGGGGACACATGGTACTTCACATGAATGGACTTTGTGGATTTGGCATTGTTTTATCTGGGCCACCTACCTGAATCTTCGGATGTCTGCACTCCTTTCTCCATCCCTCCGACTCCCTCTATGCTCTCCATTCCGATGGTGGAGGCACAGATTTCTTCCCAGGGGGTCAACTTGATGGGTGATTCAGGACCTCCCCCGGTGGCTGTGGCAATGTTGCGGTTGGCAGAGAGTATGCTGCGGACGCGTATCCGCAGGTCGTCCCATCGCTTGCGGCATTGCTGTGGGGTGCGGGGTGCGGTCCCCACCGCACTTACCCGCTGTGCCACCAGAGCCCATATGGCCTTCTTGTTTGCAAGTGCCGTCCTGGTCATTTGCGTGGAGAAGACGACGGCAGCATTCTCCTGGAGGGTCTCTGTTAGCACGGTGAGTTCCTCACGGGAGAAGGGGACCTGCCGCTTGCGGTCGCACGCTTTCTTCGCTGCTTTTCCCATTATTCTTGGTTTCGCTAGGGTGGTTGGCGGGTTGGGGTGTGTTTCGGGGTAGTGATTTTAGTGGTTGTGTGGTTTTAGTGTATTTATAGGTGTACGCCGGGATGTTTCCCGTTCCGGGCCCATGTTTTAGCTTCCGTTTCCGTATATTTCTGGCCACCGTACTTTCCGGTAGGCGCACACTGCGGTGACCGCTAAGAGGGGTGGCGGTATTGCACCTAGGGCGCCGTACGGCGGCGGTGTGGGCCGTTTTGGGGTCATTTCCGCCATCGCGGACTTTGCACTTCCGCCATGCCGTGGTGCTCGTGCCCGATGGGTCGGAATGGGCCGCACTTTGCTCCTTCGTGCAATGGCGGAAACGCTATTTACGCTGTGGCGCTCCGGTCAGTCGCTTTCCGCCAGGGTCGTAATGAGGGCCATTGTCACATTTTGATGACATATGGTGTAATTAATTCACATCAAGAGTCAGATGCTATTATCCCACTGTTAATTGATTGCCGGAAGCAGACTGACAGGGATTATCCTTTTTTGCCATATTTGCATAATATGATGATATGATCACTGCACTTCTCTCGAAACGGCTTACCCATTGATATTATTCTGCTATAGTCTACTAATGGATTAGTTTGTTTAACTGTATGATCTATTAAAGCTTGTCTCACAACCCTGAAAATACATTTGTTCCATGCCAAGCTAAGCATATTAACATACAATAGTATTCTTTTAAATTAATAATAATGAAACATTTTTTTCGATGTGAACTATTAAGCTCTTTGTAAAAGGTTAATTTCATTTTATTGTTTATACAGCAGTAACTAATTAAAGCGGTATTTGGCTAAGAGGAGCCGAATTTGATTAGGAAGTGAGAAGGGAACGAGCGTCAGGACAGTTTTGTGATCGTTTAATGGGAAGGATGGAAGATATGGAGAGATGGTTCTCTGTCAGCAGAATGCAGAAGCTAAAATGTTGATATTTATCAATAATAGGATGTAGACTGTAGAGGGACAGACCAACTAGCATGATGATTGCTCCTACAAATGTGTGTGAAATATATGCTGTTCTTTTTTGCTAACTTGCAACCCAGACAACAGTGCAGTAAAACCGTATGCATGCATGGAGTCTGTGAACAGCACACCCTCCTCACACTACAGTTCATCACAACTTTGACCCTTCTACTTCTGGTAGCAAACCTAAGGACACATTTGCCTTTCTCCATTATTCCGGTTCAAACTAGCTTAAAAGAGGTCTGCATGCTCCAATAATGTCTTACTTCTTGAACGTCTGCCGAGAGAGTGTGCAAGGAACAGACAAAGAGAGAGATAGAGAGAGGAGAGTGTGTTTTGTGCCAGATTAGCATAGTGGCCATATATGTGTTATAGCTATGCACTCAAACTTTCATGGACGCCACAGCATCCTAGTTTGGCTTTATGGTTGGAGAGGTCAGATAAGACCCCTAGTTCCTGTAGGGAACCCCACAGCAAAAAGAGACACAAAGCCAAGACTGATGAATAAAAGGAGGTTCTTATTAGATAGAAGATAGACAGCGTACACTGAATGGTCAGTTCAGATTCAGCTTAGCACATTGTGACAAGTGACAGCATGTTTCAAAAGGGGCTCTGAGGTTTTTGCCCCAGAGTACAGCTTATAAAGGCATATCACTAATATCTTCTGACAATTTCATAATTGTAGTTGATACTTTCCCTGATGTTACAGACATATTGTGATAACTGACAGCACTGAGTTACACATAGGCCTTTATGTTACTTGAACTTGCGTACATTCTCTTGCAATACAGATAAAGAGCATATGCGAAACGAAAACAATGGTTATATTGCATATATAGTGAGGATGCAGATGGTACAGAAAAGCAGGTTGGCACATGGAGGATATGAAATGTCCTAGTAGCTGTTGCAAGGGCCTGACCGCGCTGCCAAGGGAGGCCTGGATGTGTTATGGGTGCTGTGTGCAGTGACAGCGCTGAGTTACACACAGGCCTTGTGGTTACTTGAACTTCAGTACATTTTGTTGTAATACAGATAAGCAGCATGGGTGCAGTGTGCACTGTGAGGCTGGGCAAAGGTGTAGTGGCCAGGGCATACGTTTGTGAGGTGGATTAGCATAGCATAAGAATCCTGCCACATCAGGTGGTTGATGTCTGCTTTGAAATCATGGTCATTGGGCATGGTATCTGGTTTGGCTAAGTGGTGCTGTGCTGGGAACTTGCCTCCTTACTTGGGACTGGCATGTGTGTGTGGTTGGATACATGATTGTAATGTAGTGATTGATTTTCTTTGGAGTTACGTGATGCCTGCCACTATTCCTTACATTACCTACACATTGGGCCTCATTACAAATCAGGTGGTCCGGAAATAATGGTGGCGGTAAACCTGCCGCCACCGTTGTTTCCGGACCGCCTGATCCCGACTCCTGCAGGTGTGACGTGATGTTCCCGCCAGGTTTGACCTGGCGGGTTTAACACCGCCCGCCTGCAGGCGGACGAGGAAACACCAGCAGCATTATGAGATGCTGCCGGTGTTTCCATGATCCCCATTCCCATCGAGTCCCATAGGACTCAATGGGAATGGGGATTAACACCATTCCGCCTCCGTGATTCCCGGGAAGCCGGGGTTGTAATGCTCCGGTAATTCCGGGAATCACGGAGGCGGAATGGTAATACGAGTCCGGCAGTAACCGAGGTGGTTTTACCACCTCGGTTACCGCCGGACTCGTAATGAGGCCCATTGGGTCCTTTAGAAGCCTGTGGATTGGTCACATACTTGTTTACTGTCAAATACCTTGCATATAAGACACCTGGTTTCTATCATTGGCACCTTACTTCAATGAACTCTTGAGACCAGGTCCTTGCTTATCTGGTGTTTGAAGTCTGACTCTGACATGCATTTTCAGCTGGGAACTGGCCAATCCCATACTATTGTCTCATCTCTGTGTGGTTCAAACTCCACATGTTGCTAATACTACTCAAGTTTAGTCAAGGGGAATCACAAATAGTACAGAACCAGGCAGTTGAGTGGTTATCTTAACCTAAAAGGTAACCTTTAGTGTGTTTTGTGCATATTCTGACATTCTATGAATTCCTGATTTCGTTTTATCAGTCTCATCCTTGGTGTACACAATATGGTTGCCCACAGCTATTCCCTTACTTTCTTTTAATTGTTGTACCTATTCATACTGTATTTATGTTTTTAGTGTTTTTAAAAATACTTTCTTTAGTTAATGTGGTGTGTAACCTGGGAGGAAGAGAATAGGTGCTTCAGAGCATTTGCCTTATCTGCCTTCTCTGCTGATGATCAGGAAGATTCACGGGAGGCACATGAGTCCAGTAGTATTTTTCCTTTTGACCATTCAAGATTATTGGAAGATCCTGAGTTTATGTTGCATTAGAATGGGGTGGAAGTGCTGCTGCTGGAAGAGTGCCAACCAGATGGTATTGTGGGATCTGGTTGTGTGCCGATGTCTAGACAGCAAATGTTGGTGTCAGAGGTAAAGAACATTAATGTAGATGCTCCAAGACAACTCATTTATGATGCTCTGGTGTTGAAGAAGAGTTGATACGTGAGGAGGATGTGCTGAAAATGGAAGTGGAGATGGAGCTGAAGTTAATGGTGGCTGAATCAGTGAATCTGCATGTATCTGACAAGGAATTAGCCATTGCTGAGAGGGAAACCTTTATAAAGCTGGGGTAGACAACTGAGTGGGCAGACATGGATTTGAGTGTCCTACGGGAGAATAATCAGGAGGGGCAGATAATATGAAGATGAGCAAATAGTTAGCAGTTCTCAATACGAGGAGGACAAGGTAGCATGACAATTGTGGTGTTTGAAAGTTTGGTGGGCAAAACACAAAAAACACCAAGGCACTTGACATTCAAGACACTCTTGGCATGATAGTGCCATGACAAAGTTAGTGAGTGTTAGTGCTACATGTATTTAAACAGACTATGTCTATTTTATTCCTTAATCAAGAAAATGTGTCCCAATACACTGAAATCCATATGGGACACAGCGATCAGAATGGTGAACCCATTGCACTGACATCTTGAGTTCCGTACGGTTAGGAGACATAAGCTGAAGGTCCGATGAGGGAAGGGATTGTGAGGGTATTTCCTGACCAGCAAAGGAACTACTCATGTGCAATCATCAGAAGAATGTTGCTGCTGGGATTGCACATGAAGGTCCTCATTTATGGAACTGTTAGCGTGGTGCAAAGTGACTTTGTGGACTAGCACCTTGAAGCATCTGTGTCCTACATGGAATTACCAATGAATTATCTTAGACCAAATAACTAGACAGACTCAAAGGAGATGGTAAAATACTGCTTTAATCTCAAAGATGCCCCCCTCTTCTCGAGTTGAGGATCAAACTATTAGCTTCTTCTTCTGCAACTCCTGCTATGTCTTCTTCTACCATTTCATCATATTTTCTTTTCTTCAGAACCCATATCTTCATCACCCCCCTCAGGTTACTAGCATTTTATATATGTTCATCCACAATCCAGGTCATGAATCAGCAATCTCCTGTTGGTGAACAGACTATCCATCGTCCCACATACTTATTCTGATCCTTGCTATAACTATACTTAGTTCCTGAAGGTGTAAGTGCACTTTTCTTTGTGTGCTCACGGGTGCTGGCTTCAGTTTGTTCAATTTCTCCAGTATTAATATTAACCATTATCGTCATTCCAATAGCTTTCTTGGCTGTCTTCCTGCATTGTCCCATGTTGATCCTTATTAGACAGAATCCTAGCAATATGAACACTAGTATTGCTCCAAGCATCTTTGAAACATGTGCTAGCCATGTTGTAATCCATGAAAACAGAGATGTAAATCAATCATTGGGCCTCATTACGAGGTGGGTGGTAAGGGATTACCGGAACCGGTAAGGGCACCGGTGCCAGTAATCCCTTACCGCCCTCCTACGAGTTCCCTTTGCAGGTCCATCCTTAACGCCTGGTTTTTTCAGGCGTTAAGGACCGGACCCGCAAAGGGACTCTAGAGCTAATAACGGTGCCGCAATTTGCGGTTCCGTTATTAGCGTCTTCCCCATTCCCATTGAGCCCTATGGGGGCTCAAATGGGAACGGGGAAGGTCCCTGGTGAATGGGGAATTACCGGTCCCGTCAACCTTGGAATGGACCGGTAATTGCTCCATTCACCAGGGCGGAGTCGGAACGAGTTTGGAGGCAGCCATGGCGCTAATAGCGCCATGGCTGCCTCCAAACTCGTAATGAGGCCCATTGTCTTCGATCTTGTCTACTTGCTCAACACTCTTCGTGTGCATGTTTGTTAATGTAGTTATCACTTCAATTAAGGTTCCATTTTCTGCATAATGAGAAGATATGTATTTATAGCAAGAAGGTCCGACCTTGGTGCACACGTCTCCTTCCATTTCTGCAGTCAAATCCAGAACATACCGATTCTGGCGAGTCATCAGCCTGAATGGAATCCTTTATTGTTGAGTTGATTGTCTGCAACATTTCTCATCTAGTAATCTGGAGCCATTTAGCATTCACTGCAGCTTGAAGTCCTGGCAAGTATGTAGATGTCATTATCACTGCCATTTTGCTGAACAATTTATGCTCCTCTGGGATATTATCATAAGACTCTGTTGATTTGACTGATTTGGCTGAGAAATAATTTCTTCTCAATCAGCGGAATTCAAGTGATCTCCTTTTTTTTTTAAAGGGTCATACCTTTTTGGCAATATGGAGATCACTATGTGGGATCACCAATGTGGATACATGTACCATCATTATGAAGCATATTCGTCGCCAGTTTTAAGGCAACTTCATGTTGGCTCTGGATCCACAGGCCTAATATTTTTCCATTAAAACTGCAGTTCCGGGTGCGCTGTTGTGCAGAGCATGAAATAGGTCCGCCTCACGTCGCTCTGCTCTGAAACCAGAACACACACAGAAGCAACGACTGTGTAAGGGCAGAAATACTGTGAAACGGACAGCCAAACCCATGCAACAGCTGTTGGAAGGTGGGAGGCATATGCAGACAGAGTTGCAGAAGGCTGCAGGCCTGGATTGCCAAGTTATTCAAGAATTATCTATGGCCCGAGCAGTGAGGAGGAGGACCAAACATGCCAGCTGCACGA
This sequence comes from Ambystoma mexicanum, assembly GCF_040938575.1. NCBI lineage: Eukaryota > Metazoa > Chordata > Amphibia > Caudata > Ambystomatidae > Ambystoma > Ambystoma mexicanum. Next base: position 954,008,206 of record NC_090937.1, on the reverse strand, counting down.
GGAGGAAGACCAAACATTGTGGGTGCACAGTGTTAAAGCAGGAGGAAGAATGGTGCGGCACGGCGAGGACCAACCTGGGTGTGGCAGTCTGCAGAGGTGAGCAGACCCCTGGGGGTGACAGAGGGAACGTGGAGGAGTGAAGAGGTGCCAGCCACAGACTCACCCTGGCCTTGCAACGGGACTGGAGCAAAGCAAAGAGAAAGAGGGACCGGCACCTCCTCCCCCAGGTAAAACGTCCGAAATAAGATGACACTCTTCCCGCAACAAATGAGAGAGGAAGGGGGGACAGCAGCAACAAAGCCTCTGCCTGCAGGTTGACTGTGTGGAGGAGGACCCGAAACGGAGGCCACACAACTGGCACTTCCCACATACTCTCTCCCCCACACTTCTTGTTACTGCACTTGCACAATCCGAATGTAAGAACAACTAATAGGAACATTGTTTTTTTTCTTCATCCCTGCACTCCCCTCTGTGTCCTTTTAGCGCCTTGAAACACCTTGTGTACAGGTGCATTCTAAATACCCAATAAATAAAAAAAAAAACAGAGAATTGCAGTGCAGCCTGTTCAGCATGTGGGATGAATGGAAACAGAATTAATATCGATATGGGATGATCTTAAAACCAACACAGACCCTAGCTTCATATCGGCACTAATACTACGCGAAAGGAGGAGAGCACAGTGGAAACGAGCTGGTCTTGGAAGCAGAGCAACTGAGGTTTGAATCCCCGATCTGTGCTTGTAAACCGAACTTAGGTATAAATCATGTTATTAAAAAAAAATGAAATAAAATAATTAAAATCTATCAGTAGCCTTCGACACAGTGCACCTTGAAACACTAATCAAAAGAATCAAAGATATAGGAATCAGTAACACAGCACCCCTCTGGCTAAAATGCTTCATGAGAGAAGGAACGGAGATAACTGGAATAACACCAATTGAGTCAACACAGCACAAAACATCATCTGGAGACCCACGAGGCACATCACTCTCACCACTACTTTTCTATGTTAAAATGATTATTGCATTTACCAATGCTATAATTCGGCGAGCACAACTATTAGAAAACCATTTGAATAACGTTCTGAATCATACAGAACATCATTTGGATAGACTAAAGCCATTAGAAAAAGTCATCGTTCAAAAAATGTGAACATTATTTGCCTGAAGAGAAGGTATTGCTATTGATAGTAAAGATGTAATTTACCTAATAATGTAATTTGTTTCCAGCATATGTTACAGAGAGGGGTGGATATCCTATTTATATTATATATTATATATGAATCATGGCAACATCATTGGCTGAGATTCGGGAAATAGTAAGAGTATTGCATTTTTCACATAAACAAAGCATTGATGGTATGGCCTACATTGTCATGGAAGAATTGCACGTGATCATCACATAGCTGGTGAGAGGCAGAGCAAGAGATGTTTTATTGCGGGAGAAGGAGATCTACAGAAATTTCTGGAGCACTTCCATAATCGAGATTTCTGCCAACAAGATGTGGCCTTGATATGATATGTCATTTATGATGCGCCTGCACCCCAGTGTCTCTAGGCATGGCATGACAAGAAGAAGGCTTTCTTAATAATCATGATGGTAGTCTGATATCTTATAATTTCTGCTTAGAATCTGACATGCCAATTAAGCTTTGGCTGTAGATGTGTTGGGTTTTACTTTGTTTGATTTTGTTATACACATTTTGATGGGAGCCAAGATAACCAATGCCTATATGATGTCACCTTTCAGAATGTTGTAGAATGTGACTCTGGAGCATAATGGAAACACTTTTTTGGTGAGGATAATTTTGTTAAAGTGAGGCCATTTATTTTCCTATTCTAGGATTGTGGCTTCTCTATGGGTTTGGCCCTATACAGTATCGTGAGACTGGGAACAACAACATCCAGGCTCAGAACCTACCAAGCCCCACAATCTTTGTCCGAATGACATATGACCCGACATTCTCTTATTCTGACATAACCTTTGGGCATTTCTGGCTTTTTTATGTTTGTTGAACTGAAATTCACACACCTGCTTGTTTTATCTCGCAATAACCTTCCTCCTGCACTACCATATACCTACCCCACCCTCCTGATCTCTGGTTGGCACAATTCAGGGACACACCTATTTTATATGTTTTCCATTAATGTAAGGATTCTGATCAATTTCATTAACCTCAATAGGAAGACCAGACTTCTTGTTTGATGGGTAATAATTGAGAACTGCTAAAAACAAGCCGGTGTTACAAGCATTTATTTGCAAGTATTTTTGTAGATCAATGCAATCTCCCATGACCAACCAGCTTTCTTCTTGCATATAATGTAAACATTAGGTAAAAGAAGATCAGAAGTGAGCTGAAGAAAGGTATTAATTAACCATCTCACAATAATGATGAGTAGGTGAGGCCATGACCGATGATGATGTTGTAAATATTATTAATCTTGTTGACTGTCAGTATAATGTTAAGAATAACTCCTTTGAGGATGCTCCTTAGTTCTCAAAAAACAGTGATGGAATGATTCTGAGATCGAATAGTCTTCCAAATAGTGCACTAGCTTACTGATGAGTAGCTCTGGTATGGAGAGTAGAGAAGAAAGAGTAATACGTAGTTTACATGGATGCATGGATGTGCCTCAAGATACTTCACAGCTTCATGAGCATTCATTGGTTGGAAGTCACTGCGTGTAGTAGTAAAGGGTGATGTGACATGGCAGTGATTGTGATGCTTTCTGCTGTTAGTACACAGCACATGTACTCGTTCATTGGTTGTGCAGGCATAGGCATAAGGCAGCTTCAGATTTGAGGATCTTGATGTTCCCATTGAAATGCTCTAGGGTGTGAATGAACTTGTAATAGAGCTAGAGATTGAGGGTGAGAGTTTGATTGGGGCTGTGCAAGCTCTTTAATCCTCTGTTTACATTTTCAAGCACACAGCTTAATGTATGTCAAACCGATTCCCTAATTTCCCCTGAGATCTTTACTCACTCTTTAACCTATAGGACTTGCCAAATTAACTAGATGAGCATGCCATCTTTCAAATCAAGGCATCACAGCAGACTTCCGGAATTTGAAGTGTTTGAGAAATACTCTTTTTGCACAATTATATTCGCCTCCACATATCTTGACTATCTGGCAAAAAAGCATCTGTGAAGTTCTTCTCAGAATAGAAAATTGAAAAAGTCTTCATGCCTTGAACCATCCAACTCTGGCTTCTGCTACTGATAAGTAATCGCTCCATGGCATTACCAGAACACGTGATTTATATCTATTCATCTTCTAGTCCAAAACAGTTTGAACAATGCTTTCTGCTTTCTATAATGCATTTGTGGGTTTCTTAAGTATTTAGTTATATTCCTATAAATGCTACTGCATTGCCTTTGGTTGTGATTATTTAAATGTTTGTGTTCAAAGAAAAGTTCACTGAGCATTCTTATTCCTATGACGAAAGCTGGCTGGAGCTGTTATATTATTGTGGTCCTTTGCATGACAAAAGAATTGTGATCACTGGTGGCACAATATTCATGCAGTCAGGGATGAATCAAATGTGAGTCCTTTAACAATCTGATAGTATTCCTAATGGCACAGTACAAACTGATGCATAAAGGGATGCTTACTAATTATAGATTAATAGATATATTTATATTCAGTGAAACATCTTTAGTTAAGGGACAACTAAGGTGAATAGGTTCAATGCAGCAACACCCTGGAAATTCAGTGAACATTTTCTAGTTGCAGCAATGTTAAGGTGAAACAATCTGATGCAACAAAACCCTTGAAATTCGATGGACTTTAGTTGAAGTGATGTTAAGGTGCTGATTTAACTTTGCAAATTCCCTGAAATTCATCAGGTGCTGAAGCTGCAACACCTTACCCCTGATGCCCCCAGTGTGCATCCACTAAGCACACTGAGCATCAGTGATATCCATTATACAGCAGATGACGAGTGCAAGAAAGGGAGAGGCAACATTTGAAAAGCATGTTTCTGCATGTAAGAGTGGATTCTGCTTGTGAGGAGTTTGCATTTAAAAATGCTGTTCCTCCAATATGGCAAATCAAGCTGCCCGGACACCTACAGTTCCCAGCATGTAAAATATACATATTGACTTGCACTGTGCCAGTCCCATGTGACTTTCACTGTTTGGCTACATTTCCATGCACACTCACCCTGTACTGAATGTAGGCCAAAGTGTGTCCACACTTGACAGTACTTGCAACATGTACACCCTTCCATTTAACCATACTCACTAGCCACCTAGAACATGTCAGATGCCATCAGTGATGACATTATAAGGGAAATCTGGCCAGACATCACCTGCAACCTCCTCAAAGACCTCACTGCTAAGTGCCAGCCATGGGGAAACATTTTTGACTGTATCTGAGCATACAGCACATTTGCAACACACGCTGTCTTTTATGAAAGTCTGACAGCATTTATCAAGCATTGTAAATAATGGTTGGGGAACTGCAGAAAGTTGTTCTTGCACTTGTCAATTTAGAGGCAATATAGGAGAAGTATGTAACCTTTGGATCTCCAGAGTTTTTACATTACAACGTCCCCTAGCCCGACTCAGCATATGCATTGGCAAGGCTAAATGGGAGTCATAGTCCAAAACAAGTAGTGGAATATCCGTCTTCAAACAGTGGCATGAAAACAATTGCAACTTTTGTCCATCCTGTACATTAGCCACTCTAGTCTTGATAACTATGTGTCCTCACAACAGGAAAGTGTGTTTTAACATTGTTGAACAGAAAACAGGTAGGGGAAGCACACCCTGTCTTATGTAAATTCAATGTAAAACTTCAGAAATTCCTTATTTTTTCTAATCCATTGGACCTTAAACTAATCAGTTTTTTCTGGGTGCCCGGGGAGAAAAAAGGACTCTGGTATCAAAAAGTCAACAATTACATGAACAAAATGAGGTTCCTATTGGTAATAGGAACTCCCGTCCCCTGCACACCATTCAATAGTGGAAAGAATCTTTCCAAACAAATCTCAATGATTTTTATAATTTCAAATATTCGTTGTCTCAATATTTTGTAAAGTTTTTTTTAGCAACAATCAAGGTAGTCAAGTATTAAATGTAAAATTCAATCAGCAAATTCAAAATAACCAGTTTTCACATGTACATTTCTAATTATTTCTTTTACTCATTATTCAAAAAAGTATTATAATTTTCCTAAAAAGTATAGTCATTTTCTTGAGTTGTATTCACTCCAAAATAATTCCCAACAACATTTTTTTTCTCAAATAGCAGTTCAACAAAATGTTACAAAATGTTCCCAAAAAATGTTTTCAATTTTCTTTTTCAAACCAATACTTTCAAATGAGCTCAACGCGTTTAGAGAGATTTTTTGACTTTTCTTCAGGAGCAAGCACTTATTTATCACTGATGTAGTAATCACCAATTTCAACAATTCTTCATTATAAAGAATAACCAATTCTTCCTATTTAAATCAAACCAACTTGTCAAAGTAAAGCATAATTTTCTTTTTTGATACATATATCCACAGTATTTTTCTCATTCAACTTATTCCATTGTGAGATTATGGAAACATCATCTTTTCATGATTCCCCATTCATAGATGGTTTTCTGTGAATAATATAATCTGTGTATTAGTAATTTAATGATGCAGTGTGTGCTAGTTTTTAACTTTATACATTATAGCATTGTACCTGTAAGTTTCTCTTGTTCACCAATTTGCCATACAGGTCTATTCCGCTTTTGATTCAAATAATCCAAATGGAATCTCGGAAGTAAATAGCCTAAAAGTTAAGTATTCATACTATAAATCTATTTGTTTCAAATATGTGTGTTTCATGCATTCGCCCAACTCTATTAGTAAAGTGGTATAAGAGGCTCACCAAATTATTCTTAAAATGGGGTTACATTCTGAAAATTTAGGAGTGTGCCGTGGTCAAGTCACGTTTTTCTTCCCTGTGTATCAATAAATAGCTTTAATTACCACAATATATTGATTTAGCGTTTTATTACATCATTCCCTTCTAAGTAAATATCATATTACAACATGTTTTGTTTCTACCTGGATTGCTGTCTGCTTCCTGCCGCGTATGTTTCTACCCCCTCTTTTACTTCCTATCGTATCACGCGGTCACTGTCCATGCGTATACCTAATGGAAGATGTTATGAATTAGCACTATGTGCAGCTAGTCAACTGATTAAGTCGTCACTGTACATCGTGTGTTCATCATTTGCGCTATTCCCCAAGTAAAGAAACCGTATACATTACCTATGTTCTATCTTCTGCCGTGCGCGAGCTTGATCCACCTTTCTCCTAGTCAACCCGTTTCTAAGCAACTTGGCCATATATTATCATGTGATTTAATCACATGACCACTATGAATTGTGGGATTTGTAGTTTCTACTTGTGTAAGGTCTATTTCCTCCATTTTTAAAAAAGATGTGGGTTCTAAAAATCGTGAGTTTTGTTCCCCTTATTGCATGTATCTCGTTCAACTATATACTGACTCAGAAATGTAACAAGTTAAAGAGTGCGTTATTTTCTTTCATATATTTTGGATCCTTGGTCATACTCCTAATATAGTTTCCATGTGATTTCTCTCACTTCTGTTTTCCACTTCCGAATCAGTGTCCCTATATTTTATTGAAACAACATTGTTGACCCTTGTAGACTAACTGCCATTGTCTGTACTTTTTTACACGGTCGAGGTTTAACATTTGATATGTTATAATGACTGTAGGTTGCCTGCCATATGTTGATCTGTTGACTTCAGAAGCTGCCACTTGTTATGTATGTTTTATTCTTTGGCAAACAGGTGTCAAGTCATAATCAGAGTACTCAAATGCCTTATTTTCATAGGATTCTGTTTTTAGAACAGAGTGATAAAGGTACTATAGTAGCTCATTATGGCGAATGCTCAATCAATACAGAGTAACTCTACCATAATTGTAAATGAACAGCACTTTTAAATGCAAACTCAGACCGACGTAAATCCACACTTATATGCAGAAACACACTTTTCAAATGTTGCATCTCTCTTTCTTGCACACGTAATTTGCTGTAACAGTGATATCACTCATGATGTCATACGTGATGTCATATGTGATATCATCTGTGATGTCATTTGTGAAGTCATCAGTGTACTTGAGAGTGACACAATGAGGTCATCATAGTTAATGTGGCACAGCTTCAACAGTTGCAAAATTTCAAGGGGTTCATGGGGTTAAATCTGCACCTTTGCGTCACTCCAACAAAAGTGTTTTCACTGAATTTCAAGTGTTCTGTTGCACTGAAGATAGTTACCTTAACTGTCCCTTAATGTTGCCACAAATAAAGTTTGTTCACTGAATTTCAAGGACTTTGTGATGCTATACTTCCCACCACATCTATTCTGTCTTTTTTTCTGATAACCAAAATTATGTCATACCATTTGTTATCAATATCTGTTCTTCAGCTTCACATCACCGCTTTATCAAGTAGTTCATATTTTCTATGTGCACTTGATATGATGGGTTTAGTAATGTTGCACTGGGACAAGGAAGAGCGAGGTGGGGTTATTGGAAGACTGTAATGAGGACGACTGAATTTGTATAGCTTGGTAGTGGGGAAAAGAAGAGTGAGGTGTGTAGTTAGGAACTGTGACAAGCAAGAGTGAGGTGGGGTAGTTGTGGACAGTGTTGAGGAATTCCAAGGGGTAATTAGAGGGGGACTATCATGTGGAAGACTTGAGGCACGATTCATGGAATTTTTTGCAGGGTTCAAAGTGACATTGCTCTGCTGAAAAGTGATTTCACTTTGACGGCACAAACCCTAATCTTATCAGTAGAAAATAACTTTACAATGACGTTGCACTGCAAAAATACACTTTTCACAGGTCCATGAATTAGGGTTTGTGTCGGCAGGGCAAAGTCTCTTTTCAGCAGTGCAAAGTCACATGAACAGTGCAAACTACTCCATGAATATAAACACAGAACTCTGAGAAAGCGGGTAATGCTGATGTGAAATGTAGATTCAAGAATAATATCTATTTCTTGGACTATTGGGAATGAACAAAAAAGGAAAGATATGAAGACACTATCAGGGTAATTCATAGAATTTCGCAGAAAAGTGTCGCAAGTGGCTGGCGCAGAGTGTCCGTGTGCGATTGTCTGCGCCAGGCACGTGCGCTAAAACCGATTTCCGCGCACAGCGTATTCATGGATTTTAGGCTCCCAAACCAGCCGTGGCGCAGAGTATCGCAGCGACCCTGCAGCAGCGCCAGTAACGCCCCCAAGAACGCCCTCGCGCAAGGAAAAGCCATCAAAATCGCAAAATCATCGCAAAGGGCTGCGCTAACCCTGGACCAGTTTACAGGGCTGCCAAACAAGGAACGCAAAGCGGGTAACGTGCATATCAGGGGTACGCGTGAAGTTATACACGCGATTAGCCAGGGTACGTGTATTACAGGGGTACGCGGGAAGTGTAACACGCGATTGGCCAGGGTACGTGTATTACAGGGGTAGGCGGAAAGTTATACACGCGATTAGCCAGGGTACGTGTATTACAGGGGTACGCGGGCAGTTTAACACGCGATTGGCCAGGGTACGTGTATTACAGGGGTATGCGGGAAGTTTTACATGCGATTAGCCATGGTACGTGTATTACAGGGGTACGCGGGAAGTTTAACACGCGATTGGCCAGGGTACGTGTATTACAGGGGTAGGCGGGAAGTTTTACACGCGATTAGCCAGGGCACGTGTATCACAGGGGTACGCGGGAATTATCACATGCGATTTGGCTGTGTACGTGTATTACAGGGGTACACGGGAAGTTTTACACGCGATTCGGCTGGGTACGTGTATTACAGGGATGCGACTTGGCCAGGTACGTGTATTACAGGGGTGCGCAGGAATTATCACACGCGATTTGGCTGGGTACGTGTATTGCAGGGGTGCGTGGGAATCATCACACGCGATTTGGCTGGGTACGTGTATTACAGGGGTGCGTGGGAAGTCACACGCGATTAGGCTGGGTGGGTCCTCACAGGTGTTCCCTGTACACCCTCCACGGCCCCTGCAGGCAGCCTACAAAACAGGGGACTACCCTGCACACCTGCTCATGTCCCCCTGCACCCCCACCCCCCAGCAGTGCAGGGGCAGCCTCCACCAGGCCTCCACCCATGTCTCCCACCACCCCCACCCCCCCGCCACCAGGGGCAGCCTCCACCAGGCCCCCACCCATGCCTCCCACCACCCCCAACCCCCAGCAGTGCAGGGGCAGCCTCCACCAGGCCCCCACCCATGCCTCCCACCACCCCCAACCCCCAGCAGTGCAGGGGCAGCCTCCACCAGGCCCCCACCCATGCCTCCCACCACCCCCAACCCCCAGCAGTGCAGGGGCAGCCTCCAACAGGCCCCCACCCATGTCTCCCACCACCCCCACCCCCCCGCCACCAGGGGCAGCCTCCACCAGGCCCCCACCCATGCCTCCCACCACCCCCAACCCCCAGCAGTGCAGGGGCAGCCTCCACCAGGCCCCCACCCATGCCTCCCACCACCCCCAACCCCCAGCAGTGCAGGGGCAGCCTCCACCAGGCCCCCACCCATGCCTCCCACCACCCCCAACCCCCAGCAGTGCAGGGGCAGCCCCCACCAGGCCCCCACCCATGTCTCCCACCACCCCCACCCTCCCGCCAGTAGGGGCAGCCTCCACCAGGCCCCCACCCATGTCTCCCACCACCCCCACCCCCCAGCAGTGCAGGGGCAGCCTCCACCAGGCCCCCACTCATGTCCCCTATCACCCCCACCCCCCCAGTCACCAGGGGCAGCCTCCACCAGGCCCCCACTCATGTCCCCTATCACCCCCACCCCCCAGCAGTGCAGGGGCACCCTCCACCAGGCCCACACCCATGTCTCCCACCACCCCCACCCCCCCCGCCACCAGGGGCAGCCTCCACCAGGCCCCCACTCATGTCTCCCACCACCCCCACCCCCCAGCAGTGCAGGGGCAGCCTCCACCAGGCCCCCACCCATGTCTCCCACCACCCCCACCCCCCCGCCACCAGGGGCAGCCTCCACCAGGCCCCCACTCATGTCCCCTATCACCCCCACCCCCCAGCAGTGCAGGGGCAGCCTCCACCAGGCCCCCACCCATGTCTCCCACCACCCCCACCCCCCCGCCACCAGGGGCAGCCTCCACCAGGCCCCCACTCATGTCCCCTATCACCCCCACCCCCCCAGTCACCAGGGGCAGCCTCCACCAGGCCCCCACTCATGTCCCCTATCACCCCCACCCCCCCAGTCACCAGGGGCAGCCTCCACCAGGCCCCCACTCATGTCTCCCACCACCCCCACCCTCCCGCCACCAGGGGCATCCTCCACCAGGCCCCCACCCATGCCTCCCACCACCCCCACCCCCCCGCCACCAGGGGCAGCCTCCACCAGGCCCCCACCCATGCCTCCCACCACCCCCACCCCCCCGCCACCAGGGGCAGCCTCCACCAGGCCCCCACCCATGCCTCCCACCACCCCCACCCCCCCGCCACCAGGGGCAGCCTCCACCAGGCCCCCACCCATGTCCCCTATCACCCCCACCCCCCAGCAGTGCAGGGGCAGCCTCCACCAGGCCCCCACCCATGTCTCCCACCACCCCCACCCCCCAGCAGTGCAGGGGCAGCCTCCACCAGGCCCCCACCCATGTCTCCCACCACCCCCACCCCCCCGCCACCAGGGGCAGCCTCCACCAGGCCCCCACTCATGTCCCCTATCACCCCCACCCCCCCGCCACCAGGGGCAGCCCCCACCAGGCCCCCACCCATGTCTCCCACCACCCCCACCCTCCCGCCACCAGGGGCAGCCTCCACCAGGCCCCCACCCATGTCTCCCAACACCCCCACCCACCAGCACTGTGGGGCACGTGGCCAGCAGGCAGTCAGGCAGCAGCAGTGACAAAGCGTGTGATTGGTGAACGTACACGCCGCGTAAGTGACGCTGTACGTGTGGGCCTGTATATAAGGTACATGTAGAACACCATTTCCTTGTACGTGCTTTTCGTGGAGAGCGAGTGGGTGAATTCTGTACTTCTTGTCGTTTCACACGCAATTTACTTCACGGCGTTTCCAGTTCGTACTCCCTGTTACCTCTGACAGCTTTTTCTCTTTTTTCCTCTTGTACTGGTTTACCTGGGCCTGTTCCCTCAAACAGTGTCCCCTTCTACTGTTGTCCTGTCTTCTCAGACAGCGTACACATCTTCTTTTGGCGGGGGTATTGCCAGCCAAACGCGCTCATTTTTCACGCTCTTTTACCTGGCAGACGGTGAGTCACGCACGTATCCAACTTCTGTGCTTGCCCCGTGTGCAGCCTACCCCTTCAGAGGTCATTCTAGGCTGCGTGTGACACGCATACGTTCATTCTTGTGTTACTGGGTGCCACAGCGTAGTGCAGGTTTTTCTTTCTGCAAACGTGGTCTAGGAGGGGTTGCGTGCACGTCATCTCCCTTTTTTGGGCCTCCTGTGCGTTGCGTGACCCGTCATCTTTCCCCAGGGGTTACAATCAGCCGTGCTAGAGCACTAGGGTACAATTACCATCTGGTACCCAACCCCTTTGACCCCCAATTGCCCAGGACAATTGTCTACAGCCACTCCCATACGCACATTAATATCAGTGCCATGGCTGGAGGCGAGGATTCCGTAAGGGTGGCAAAGGTGGAAGAGCCACAAGTGGTGGCCGTGGTGGATCCGGTAGGGGACGTGGCCGTAACTTGCAGGGTGAGCATGTCCCCCCATGTGTGGAGGACCAGTCAAGGGCACCCATCATCCCCCCCTCCCCCCTCCCCCCCTCCCGTTGAGGCTGAAGTGGCTGACACCATCCATGCTCAGCACTTGTTGGACCAGCCCATTGTGGCACCAGACCTGGCTGACTCCATGGCTGACTTCCAGGTCAGCAGGGCTACGCACGTGCGCTGGTGCACGTTGATTCTATCATGCCACGTGGATCTGGGGCAGCAAGGTCATCTGCTGCCCCAAGTAGGCAGGGCGGAGAGGCTGCAGGGGCAGCTGCAGCTCCATCCACCCCAGCTCTCACACACCCAGCCAGGACAGTGTCCGTCCTAGTCCATTCTGCTGACATTCCCCATGACACCATTACACTTGAGCCAATGCCTGCACCAACTCCCATGCTGAGTGTGCAATCCCACACACCTGATACAGAGCCCACCAGGGCTCCTGCCCCTAGTGTCCAGAGCGGCGCAGGACACTCAGGATCACCACCACCTTCCAAGCGGAAGAGGAAGAGTGCTCGTCCGGCACAGGCTGATGCCCCCGACACGGCTACACAGTCCGGTCCGTCGAGGAAGCCCAGCTTCACGGATGTGGAACTGAATGCACTTGTCGAGTATTTGTCCGGACATGATAACGAGATGGTCATTGTCGCAGGATCCAAGACCACACCTGCACAACGCCAGGCACACTGGCAGACCATTGCGGACATCGTAAGTGCCCTTGGAATCGTGAGGCGCACAGCCAATGATTGCTACAAGCGCTGGAATGACCTAAAGCGCAGGGCAAAGAAGAAGCTGGCCTCAAGTCATGCCGCAACTCTAGTGACTGGAGGTGGGTCTCCAGTAGAAGACATGGAACTCACTCCACATGAGTCAGTCGCTGGGACCTACGTCACGGAGGAACAGATCCAAGGCGTGGGAGATCTGCCTGATTACGAGGCATTGTCCGGTGAGTGCACATGCATGTGTGTGTCATCCATGTGCATGGTGTGTGTGTGAGGGCATCTGTTTGTGTGCCAGGTGAGAGTGTGTGCGCCTGAGTCGAATGGGTCAGCCATGTGCTTCATGCAACACATCCTGGGCAGCTGCATTTCGCCATTGCAGTATCCCTTCTGCCAACAGTAGACATCTAGCCCAACAGCACCCAAGTTGGCCTTGAAGTGTCACCTTGCCACTACATTGTTGATTATTTTCCTATGTTCAATCAGACAGATTGTATGCATTCCACCACTTATACTAGGCATTCCTCAGTCCTCTAGTCACATGTATGGCATGGCCATGGTAAAGTGGAGTTACTTTGTTACCTGGATATCATATGTTCACACATGTCCCTGTGCAATTGGACCATATTGGACTGGCAGCTCCAGGTGATAAAGCAGACCTGTCAGAATTAGAAAAGCTATTGCATGTGGGAACTGGACAGAATGAATAAGTGCTGCCCTCCTCTCCATCTACACTCAATAGCAATGGCACATGCCATCTGTGTGATGGCATGTGTGTGTCACCTGGCAATCACAGGGCAATGTGTGATGCCACTGCCAGGCAGCATGCATGAAATGTGTTCATCTTCCATCTTTGTGTAATGAGTGTGTGCCATTTGCCTGCCCTTCATACGCAGTGAGGGTGCACGCATGGGAGGGTCTTAGTCACGTGGGACATGTGTCAATCAAGTACTGGTTCTCTTGTTTCACAGCCCTCATTGTGTGCCATGGTGCTAATGCGGGTTTCCATTTCTTTGTCATTATGTCATTGCAGGGGAAGACGCACCTGATACTGCTGGGGTTGTGGAGATGGTGCAGAGCCAGGAGGGGTCCGAGGGCCGACCAACCACCAGTGAGGGACGTGGTGTGCTGGTGGGTGAAAACCCACAAGTGCTGCAGGTCGTGCTCTCAAGGGGTGTCTCTGGCTGCACCTCCCCCGAGCTGTACTCAGCTGTTGACTCGGATGATGAGACCTACGTGCCGTCGCAGGTGAGTGTTCCAGGGAGGGAATCTGTTCTGTCCCACCCACCTGCACCAGGGTCAGAACCCTCAATGGGGATGTCAGTGTTGGCAGCTAGGCCTTTGGTGGTTACGGATGCAGGGTCACACTCCGCGACATCTGATCCTGTTCCTGGGCCAGCAGATCAGACGGGGAATGCAGTCCTGCAGCCTCAGGCAGTGCCGGCACAGCAAGGCGCAGTCCGCCTTGCCCCAGACAGGTGTGGTGCCCGCCGACGTGGTGGCCGTACGCCACCTGGCAATACCGTATGGGAGCAATCCATTTACGGTATGGCTACCCAACAGGCAGCATCATCCGAGATGATGGCTCAGGCCATGGATAGGGTGGCCACTTCCATTGTCCCCCTGAAAGGCTGATGGAGCGACTAGAGCAGGCAACCGACTCCATCTGCCAGTCACACAGGGAGGACATGTTGGCGTCCAACAGGGACAGGCGGGCGGCACTGGCGACTCTGCAGGAGGCCATCTCCATAGAGTCCCAGGGCCACAGGGAAGCCCTGAGGCAGGAGCTACATCAACTCAGGACGACTCTTGTTGCGCTAGAGGCTTCAACACACCAAAGGACAGAACAGCAGCTGGAGCGTCTCACCCGTACGCTCTCAGCTGAGATGCAAGCAACGAGGGCGGAGGTCTGGGCATCCCGTGAGTTGTTGCATGGAGACCTCCGCACCCTCATCCTCCAGAACGAGACCTACCACACCCGCATGCTTGCAGCCATGGAGGAACAGAGTAGGGCCTTGCGTGGGCTGCCTCCCATAGTGCAACCACCTCCGGATGCAGCTGCACAGGGTGATAATAGCGACAGCAGTGATACTCCCACAATAGGGTAGCCGTGTGTGCCATGAGCCCATGGAGGTGTTTTTTTTCCCAGAATCCACACAGGTGGTTTCTGGTGTGCACCCTGACCTCGGACCTCCTGGGTGGCCTCCCCAACCCCCCCGGGCCCTTTAATGGCCATTTTTGATTTTATTTTTATTTTTATATTTTTTAAATTTTTATTTTTATTTTTATTTTTATATTTTTCCCAATTTTTTGGGGACACATTGTTGGCTTCCGTGGTTCCTGTGGGCATACGCTGCATTGTGGCTGGGCACATGCAGGCTTGTCATGTATTAGGTTCAGATGCCTGGGTTTGAGTCACACACACCCCTCCAGCTTCCCGTTTCCATGGGCTTGCAAAGGGTGTGCCCAAGTGACATTGAAGTACATATTGACATTGGACTCCCACTACATGTGTGGGTAGTCTAGTCAATACTGTGTATACATTCCTAGTGCATATTGCTGTTGTGTTGTACACTGCATGTTGCATTGATGTGTAACTCATCATCTGTGTCTGCCTCCCAATTTGCAGGTCCCTTCCTCATGTCTACACAAGGCCCTCTAGTCTGGAGATGGGGTCCTTGTTGGCAGCAGTGCACCTACAACTCTACATGGCACCAACACTGTTCAGTTGGAAGTGGTGGGAGTGCAGGCATATCCAGGTGGTGAGACAACTGATTTATTACATTACTGAAGTCATGTTTATGGTAGTACGTGCTCAAGTATGTTGTTTGTCCTGCATTACAGTGAGCATTTCAGGTGTAGGAAGTTTCAATTGGGGACACTGTACATCGCAACACTTGTCACGTTGTGGGGATTACTTTGTTTACCTGCACATAGCATGACATGGCACGGTGTGTTGTGTGGCGGTGCTGGGGATGGGTTGGGTGACATGGCACTGTCCTCTTGTTGCATTTAGCAAGTGGGTATTAATTTTGGCTGCTTGAATGTGTTCTTTCATAAAACTGCATTGGTGTTGTGTGTGGGTAGGGATGCACACATTGTAACACTTCCAGGTGAACAATCTCAGGCTGATATGCTTTTCACGGTTGAATCTCCAGACATTCAGGATCAGTGTCAGGTTGAGTCATCATTGATTGTCAGATGGAATGTGCCAGGCCAGTGTGCACTCCACAGGGGAGTGAATACTATGTGAAGTAATTAGCCACTAGCTGTGTACGGGCTGCCTCCCCTCGTGCCCTTTCCCCTCCCATGCGCAGCGGCTGTGCATGTGGTTGGGGATGTGGGGCCACCACCATGTCCACGGGCAGGCCCCGGCGTGTTGCAACGTTGTGCAGGACACATGCTGCCACTATGATCCTGCACACTACTGGGGGAGCGTATAACAGCTGCCCGCCAGAACGGTCAAGGGAGCGAAAGCGTGACTTTAGCACTCCGAATGTGCGCTCCACTATGCCCCGGGTTGTAATGTGGGCTGTGTTATATCTTACCTCGGGTGGCGTGGTGGGGTTCCGAATTGGCGTCATCATGTGGGGGCTGAGAGGGTAGGCACTGTCCCCTGTGGAGGTGGTGATTGGTATCATTGGTGGGGTTGTGACCTTGCTCAGTATCCAACATGCATGCATGTGCAGTGGCATACATACTCACCGAGAAGCCATGTATCGCCATGCCGCCCAGCATCTATGTCCCGGCATAGGGTGGACATTCGGTAAATGAAGCTGGGATAGTTGGCATATACTGAGGTGATGATTCCCTTGGCATTACATACTACCTGCACGTTGATGGAATGCCAGTGCTTGCGGTTCCTATAGATGTGCTCAGATGCCCTGGGGGGACGTAGAGCCACATGGGTGCAGTCGATGGCACCTAGCACTTTGGGGAATCGTGCCACTCCGTAAAAATCCAGGGCGGCAGCATGCCTTTCAGCAGGTGTTCTGGGCAGGTATATGTGCCTGCGGACTGATGGGCGTGCAGTGATGATGTCCAAGACCTGGTGTAGGCAGCGTGACTGGGTGGCCTGTGACACCCCACCCACTATGGCACTTGTCCGCTGAAATGATCCAGTGGCTAAGAAGTGCAGTACATTGAGGACCTTCTCCAGGGGGCTGAGTGCTTGAGAGCACAGGGTGGGTGATGTGAGGTCATCCTCCCACTCACTCACCAGGTCCAGTATTATGTGTGGTGGAAACCTGTACCTTCCATACACCTGGTCATCAGGCATCCCGAAAAGGCTGGTTCTGGGTGTGAATATTCTGGCCCTGACTCTCCTCCTCCTCCTCCTTTGGTAGCCCACTGCCACTGCTGCTAGGAACGGTATGTTCATCCTGGCATCTGGCTTGTTATTTGAAAAGTGCGCAAATTAATGCTTTGCGCGTGTTCTAGGCGAGCGTGTGACCCGCGCACCCCTGGAATCTAGTTCCCACTCCAATAGCGTGTGGAAATTCCCACGCAGCAGCCATACAGGTGCGCTGACGTACTTGCGTGTGTAAGTGCCCGCGCACCCCTGAAATACACGTACATAGGCCAATCGCGTGTACGCGCACTTTTGTCCAATTACACGCAATGAAATACACGTACATAGGCCAATCACGCGATGACACTCTGACGTGCAGTATTTCCACGTGTGTTCCGTCATCATGTGCTGAGTGGGGAACGCCCGTGCGGGTCACGTCAGACGCGCTTACGCGCTGAGGGACTCTGGTCCAATAGAATCGCGTATGCGTGCTGACGCGCTTACGCGCTAAGGGCCTTTCCTCGGATTTCACGCTGACGTGCAGGATTTTCACGTGCCAAATCACTCCGTATCAAGCTGGCCACCCGAAAACACACGGAACACCACGCTCCTGCCCAGAAGGCCGAGTTACTGCCCCCCAGTGCCCCGAGCAGCCTCCCACGTGCTATCTGCTGCTGCCTGCCTGCCTGCCTGCCTGCTGCCACCGTGCCCTGCCATTTGGTGCCTGCACATCAGCCATCTGCAGGGGTCCAGTTGCTGTGTCCACCCCTGCTGGAACTGAAGACTCCCAACTGGGATTACATCGCTCCACAGCCCAGCCCCAGGACCCAGTTGCCCACCCACACCTGCCTCTGGGGTTGCCATGTCGGGCACTTCCACATCTGGCACCAGTGGCAACCCCAGGCCAGAGGGGCAGAGGGGCACCAGCTTCACTGCCACCGAAGTTGGTGTCCTGGTGGAGCATGTCCTGGGGCAGTATGATGCCCTCTTTGGATCGTCCCGCGCCAGCAAGGAAGGACGGGAGAGGATCTGGGCCGACTGTGTGGTTGCCATCAACGCGGAGGGGGTGGCAACCCGCAACGTCCAGAAGATCAAGAAGCGCTGGGAGGACTTGAGGTCCAGGACCCTTGTGAAGGCCCGGCGCCTCGTGGAGGGGGGCCGGGGCCGCATGAGTTCCATCCAGAAGAGGGTCCTGGAACGCGTACGCCCAGCGCTCCACGCCCAGGTCCTTGAGAGGGAGGCCCGTCTGGAGTTGAGCGGTATGTGTCCAAACATTACTGTGTGAGACAGGGCATGTTGCGGTGTGCTGGTTCTATGATACTTGCCTGTATGTGTGCCATGGGCCATGTATGCATGTATGTGTGCAGGGACATCATGGTAATGCATGTGCGACCAGTGATGTGTGACCCACATGGTTGTTGCATGTGTTGAAATGCGGCATGGGGAGCCCTATGCAGATTTTGGACATGAGAGCATGCCAGTCTCTGTACCTGGACATGGATGGGGGTGAAGGATGGGTGCTGATGCCAGGTACATATATGGTAGCCATGTCTGTGTGTCTGACCTGCGTGTCTGTGACTTGTGCATGCCATGGATGCATGACACATGTGTGTGACAATGCACAGATTCAGTGACGCACCCAACTTACCCTTGTTTCGCCTGTGTTCGGTGTGTTTGGGGCCAGATGGATGTGACTGAGGTGAAGTGTGTGCATGTGATATGCATGAGCCATGATGCATGTGAGTTACATATCATTGAATGTTTCTAGAGTCCATTGGACATGCATGGAAATGTCCATGGCATGCACCATGCCTGTTACTGTGTGTGTTTTGCCTGGACTGACCCATGTGTTGTGGAGGGACATGATGGAAGTGTACTTTGACAGTGGTGCTCATCTGCTATTGCTTCCTGTCTAGGGGGCCATTGTACAGTAGCCTGATGCTTGTGTCCTTTGTCTCCCTCTACGCAGCGGCTAGTGAAGAAGAGGGCGGAGACGGCGCTGTGGAGCAAGGCGGCGGGGATGCCCCCACGGCTGCAGCGGAAGGGGTGGGTGAGCCCCCACAGGGGCCTGCTACGGCGGGAGACGGTGAGGAGCCATCCAGGTTGGTGGTTTGCACAGAGGAGGAGGAGGCCGACACTGGTGCGCACATGGGGCCTGGTGGGAGCATCCCTGCTGGTGCAAGTGGTGCAGTCCAGGGCCAGGGGCAGGAGGCAGCACAGGTCACCGTGGAGGGGCCTGTGCATGTCACTGTCCCTGACCCTGTGAGTGCACCACCATGCACCAGCAGGGATGCCCCGTCCCAGGCCCGTCCGCAGGTAGAGGGGATGTCCATGTCACCTGACTCCCCTCCACCTGCGGACGTGGTAACCCCTGGCCGCGTGGAGAAGGTCCTGATTGGGGTCGCGATGCGCACGGCTGTGATTCGTGATGACGTGCGTGCTTCCCGGGAGGAGCACGCACGTCATCACGAAGTGCACCGTGCCGACGTGGCCCAATTGGGATCGGCCATGTTCGGGGGTTTCCTGCATGTGTTGGCCAATCTGACGGCCCTCTCCTCCTCTCTGCAGGCTATCCACCGGTCGTTCTCCTTGCCGTCTTCCGGCCCAGATGCCACCAGGGCCCCCTGTGGACCTGCACCGACCAATGCAGCCAGCTCGGTGGGGATCCCATCCCTGCCACAGTTGGGAGTCGGAGGTCCAGCAGGGGTGGACAACACAGCAAGTGGACCCCAGCAGATGGAAGATGTGACGGCATCATCGGGCAGGGCACGTGCACAACGGCGTCGGTGGTTTCCATCAGCTTGGATGCCGTCGTGCTGGCAGAGGCAGTGGCGTCGGAGGCAGCAGCGGGCTCGACGTGGGAGGCATCATGGCTCGGGGCCATCAAGATCAGAGGGGCAGGCATCGACCGGAGGGCAGGGCAACCCTGGGATGGTGGTGTGTTGCGTGTGGGAGGAGTTTGGCCAGCGGATAGGTGCGGAGCGGCAGCGGGCGGAAGAGGAGCGGCTCGCCATGGTCAGGGCGGAGTTCTCCATGCGTCGGGCATTGAGGCGGGCTGAGTGCCTTGAGGAAGCTCGCAGGGAGTTTGAGGTGGACATGGGGTTGTCCCTGCGAGACCTCGGGGCCAGGACAGAGTCCCGCCTCCAGGACATCGACATGGAGTTCGATGATGCCCTGGCCAGCAACATCACCAAGTGAACCGCAGGACTTGCCCGCTGCCTTTGTATATAGTTATTTAGTTAGTTAGTGCTAGGTTTCCTTTATTTATTTTTAAAATTTTGGACCGCTCGGACAATGGCCACTTTTTTGTACATATATTTTTCATTAGTTAGTGGTAGGTTTCATTTTTGGTGTTGGGCTCATGGACCCTGGAACATTCCTGTATATAGTTTGTTTTTTTGGGAGATACATTTTTTTAATTTCTTATTGTTTTCACCATGACGTAATGGTTTTTCATTAATTTCCTATGACATGATATTGCTTTGGACAAATTAATTTTAATTTTTTATTCCTTTGTTTTTTTGTTTATCACTTTTGTTCTCGGACATGGACCATTTATTTACTTAGCCACATCGTTGTATGTTTGAAAAGTTCACTTATTTTTGGTATTTAATACATTTTTTATATTTTCTTACACTTGTGTTATTTTCTCATTGGTTTGTTACATGTCATGATATGGGTTTTGACATTCACTTGCACCCATTGTGTATGTGTGTGTGACGGACATGTGTTCTTTTGCATACTTGGCATTGGGGTTGTGTCATGTGATTGCATTCACTATGTGGGTGGATGCAATCCTTGCCTGGGTGTTTGTGCTGGGTATGCTGGCCATTACTGCCATGATTGTGTATCGTCAGGACCTGGGGCCAGGGGGACATGTGTGGGGGCCTGCTGGCAGGTTCCCCACAGTGCTGGGGGGTGGGGGTGGTGGGAGACATGAGTGGGGGCCTGGTGGAGGGTGCCCCTGGTGACTGGGGGGGTGGGGGTGATGGGTGACATGAGTGGGGGCCTGGTGGAGGGTGCCCCTGGATGGTGGGGGTGGTGGGAGGCATGGGTGGGGGCCTGGTGGAGGCTGCCCCTGGTGGCGGGAGGGTGGGGGTGGTGGGAGGCATGGGTGGGGGCCTGGTGGAGGGTGCCCCTGGATGGTGGGGGGTGGGGGTGGTGGGAGACATGAGTGGGGGCCTGGTGGAGGCTGCCCCTGCACTGCTGGGGGGTGGGGGTGGTGGGAGACATGAGTGGGGGCCTGGTGGAGGCTGCCCCTGCACTGCTGGGGGGTGGGGGTGGTGGGAGACATGAGTGGGGGCCTGGTGGAGGCTGCCCCTGGTGGCGGGAGGATGGGGGTGGTGGGAGACATGGGTGGGGGCCTGGTGGAGGCTGCCCCTGCACTGCTGGGGGGTGGGGGTGATAGGGGACATGAGTGGGGGCCTGGTGGAGGGTGCCCCTGGATGGTGGGGGCTGGGGGTGGTGGGAGACATGAGTGGGGGCCTGGTGGAGGCTGCCCCTGGTGGCTGGGGGGTGGTGGGAGACATGGGTGGGGGCCTGGTGGAGGGTGCCCCACAGTGCTGGGGGGGTGGGGGTGGTGGGAGACATGAGTGGGGGCCTGGTGGAGGCTGCCCCTGGTGGCGGGAGGGTGGGGGTGGGTGGGAGACATGGGTGGGGGCCTGGTGGAGGCTGCCCCTGCACTGCTGGGGGGTGGGGGTGGTGGGAGACATGGGTGGGGGCCTGGTGGAGGCTGCCCCTGCACTGCTGGGGGGTGGGGGTGATAGGGGACATGAGTGGGGGCCTGGTGGAGGGTGCCCCTGGTGGCGGGAGGGTGGGGGTGGTGGGAGACATGGGTGGGGGCCTGGTGGAGGCTGCCCCTGCACTGCTGGGGGGTGGGGTGGTGGGAGACATGGGTGGGGGCCTGGTGGAGGCTGCCCCTGCACTGCTGGGGGGTGGGGGTGGTGGGAGACATGAGTGGGGGCCTGGTGGAGGGTGCCCCTGGATGGTGGGGGCTGGGGGTGGTGGGATACATGAGTGGGGGCCTGGTGGAGGCTGCCCCTGGATGGTGGGGGCTGGGGGTGGTGGGAGACATGAGTGGGGGCCTGGTGGAGGCTGCCCCTGGTGGCGGGGGGGTGGGGGTGGTGGGAGGCATGGGTGGGGGCCTGGTGGAGGCTGCCCCTGGTGGCGGGAGGGTGGGGGTGGTGGGAGGCATGGGTGGGGGCCTGGTGGAGGGTGCCCCTGGATGGTGGGGGCTGGGGGTGGTGGGAGACATGAGTGGGGGCCTGGTGGAGGCTGCCCCTGGATGGTGGGGGGTGGGGGTGGTGGGAGACATGAGTGGGGGCCTGGTGGAGGCTGCCCCTGCACTGCTGGGGGTGGGGGTGGTGGGAGACATGAGTGGGGGCCTGGTGGAGGCTGCCCCTGGTGACTGGGGGGGTGGGGGTGGTGGGTGACATGAGTGGGGGCCTGGTGGAGGGTGCCCCTGGTGGCGGGGGGGTGGGGGTGATAGGGGACATGAGTGGGGGCCTGGTGGAGGCTGCCCCTGCACTGCTGGGGGGTGGGGGTGGTGGGAGACATGGGTGGGGGCCTGGTGGAGGGTGCCCCTGGATGGTGGGGGGTGGGGGTGGTGGGAGACATGAGTGGGGGCCTGGTGGAGGGTGCCCCTGGATGCTGGGGGGTGGGGGTGGTGGGAGACATGGTTGGGGGCCTGGTGGAGGGTGCCCCTGGATGGTGGGGGGTGGGGGTGGTGGGAGACATGGTTGGGGGCCTGGTGGAGGGTGCCCTTGGTGACTGGGGGGGTGGCGGTGGTGGGAGACATGAGTGGGGGCCTGGTGGAGGGTACCCCTGGTGACTGGGGGGGTGGGGGTGGTGGGAGACATGAGCAGGTGTGCAGGGTAGTCCCCTGTTTGGTGGGCTGCCTGCAGGGGCCGTCGAGGGTGACGGGACCCACCCAGCCTAATCGCGTGTGTAACTTCGCACGCACCCCTGTAATACACGTACCAAGCCAAATCGCGTGTGATAATTCCCGCGCACCCCTGAAATACACGCGGCCAGGCTATTCGCGTGTGGAAATTCCCGCGCACCCCTGAAATACACGTACCCTGCTGTAATCGCGTGTGGGACTTCCCGCGCACCCCTGTAATACACGCGCCCAGCCTATTCGCGTGTGGAAATTCCCGCGCACCCCTGAAATACACGCGCCCAGGCTATTCGCATGTGGAACTTCCCGCGCACCCCTGAAATACACGCGGCCAGGCTATTCGCGTGTGGAACTTCCCGCGCACCCCTGAAATACACGTACCCTGCTGTAATCGCGTGTGGGACTTCCCGCGCACCCCTGAAATACACGCGGCCAGGCTATTCGCGTGTGGAAATTCCCGCGCACCCCTGAAATACACTTACCCTGCTGTAATCGCGTGTGGGACTTCCCGCGCACCCCTGTAATACACGCGCCCAGCCTATTCGCGTGTGGAAATTCCCACGCACCCCTGAAATACACGCGCCCAGGCTATTCGCGTGTGGAACTTCCCGCGCACCCCTGAAATACACGCGGCCAGGCTATTCGCGTGTGGAAATTCCCGCGCACCCCTGAAATACACGTACCCTGCTGTAATCGCGTGTGGGACTTCCCGCGCACCCTTGTAATACACGCGCCCAGCCTATTCGCGTGTGGAAATTCCCGCGCACCCCTGAAATACACACGCCCAGGCTATTCGCGTGTGGAACTTCCCGCGCACACCTGAAATACACGCGGCCAGGCTATTCGCGTGTGGAACTTCCCGCGCACCCCTGAAATACACGTACCCTGCTGTAATCGCGTGTGGGACTTCCCGCGCACCCCTGAAATACACGTACCCTGCTGTAATCGCGTGTGGGACTTCCCGCGCACCCCTGAAATACACGCGGCCAGGCTATTCGCGTGTGTAAATTCCCGCGCACCCCTGAAATACACGTACCCTGCTGTAATCGCGTGTGGAACTTCCCGCGCACCCCTGAATTACACGCGGCCAGGCTATGCGCATGCGGAAATTCCCGCGCACCTCTGAAATACACATACCCTGCTGTAATTGCGTGTGGACCTTCCCGCGCACCCCTGAAATCCACGTACCCGGCCAAATCGCGTGTGAGACTTCCCGCGCACACGTATTTTTTGTCAGCGTGTCCGTGTTTGTGGGTACCCCTTTGCACCTCATTTGTCCTGGAGGGCCACAGTATAGGACATTCATCATGGCAGTATATGGGTGCTATTTGTTGGCGCACCTTTTGGCGCACATTTCTTACAGCCGCTGAGACGCTACCGCCTGCTTTCTTGTGGCGGTCGTGTTTGTGCCTGTGCGCTGGTTTGAGCGTGCGCTTTTTTGACCTATTCTATTCCATGAATACGTGTTGTAGGCGAGCGTGTGGGCGTTCTGCGCACTTTTACCCTGTGCTTCCCCCGTGACGCCCACATTTTGGCAAGTTGTTCCCCATTCCGAGTGTTACGCCCCGTGTTCCGCCTACTTTTGTTGCATGCGCCGCGCTATGTGCGATTTTCGCTGTGGACTGTGCGATTTTCGCTGTGACCTGGCGCACGCTGTTAGATGGCCTGTGCGCCAACGTGCGCCGCGCACTTTCTTATCGCACGTCCGATGGTTTTCTCGCGCACGGCCTTCCATGAATCGATGTGCGCTGCTTTTCGTGCGATTTTCGCTATTCCACTGCGATTTTCGGTATTCCACTGCGATTCGCACATTTTTGGCCACTGCGCCGCGCTAATTATTCCATGAATCGGCCTGCAAGTGTATCGAGAAGACATAACATTACACATTATTCCGATGATATTGAGATGAGGATCAGTATATTGAACAAAAATGCAGATCAAGAACCACATATACAACCAATGGAATAAAACCCTCATCTTAATAATATTTCAATAACATTATGTGGAGGTAAAATGTAAACACTTATAATTGCACTCTCTTTTGGAAAAAGTTCAATAAAACAGAGAGAAAAATGTTCTATGTTCTTTCCGATTTGCAATTCAAACATACACAATTTCTGCAAATGGATTGGGGTGAGGGCACGCAGATGGTATGAAATTCAAGAGCTGATTGGTTCATGAACAAACAGATTGCGAATCACATGTATACTACAGAAATCCTTACATTTCCTCACTGCTTTGCAGAGAGATTGAGGTAGCCACAGTGAACACTTTACCAAATTTATGCTCAGTGGAACTATTTCCTAGCCAAACCTTTTCCCTTTATGTTTACCTGTTGTTTAAACCTTTTCTGATGTCTGTTTGTTTTGATTTGTATTCCCTTTTTACAGATGTTTTTTACCCTTTTTCTTTACTTTATTTTCTTTCATAGTGATTATTTTCTGGAGTTGGTGGCGCAACATACTGTAGTACCCTCTAGCAATGAAGAGATCCACCTTGTCACTGTCCCTGAAGTCAAGGAGGATGTTCAGTAGATAGAGCTGCCAGCTCCGACCATGAATTACCACTACAGGAGATTCACATCTTACCTGTTCTGGAAGTACTTCAGTGTGCCTAAAGACAATCCATTGTCAGTCATCAAGAAGGGACATTGCACATTTTGTAGCAAGGTCCGAAGAAGAGGGTTTTCCATGGTTCCTGCTCAGAACATGGGCACCACAGCATTTGTCAACCCCCTGATACATTACTACTGGCGGAAAGTGGTGAAAGTTTCCAGAGCATGCTTCGGCAACAAGAAATCCACCTTGGGTGCCATGCCCTGCAACCCACCACTGGACCTGGAACACTAAAGAAGGTGTCATATTCTGAATCTTAATCAACTAAATCTGGCACCAATGATGTGAGTGTTGCCATTGCTGCCCCAGCGTTGGACCCTCCATGCCAACTCAGGTCTCCAAAACGTGGCATGGAAGTGGAAGTGGAAGTGCCGTAGGAAAATAGCAGTAAATGCAATAACCTTTTAGGCGATTGTGGATGTCTGGGTGGCGCATGGGTGAAATTGCTAATAGTTTTTTTTTTCCTTTGAGCTTGTTTACTCTGTTTTTCTGATTTTAGGCAGTTAATTAAAAAAAACTAAAAAACTAAGAGAAAAAACTTGTCACAAAAGTATGGCCTCCTCTTATTCCTTCCTTAACCCCAGAATGGTTCAGTTCAAAGCCACCATGAAAGGTGGCTTTAATATTAAGCATCACAGCAACAAGTTTACCCTACTGGTAACCACCCGCTGCCCAAGTTAAAGGCCCAAATGAAACAAGGTCCCCTTAACATAGGCAGCAGTATGATTACCAGCAGCCTCAGCCCTTCCACACAGATTATGTGCATTGTCATATTTTAATTGAAAACCCTTAGCGCCATGCAGGAGCTGAAGGTATTTAATTTGAAAAAAAAAATACAATTTCCTTGCAGCACACTTCAGCGCCATACCCTACTTCTTCAAATCGTTTTCTCTGTTCATGACCGTGATATAATCAACAGGGAACAGTCACACCATGCATTTTCTAAGGGTGTTTAAATTGGAAAACAAAACCACGTTTACCTTGTGGCACACTCTGTTCCATGCCCTACTATCTCAAATACATTTTCTCTGTTGATGACCGTGACAACATGCACATGGAAACAGAAGTCAAAAATTACAGGACAGCACAAACCCACACATCACGGTCATATATATTTATATAAAAACTTTGTTAAAGGGACATTATGGTTAAGTTGCACTAATATAAATCAAATTCAGTGAAAAAAGCAACCATAACTGTGCCACCACCGTGCACTGCTAAGACTAACACCCAGGACATCAACGTTTTTTCACTGAATTTCATGGGTTTTTGTTTGTGAAACTTAACCATAATCTCCTTTTAACAAAGTTTTTTCAGTGAATTTTACAGGTTTTTATTAGTGCAACTTAACCATCCCTTTAACAATGTTTTTTTCAGTGAATTCCATTGGTTTTTACTAGTGCATCTTTAATCTGCTACAATTGCCTTATATTATACTCCCCCCCAATATGGCAGATATGGAGTCCGCAAACTGTGCGGTAGTCAGTGGATGTTGGATGGTATTTACAAGGCTCAGAATCATAGGGGAGACCCAAAAAAGATATATCCGTCAACCAACAAACAGATGTACCTGAAATCACAACTAATGTTTACAACATGAAAATATACTTTTTTGTACAAACACTTATGTTAAAAAATACAAATTATTGTTTTATTTCGCACAAATTACAATGGAATGCACCAATCACAAACCATAACTGTATACTTGATATAATCTCCTCACTACACCTCTGCATACAGATTGAGAAACAACAGGTGCTGAGTGAACAACAAAGTATCACTAAACAATAAGTGTATTGTATTTATTTATCTATTGTTCACGTTCATTATATAAGCATTTGTTATAAGACATAAGCACTTTTTTTTCTCATACAAATGGAAAGCACACATGCGTGGTTAGAGAACTTCACAAAAGAAGAAATGAGCAATGTTATATAATACATATTTTAATGTAAACAAATGATGTAGTATGTACACACCTTACTAAAATAATAATTTCTATTGTTTTTACAAATTATGAACATGTCTGAAAAATTGAATGAACTGCGTTAATGAATTTAAGGAACTTTAACAGTATGTCAAAAATCATATAATTAAAAATGTTCCCTATCACTGTCCTTCTTGCACCTGGCCCCTTGTCCTCACCAATCATCCCCATCACATTCTGAACATTTTAATCAAAGACGCTTTGTTAATTCTCCGATTTATGTTTGCCATTCCGATAACCCATACCTTTCTTTAATAAATACATTTCTTATACTATAAATGTATTGTGCATTGTTGTGTGATATGTCCGATTTTTTTTAACTCCTATTATGAGTCCACAGACCCTAGGACTGTCCGGAGTGTCCACACTCAAAATGGAGGTGACCCAGAACAGGGGCAATGCCTGGACATGTCTATTTTTGTGTGACACACTTGTAATTAGTCTGTGGACACCGCACCAGTCCTACGGACACCCATCGCATGCGCCGTGCACTTCCCACCTGATGGTTGTCCACGGACGGCTATCTGGACCGCAGACGTCATCATGTTACTGCACCCCTGCAGCATGATGGGGGTGTCTGCGGCTGCAGACAATTCAAAAGTGCTTTTGCAGCCAATCTACGGTGTTTCAAGCAGAAAAGTTACCCCTGCACAGCCCTCAGACCGATTGTGCGTTAACCTGGCAACTGTTTACAGCTTTTCAAGGCCCTTTTGAGACTCTGTAGTCTGTGGACAGTACAACTGTCGGTGGACGGTTCCTCTTAGAGGACTCACCCATTACTTTTCCTCATTCTCAATCTGGCTATCCAGGAGAGATCATCTGCTTAACTGCTGTGCAGATTTGTTTTGAAGAACTTGTTGTTGTAGAACTTGGCATCTCTTATGGCCATCACTTCTTCCCAAATTCGTCCAAGACACCCCCACCACCTCCATCATCATCTGGAGAACCTGGAGAGGGGAACAGGCACAGTGATACAGAATAGGAGGATCAAGAGGAAGAAGAGGATGAAGTGGAGGAAGTCCCTGTCACCAGTACTCTGAGTGAATCCTGGGTGTGGCCATTTTTCATGAACCTTGGAAATGTCCCAAAGGCTTGTGCAAGCAAGTTGTACTCAGTAGTTGGAAACCTGGCTTGTATTCCTTCGGCGCTACTTCCATGAGGCGCCACACCAAATCAACCCATTTCACTGCTCTATAAAAGGCGTTACCTTTCTCAGGTAAGAGCAGGTTGAGTTCCTCCACCCCATCATCTTCAACTGCACCTGTCACCACAAAGGATACTCCTTTCGGGCCCAGGACCTCAGCGCCGGCTTTACAGGCCATACAGAACACTGTTGATCCTTACCTTTCAAGGGTCACAGTGCTATGCATGTACTGTGAAGCACCAATATGTAGAGGGGAGAAGTTTCTGATTGCTTTGGTATGTGCATTTAAGGAGAATGAGAAACACTGCCACCTACCTGATTAATTCCTGCCTAACATCTTCCTCTCTCCACCTGCCCCTTTGTCCCTGTGGTTGGTGCCCTTTCCCTCCCCATACCTTGCCTCTCCTGAAAAAAAGCGAAAAGAAATACTAAATTGCAAAAACACAAAAAAGGGGGAAAAAAGTCACAGGCCCCTGTGCAGCCTGCATAGTCCACAGCACGTCAGTCCGTGGATATATCAAACATTGCAGGCATGGGGTGAGACAATCGAACTACTTTTAATTGTTTTACATTAAAACAAGGTGCCTCTCAACCCTTTTTGTGTTTTTGGCTTTTATATATTTTTTTAAATGTTTGGTTCTACAAAGTGAGCTAAGAAAACATTTTACTGAATTTAATTATTTCTTCTCAGTTTCACAAAAACTGCTTCAAAATATTTTCAATGTTTTCCACAAAAATCTGATTACCCACCTCAGTTAGATGGACTCCATCTCTTCGAAAATGATTGAAACTATCAAATGTAATGTTCTCATTACATAACAATGTCATGCCAACATATCGCCCACACACACCTTTATTGACATTGCACCTTGCTTTTTCCATTTGTGGACCAAATGAACTGAAGCACATCCACATCTTTCTCTGGGCAACGCGTGATTGTTTTTCTTCGAACTAGGAAACATTTCCTTCGAATTCCCTAATGTCTCCTTCATTGTAAACTGCAAAGAAATTCCAGTAACATTCCCCATACTGTCCCCTCCACAATGACCAATAATAATGTCCGGATGTTTTAATTCAACCATATTTGCATAGTAGTTCTGAACGAAATGTTATATACCAAACTATTGAAAAGCAGAGAAAGCAGCACTTTGATATGAGCGAAAGTAGTTTGCAATGTAATTTTTAATATCAAACTATGCAAAAACAGCAAATGCCTTATGTAACAAAACCAAATGACTGTAACTTAAAACGTGTGAGTCTGTGGAAAACCTAGCAACCTGATAGGGCAATGTTGTTAAGAAGTAATACCTACACGCAATGCCCAAGCCAAGAGAGACTAAAATCAATGCAAATTTAATGCAGCAGATATTACCAATGTATGAAGGGGTCTAATCAAAGGTCCATAAGTTGTGAAACCTGTTGACCATACTTTGTACAACATATGGTTAAAGCAGTTATAAACACATGTTGCCAAAGCCAAGGGACACGCATAATAAGACCCTATCCTTGTCAGTAATTGGTTACTTGTGCAATGGGGGAACAAGAGTGGCAAAAAGCTGGCCTTCGGGAAAGGATATCCAGAAGGAGAGGATCAGAATTTACAAAAGAGTATTAGATAGCACCAATGTGAATCTTGTTTTTCCTGAAGAGTTGATAAAAGCTGTGAAGCTGTTGAACCTGTTCAGGCAGGAGCGTGTACCCATATGGCAAACCTTCGGAGGAATAGGTCTGACATGGAAGTAAACCAGGTGAAGTTGAAGAAGAGCTGCAAAGTGGTCCTGACAGAGACAATTTATGTTGTTTGTGGTGCTGAATCATTATTGTATTGGACTGACATGCATGTTCCCCTTTATTTATTGTATACAAAAGTGTGACGGACAGATATCCTTTGTTAGAGTGCTTCCTTTAGTTTGTTTTAGGCAGAAAAATCCTTCTCAGGGTAGGATTAGCTAGACATGTTTCCAACGTTCTAATTTAGTAAAAATGGCATTTGTTGAGAAACCTTCACAAAGTTGTCTGCCTCACATTTCTGACCCTCACAATACCCTTTGAAGTAGACAGAAGATCAAGCATGGCACAGAAGATAAGTTCACTGTCTCTTCCACCCTAGACATCAGGTGTGAAGGCCAGACACTATTTCATCTCTTAGCTTGGATGGTTTCATCCCAGCAGTGTGCACTTGGGACCAGTTGTAACCTAAATGCATTTCTATTGCAAAAGGGAACCACTTGCAAATCCTTGAAAAAAATGCAGCAAACTGTTTGGATGTAAAGTTCAGGCACACCCACACTTTATCCTCATTTACGTTCTGTGAGTTCCACATGGACCAAATCCTCAGTGATCTAGCCTCCAGAAGTCCAGGGCATGATGCTAGTCACGGCACCAGTGCCCATCATGGTGTTTGTCCAGAAAGGAATCAGTCAGAATGCTAAAACAACATGGCACTTAAAAACATTAAGTCAACACCTGGGTTTGACACACCAATAGGAGCAATCATTGTGGGAACGCCACCTGATAAATGATCACTTAGGATCACAATGGAATAATGTTTTTCTTCATGGAAAAACAATTCTGGCAGAACCTCTATTTAGCAGGGGTAACCTCCTCATAGATAGGATGATCAGTGCTCCATAATAATCACACCTGTGACTCGTACCCAGATCCTCAGCCTGATCTCCTGGCAGCACCAAGATACATGTCCCTTGACACCGGGTGAGATTGAACTCCAGTGTGAGGGGATATCGTAAAGAATCAGTAAATTTACGTTAACTTTTGTCCCATCAATGGTCCTGCTCTGATCCTGGTGACAGTTTTCCACACTATCATCCCTATTAATGCACACAATCTTATATTTTATAAACTATATCAAGGAATGTGGACCATGTGGTGCTCTAGACTCCGTTTTATGCGGCTTCATCGACCCCTGGGATAGAACCCCCCTGGTCACTCTGCACAATCTCCCCACAGGGAACTTGTCAACCTTCAGCAGTACACACCTGCCTTAAAATATTCAAGTAATGACACCCAGATTCACAGGCATATCTAACTCACAGTGCTGCACATCATGTTTTGGGATACATTTCATGCTCCAATTTAGGGACCACATTCACCCACATAGTCTTTCTTACTTTAAGATGGTATGCCCTCAATGAAAATGAAATACCTGACCGGCCAGGTGGATGGAGGGATAACTGAGTAAGCCCAGTGCATCACATGCTGTTTTCTGATGGGCCCACCAATGGTATCGGAAGAACTCCAGGCTACCCAACATACCATAGACAGGAAGCAGAGGATCAACATATGGGACTGCAAGATAGATCTGTCCATTAATGTTGTGACAGTAATAGTGCCAGACAAAATTGTACTGCCCCCTATGCTCCTTGCATGCCTGCATCTCATCCTATCCATGTGGCTTGGACATCTCGTGACACATATTGTAAACACCCCCTTCTTAACTCATATCTATCCATCAAAAACATGCACATCAGTCTGTTGCTTCCTGGCTAGGTTTGTGCTATATGAAAACCCAAAAACAAATACTGCGGTATTTCTTGAACATTCTACCATTTCAAGTGTCACTCAAAATTCCACTTGTTCATAGCCCTTGGTAATACCGGGGAGGTTCAACATGCCAATATTACCCCATGTCTCAGAGGGCACATGGCTTCAAAGAATAGGACATCAGAATGAGACAAAATCTGACGGTGTCCTTAGCTGGTGCACAGTGCCAGGCTTGTCAGTACATGATAATGCGGAAATCACAGCTGAAAAGGAAGCTGGCAGACAACTATAAACTCACTCCATACATGGCATGGCCACATGAACCATTAGTTTCTATCAAGCAAATTAGCATTTTAACACAATCCACCAAACACCTGCAAAAATTCAAAACATAATTATAAGAGCCAGATTCACGCAAGTGTTAGTGGAGATATTTTAGAAGATGGGTGTTCAGAGGTGATGAGTGACACGAGAATAGGGAAGCTGTGCGGGGGCAGAAGGCTTCAGTTTAGAGACAGATAAGAAGGAATTAGTGAGACGAACTAAGTACAATAAGAGTAGAAGAAATATGGAGGAGATGTAATCTGCAGTCAAGAAGGAGGACGAGAGAAGAGTTGAAGAAGTGGGAATGTGACAAATGTACCAAGGGACCCAACAGGTGTATAGGGATAGTGGGGTGAATATAAAGGGATTTGTGGTAGGTTCTTTAGGAATGTGAACATGGCATGATGACAAGGCTGGAAGTCAGATTGGGCTAGTGGGCAACAGAACCAGGAACTCTAGGCAAGGAGATGGGTTCCATATAATAATATCCCCGAAAATATGTCTTGTGACAAAAAAGTCACTTTTTATTGCAGATACATTATTGAACATGCAGGGGACACCCCACAACTCCTGTTTTTTTTTTTCACACAGGGCGCAGGGGACATTCCTGCAACCCGTCCCCATACATAATGTCACCATATATCATGTGGCCAATGGCTTTTCCTGGTAACATTATGTATATGGACTTTATGTATGGGGACATTATTACCTGATACCAAAGAGATGCTCAGGAACAAGAGGAGGTTGTGCATCCTGCATTTGTATTTGTGTTCATTTGAAGAACAGGGATGTCATGTATGATTGGAAATTACTTACATTTACACATTTACAGATAGCTGAGGCAATCCCACGTAGGGAGCCTGCATAATACCACAAATCCCTTTGGAAAATCATCCTAGAACTGCCTCTGGTGAAGAGCCCAGCTGTATTCACTATGCATGTGCCAAAGTCTGAGAAGCCCATCTTCCCAACAAGAACACGTCGATGAAAGCTGGAGGACCAGGAGACGTAGGGCATGTTGCATTGCAGACTGAGACTAATGCAGAGAAGAGAATTTTTTCCTGGCCACAGAAGACTTTGTCATTGTGGATATTGGTGCACTTAAGTGTTTTTCCCCTAACTCTGTACATATCTCGGATACACTTTTGTTGACTATACTGGTTTGGAAAATTGGTTGAAATAACTCAATGTTGTTATACCTCAAAGCCCTCTCCAGCTTTCTGAGCATTTAGCTTTCCACGTAGTGTTTGAGGTAATCCTCCTCCAACTCACTAAAGCTAGTGCTCCAAGGGCTATATTCAATTAAAGACATAAAAAACTCCCATGTACAGAGTCCAAGAGAGTGAGAGCAGGATTGGCAAAGCTGGTGACGTGCCAATATGGCTTATTCTATATAGGCCAGATCGCCTATTTCATTAAAGCGAATCAACAAATAAAAGAGCAACACCGGGAACTCTAAGGTAAACTAGTAAATTCTCATTTCAAAGGTCATGGTTATTCCATCGGACAACTAAAGTTTCACGTTCTGGAGGAATGTCAGCTGGTTTTACCATTGCCGTATTACCGAAAGCGGAAATAAGGCACCGCCAGAACGGGAAGTGCTACGACAGCCATCTTAAAGAAGACAATCTATACAGAATCCACCATATCTAGTTGCCATACACTCCCAAAACCTGAGCTAGCAGCATGGCACAACACAGGAATGCATGCCTCCACAAACTCCGCCGGCATAAGCCAAAGTGCACTGAGCCAGAGCTCACTGCGCTCGCTGATGCTGTCGTGGAACATACTGTGGATCTATTTTGATGCAGCCAGCGAAAGGCCTCTGCACAGACTAAGGCCGCCATATGGGGAGTGATCATGGCAAGGGTATTAGCAGTAGGCACTGTACCCCGCACTGCCAGGCATTGCCACAAGCATTGGGATGATTTAAAGGTGAGGGTGCGCACCATAATAACCAGAAACAGGAGGATGAGTGCTGCAACAGGAGGTGGAAAGGTTGAGCCCCTCAAACTAATGCCATAAAGGAGACGCTCAGCGTCATCCCCCACATGGAGGGCATTGATGGGATAGGCAGCACAGAGGCCATAGCTGGGTTCCACAGTGATGCAGTTGAGTTCATCTGCCCCCATATACATGTGAATGCCGTGACACTGTGGAAGCGTCCCCCAACAGAGACATACACCATGGGCAAATGTGTCACCACATGGCCATCACAGGAAATGCACACTGAGGACACTCTTATGCCAGGGGCTGCAGGGTAACGTAGCCATGTACATGCACCATAGGTGACACATGCATACCAAATCAGGGACATATGAGAACCACCCATGCGTGCTGTGTACGACCATGTCGCCAAGTGATGACCCACTGCACACATGAAAACATGCCACCTTGGCAGCCCCACAGATAGTGAGCACATGCATGAACCGTGTGCATCCTCAGTAGGCACTATCACCATATGGAAGTGGCCGCACCCATTGGACCAATACCACCCTTAACAATCATGAAAAGAGTGCGTCTCTGGAATGTTGAATGAGTGTCTTGCAAGTTCACAAACTGTGAGATTGCAGCTTCACTGGTCACTATGGAGACGGTTGTGTCTTCCGTGATGTGCTGTCCCATTATGTTGTTTCAGCAGTGGTCCAGTCTTCCACCAAGATGGTGCCCATCACTGCTCACAACAGAACATATCGAGCGTGAACCACAGGGGAAGCGCGTCTCAACTTTTGTGAGTACCAACACTGTTTTTCTTGTTCTTGCTCCTGCCTGCTACAGCCCCTTGCCTTCCCCATTTTTTCCACCTGATTGCTGTTTCTCTGACTGCTCCTGCTCCCATTCTCCTTCCTTCCCTTTCCTTGCTCCTTTTTCTCTGGATTCGCTCCTGGACCAGTCCCGCTACGGAGCCTTACCTTCACTACTCCACCTTTAGTGATCCTTGCTATGGAGTCTTACCTTCACTATTTCACCTTCAGTGATCGTCCCTCTCAAGTGGACTGGAGTCCCCTTAATTCTCCTGTGATCCTGATGTCCAGCCTCTGGAGGGGTTTTCTGACTTGCTCTTTTCCCTCTGGATACAGCACAGAGCCCTAGAAGCAGGTTCTATTTACATCCAGACCCCGCATTCAAGGGTCAAGCACTACTTCCTCCTCCTTCATCTACCGCTTCATCTTTCTACAAAATAGCAGTAAGTAGGAAAGTTCTATCAAATCTCACAGCTTGAGATGCCCACATTAAAAAAAAAAACTGTTATTTATTGCAAGATGGCACAGATACAAGATATTGTCAATGCGATGCAGTCGTTGTCTCATGAGGTACAAGCTTTAAAAGCGGAGAATGGCACTCTGCTTCAAATCATGGCTGCAAAATATACTTTGGGTGTAGACCCTCCTGTATTCTCCCCTAACAGCGAAATTTGATGGGAGTCCAAAGAATATGCCTGCTCTGTGTTTGTTATTCCTTCCGTCCTCTATCATTCTCCTCTGATAGACCAAAAATAGGATTCATTGTCTCCAACCTAACCAGGAGTGCTCTTGCATGGGCCACCACTCTGGTTGCAACGGATAGTCCAGTAATTAGGGACAATACTTCCTTTTTGCACTCCTTCAAGGAAACAATTGAAGAACATAGATTACTCATATGGCACAAGAATCCTTACTGGACTACACGCAGGGGTAGTTGGACATCATGGCTTACGTGACCAAGTTTAAGCAGGTGGCAGCTCAATCTGGATGGCCTGTGTCAGCACAATTCACACTGTTCAGAAGGGGCCTGAATGATTCTTTGAGGGACAAATTGGCCCGGGCACTGCATCCCAGTACTTTTTCAGAGTTGATAGCTCTCATTCTACAGATCGATTATCGGAAGCTAGAAAGAAAAACAGAAAGGAAAAATCCCTGCTCTCTTGGACAGCGTTCGTTCATTTGAGAGAGTCATACACCAAAACCTGAACCAATGCAATGAGGACCATCAAGGGGTCCCCTTTCTGACGAAGAACCAAAACAAAGGAAGGACAAAGGATTATACATGTATCTTGCATCATCATTACATCTTCTTCATGATTGTCCAGTAGTACCTTCAAGGCTTCAGGGAAACGGGAAATCCCACCCAAAGTAGGAACTATGGGTTGTGATGTTGACACAAATTGCCCCTACAAACCCCTCTATGCCACCAACGATTTAGCAGTGTCGTTTGTGGTTTGGAGGGTCATACTGGAAACTCCATCCATCGGCAAACAGAGAAACCCATGGCCCTCATAGACTGTGGTGCAGCCAGGCTGTTCATGGACACTGAATGGGCCCAAAAACATGATATACCCTGGAAAGAAAAAGATGTGGCTCAACCTGTAGAGGGGTTAGACGGAACTGCACTCAGTTCCAACCCCATTACTGCCCACATGCTACCTGTACATTTCACAATCAACAACCACTGAGCATCTATCGTGTTTGATCTAATCAGGGCTGCACTTTATACGCTTGTCTTGGGAATTACTTTGCTACAATTGAACAAACCCACCATTGATTGGACAGATCATTTTATACACCTGGGTTCTCCTTAGTGTAAGGAACACTATTACCAACATGACCAGAACGATCGTCCTGACCATGCAACCTCTACTGATCTTGGGTCTTCACATGTTAGTATTGGGTATATCTCCTTAGTACCCACGGAATATCAAGAATACATCGACATCTTCAGTGAACAATCTGTTTGGGTCCTTCTGCCACGTCATGCATATGACTGTGCCATAGAAGTACAACCTGGGGCAGTTGTTCCATTTTGCAGAATGTTTGTACTATCAGAAACTGAGAAAAAGACCCTAAAATAATACCCCCAGAATAACTTACAAAGCGGTTTCATAACCAAATCCATGCCACCTTGTGGGGCCTCTCTCTTCTTTATTCTGAAAAAACATTGCCAGGAGTTGCAGCCATACCTCGATTCTAAGGGTTTAAATGCTGTTACCATCAAAGTACCCATTGCTGCTCATCCATGACATACTAGAGGCGGTTAGAGGAGCAGTAATTTTTATTGAATTAGACCTTCGGGGAGCCTACACCTCATATGGATATGCAAGGGTGACAAGTGGAAAACTGCATTTAGAACCCCCTTTGGCATATTGACTATAAGGTTATGCCATTTGACCTGACCAATACTCCTTCTGTGTTTCAATGATTTGTTGACCATATATCTGCTGACGTGCTTTTCCAAACAGTAATTATCTACTTGGATGACATCCTCATGTATTCTCATTCCATCCACAGTCATATAACTCATGGCAAAGAGGTCATATCTGAACTGCAGAAACATCAACTTCTGCTTAAACTGGAAAAAATGCCTCTGTTCTCCAACCAGAGTTCCCATACCTCGGTTACATTCTCACAACGGAAGGGATACAAATGAAGCAAAGAAATCTCAAGGCTATACTTGATTGGCCTATTCCCTGATCCATAAAAGAGATCCAATGTGTACTTGGGCTGTGTAACTTTTATTGCAAATTCATTGATCAGTATGCTACCTTAGTCCTACCCATCACATGCCTTTTAAAGAAAAACGTCCCTTTTGTATGGAATGAACTACAAAAAAAAAGCCCTTCTCTGCTTTGAAAAGATCCTTCACTACTGCTCCTATTTTAGTTCAACCTAATGTTCAAAGACCTTTCATCCTTGAAACTGATGGTTCTGAGGACTCCTTAGGTGCTTTGCTATTAGAAGAACAAACCGATAAAATAGAGCACCCCATCGTGTATCTGTCTCACACTCTATCTGATAGTGAAAAGAATGATAATGTTCCAGAAAAAGAACTGTTAGCCTTCAAAATGACATTCAAAGAATGGAGACATGTGTTACTCAGTGCACAATATCACGTTGAAGTACGGTCTGATCACAAAAACCTTAAAGTCTTACAGAACATGGAATGCAAAAACAGCTGACAGGCACGATGGACTTATTTTTTTGCTCAATATCAGTTTGTCATCATGTACATCCCAGGATGCGGAAATATTATAGCAGCCACACTTTCACGCAGAGACGTATGTGTTCCCAGCGCATGTCAAAAAGAATCTATGTTATTTCCTAATACCATTGTCTTGCACATCAGTACCTTCCTTCAAACACTCAAGGAGAACACCCATGTCTTTCTTCTAAACAACACTTGGCAGAAATCACTTCAGTTGAAGGATGGATTACTCATGTAATCAAATCAGGTCTTTATACCAACTACTGACTTATAACAACAAGTTGGGACCTTATGTCACGACAGCAATAGCACAGGTCACAGAGTAGTTAGGACCACTCAAGATGTAGCTTGTCGGTATTTCTGGTGGTCCACACTTAGATCTGACATACGTCAGTATGTTACCACATGTCCTGTTTGTGACCAAACTAAATGGTCTACTACAGTACTACAGCCTCAATTGGTAAACTCCAACCCGTTACTCTTTTCAGACATTGGGAAGTTATTTCCACTGATTTTATTACAGACCTTCCAGTATCCCAAGGACACACCGCCATCATGGTGACAGTGGATACCTTCACCAAACAAGCACATTTTACTTCTTTGCCAAAAATACCTAATGCACGTGAGATGGCATGTGTCTTTCTTAGAGAGATATTCCGTTTGCATGGGCTACCTTCTGTGATAATATCTGACAGGGGTTCACAGTATACGTCCCGTTTTTGGTCTCTTGTATGCTCCAGCCTGAGCATCCAACATGCATTAGTCTCAGGATACCACCCCCAAAGCAACGGTCTTACAGAAAGAACCAACCAAATCATGGAGCAATCTTGTTTTTCTGCTACCGTTCCAGAGTGGGTTGCCTGTTACCAACCACAGTTTTTGAATACAGCAACTCAACACAATCTTCTTTACGGACGTCCCCCTTTTTCTGTGCCTATGGATACCACCCATCTGCCATTCCAGTTCCTAAAATTGCTGTTCCTCAAGTACCCTCTGTCGATCAACACTATCCAAGAAGGACATAAAACAGCTCTCATACAGCTATAAAGATCACGAGAACAAATCAAACTTTATACTGACAAACATTGTTCCTTGCAACATTCCTATTCTTATGGTGACAAAGTTTGGCTATCCACCAAATACCTACCTCGTAGATTGAAACCTTTCAAACTTT
The DNA here is from genome assembly GCF_040938575.1 of Ambystoma mexicanum. Classification (NCBI taxonomy): domain Eukaryota; kingdom Metazoa; phylum Chordata; class Amphibia; order Caudata; family Ambystomatidae; genus Ambystoma; species Ambystoma mexicanum. The sequence continues at coordinate 953,968,856 of NC_090937.1, read as the reverse complement.
CTCTGTTGTACTTGGGACCATTTTGCATCACTAAAGTTATCAAGCATGTGGCCTTTAGAGTTTTATTATTCATTGCCTCTGTCATGGCAATGGATACATCCAGTTTTTCATACTTCACTTCTGAAGCCTCACCACCTGACCGGGAAAGGATATACCAAGTCAGTACGACTCCAGTACATCCAGTTTTTCATACTTCACTTCTGAAGCCTCACCACCTGACCGGGAAAGGATATACCAAGTCAGTACGACTCCACCTCCAGTCTTGGTGGGTGGCACCCCTGAATATGTGGTTCATGGGATTTGTGATTCTCGCTTTTTTACAGGTGGCTGCCAGCATTTGCTTGACTGGGAAGGGTATACACCTTCTGGAGGCTCCTGGGAAACTCTAAGCCTCATATATGCCCCGGATTGATTAGGAGATTCCTTCAGCTACATCCCTGGAAGCCTGGCCCTGCAAAACCTGGGAGGGGGCAGACTGTGAGATCACGGCATCATTGGTAGCTATGCAGATAGTGGTGTCTTCTGGGACGTTGCTTCGGCAGTGGGCCATTCTTCCACCAAGATGGCGCCTGTCACTGCCCGCAACATATCATATCGAGCGTGGACCAGAGGTGAAGCCCGTCTCAATGTTTGTCAGTACCGACAGCTGCCTCTGATACAGAGAGAGTACATTGGGCATATGTGCCATGGCGTAGAATCTAGCCTTTGTAGCATTCTCCTGTGGCAGGGTGATGGGGAGAGTGATGAACTGTCCCAAATGGTGCAGGCTTGCTTCCAAGTACATTGGAAAATGCTGGCTGTGAGATCCAATGCAGCATGATCACAGTATGCTTCAACATGCCCATCACCAAGTAGTGCAGGACCGACACCAGCTTTGCCAGGAGTGGAATGGCTGTGCTGATGTTGATCCTGCTTCCAATGTCCCTCTAGATCAGGGTCAGCAGATCGGCAATAGTCTCCCTGTAAAAATGATACCAGATGAGTATCTGGCCATCTCTCAGGGTCCATGGTGAAGCCCTGACCTGGGGTATGGGTGCTCTCTTTGCTTGGCATCCCCTGCTCGTCATCCACCTCATCCTCCTCTCCTCTGCTACATGCTCACTGAGATGGTTCTCCTGCACTTGTAGGCCAATGTCCAACTGGACCAGCTGCATGTTCACCCTCACACATACCAAGGACAGCATGGTGGTTTGGGAAGCGTGTTTGGGGTGGGTGTGGCCCTTATGAACCACTCCTGAGTGCATTGGATACACCTAGGTTCATTGGGTGCACCTGTAGCCTGTTTTCACTCGCCTGTATGCATTGACTTCCAGCTTTCGGGTAGAGGTTTGTCCGCTGTGATTTTGCTGGTATTACCGGCACTATTAGGTGGTGTTACCACCATATTCCTTACTCATGACATGCCGGTAATACTGTTTTGCCAGTAATTCCATTTCCAGTTGTACCATCATCAGATATACCGTTGATAGTAAAACTAGCGCAGGAATGACCGAATCACTGGCGACAGTATTACAAGCAATCGTGTTTCCAACAATGATGTTACCAGTGACTAGTAATTCACTGGTTTGGTAAATGTGGCAGTATCCGTTATTACCGCCACTTTTCCTGTATGATGGCTAACTCATAATATATAGTATAGTAGTAGTGTTTTGTGACCTAATTTCAAAGAATCCTTTTGAATGAATGTATGTATATAATTTATCCTCAACTACCTGAGGAAGAGCATCAATTATGGGTTGAATTGTTGTGGGTAAGGTAGACAGAGGGACATGTACTACTACGTACACCGTAATCACTGGCAGATTGCCTTACTCACAAGATGACTGTGACTTAGGAATTGATGAAGATTGGTTACTCCCCATCCTAATATGATGTAGTCCATATCCTTTTGTGAACAGTAATCCTCTCCAGATAAATTGGTGCACCAATTCGAGGCCCACCTTGTTTTTGTTGCCGATATATCACCCTTTTATTTAGCACCTCATTGGCATCAAATTTAAATGATTTCTCTGTAGCAATGATTATTGCATTTCCTTTCTCATGGACCGCTGTGCTCAGTTTAATGTTTTCAATGCTTGAAATCAGTGTTTTCAGTCTCAAACAACTCCCCTCCTTATTTTTCAACATACTTGCTGTGAACGTTCTAAGTTATTCTGGTGTTTGAGATCACGTGTACGTTTGCAGCAATTTTCTCTTTGTATTCCCCAGACACTCCTGTTTCTGCCACTGTGCCTTTAGCAATATATGTATTTACCCAAACCAAGCCCCTTTTGTTCATCAGGACTAAACTAGTCTGTTATCTTACTTTAAGCATTCCAGGACCTTGGGGCACTGGGTTACTTTATCCACTGTTTGCTCCTCCACACACTTCTTATGCTACAACACCCTACAATTTCCCAACTCAAGCAATTGTCCAATCTCACTGTCATGTTGTCACACAGATGTTCCCAGTTGCCGATTCCTTCAAACATATTGCCAGGGCTACCTGGGCTCATCATTGAACATGTGCAGCAAATGCAACAGACAACAAAACAACTTATGTTAAGTTAATCTTGGGTTTTACAGCTCTTTACCACGATGAATGACTCTTGTGAGGGCTAAAAAACGAATAGTCTATGCTATCCTCAAAAGGTGAGTAGCACCATGGCCCACATCTGCAGACTATTTTACCCTGCAGATGTTTTCCTCATGTTTGATCATCCTCATGCTTCTGGAATTTCAGCATTCCCTTTGAGGTTACTTGGCCCATCATGCTATTCTGATTTCCTGAATCATTGCAGTTGGAGTCTCCCTAGTCACTGGCCTGTCATTCACTTGCCACTTTCTGCTAACTATTCTTCTGGTCAAAACAGACTGCATATGGTTTTGAGACCCAATTGTTTGCAAGGACTTTCTAGGTGGGGCTTGGCGCTCCTCTCTTCATGAGGATAGCCACCGTAAATATATATTTGATCCTCAACTGTGTTAGAATGCTTATGGCAAACATTTTGGAGGGCTTGTGACAACATGGGCTACTGTATCTGGAACTGCCATGATGAGCCACTATGCTAGATTCATTTCCATGCCACCTGCATATGCCACACTGTGTGTCTGCCTTGATTGCTCAGCCCTTGACGTTTCCATAACTCTATGGTAAGAATGCTTCCCCCTGTTTCTATTTATTTCTATGGTTGAGCAGCACAGCAAAGCTGATGAAGTAACTTCATTTCCACACAGTAAGATAACCCCCCACCCCCGTGCAATGAGTTTAACGCAATACAATCAGACGGAGAAATTCAAATTTGCCAAGATAGGCTGCCCATTTAAACATAATTATAATTGGTTACTCATAACACATTTAATACCCAGAAGTTTCTTAGTGCATACCAGAGATCGAACCGATGTTGCTTCAGGTCATCTTGCTTCCAAGGTGAGCCTGTTGCCTCTGAGCTATCCTCCCGTCCAAGGCGTGGGGGTATCCTTTTGGTTTACTGAGGTCTTGCTCTTTTCTTGAGCCTCACAAATACTCTCAGACATGGTTCACAGCAACTCAAAGAGCTCTGTATCTTTGTTGCACTGCAAGCTGTGTAAGGTGTGTGGTAAATTCCCAAACAATGCCAAAGAAATAATATGTTTAGGGTGGGCTCTGGACCAACATCACAAAATAGCAATAGCCAAAGCAACCACCATCTCAGCTGTTCTCACTCTCCCCTCCCACCTCAATCCAAACCTGCTTTTTCTTTTGTATGGTATTGCTGAGGTCCATGTAGCTAACTGACTGTCTTCAACGTATTTGCCACATTCACAGTGCAGCACAGGGCAGAACCAAACATATGGGTTGTGAATTATTTGCTTCAGAGAGATGCGTACAGCCTCTGATATCACAACCATCACTACCTCGCTGAAAACAGCCGGGGTGGCCATTTCAGTACCTTTCCCTGCAAGTCATCCATCATACGTCCACAACTTACCAATTTTCATTGCAGTCTATTGTTATAGCCTCCAAATCCAGACTCAAGGAAAAAATACAGTCCATTGAATGCAGGCACCCCAAATTCTACACACATACAACTCCGAGCACAGTTACGTTTGCAAAATATGATAGGAAAATACCTGGAGTTAAAAAAGAGAACACGTTGTCTCAATGAGAACACATAACAATCAAAAAAGTGGGTCGGTGGAATATGATGACACTGGTTAAGTAATAATAAATCATTTTACTGTCATAAAATTTCATAAAAATCTTAAGTCAATTCATACCTTCATACTTATCCACATTCAAAAATACATTCAAACATACATCAATAAGACACCCCAGTGTAATAATAGCAGCAATTTGTATTATTCCGAATAATTTCGGTTAGCCTTTCCTATAGTGACCCAGTCCATAGTATCAGGTGTCGTTATGTAACTAGTTTCAAATTTCACCAGATATTCCTCACAGAGACCACATCAAAACAGAGCATATGAGAACACAGACAGAGCATCACAGGTAGCTTTGTAATGTTAATCCATGACCCACGGTCGGCCATAAGGAATAAATCCAGGGCCTGTTTGAGGTACAAAGTCAACACGGAAATGGCTTGAGGCTGACATTTAAGAAAAAGACTCAACAAATCTATACACAGCCAAATGTAAACCAACGTAACATTATATACTGGTATGTGGGGGCTCAAAGAACCTGCAGTAGATGCTCTGCCACAGGACAGCCATTAGAAAACACCAATGCCATATTTTCATAAAGGCCAGGAAGAACATACCATGTTCTGTTCTTGACAATTATTGCATGCTTTCAACTCGAGCAGCTATCGCCTCCGTCTCCTGCTCCTGGGGCTTGGACACAGAATCTGTGGACCTCACACACCATGGCCCTCAACCCCAAGTTTTGGTTACTCCTGTACTGAACTCTTCCCCACTCCTTTGCCCTGGGGGATCGAGTATTATCTTTTAAGACTAGTCTGCGTTTTCTGATAGTGGTTTCTCTGAGTGTTCATGTTATGTTATTCCATATTCGTGTACGCGTATGTCCGATGCACCAAATATCGAGATGTGTCCAATACATCATATTCAATTGTAAAAGGCGTAATAATAATAATAATAATAATAATAATAATAATAATAATAATAATAATAATAATATAGCCATCTGAAAGAAACACATTTTTAATCCAGGAATCCTATATATATATATATATATATATATATATATATATATATATATATATATGTATATATATATATATTTCTGATCAAGCTACAGGAAGTAGCGAAATGTGTCGTCCCGTGGATGGCCTCCGCGAATAGTTGCCAGGATTGGTATGATTTTAAAATTATTTTTCTAAATGAATTAATTTTTCGAAATAAAGTCTACATTTTAAACACGGAGCAGTTGGTTTGCACCCCCCTTTTCAAGGAAACCCTACATTGGAATTCATTTACACCAACCCTGTGAATTGCGGCTCAAAATTCCTACAAAATGTAATGTTTTGCAGTTGCGACCGAATGAGAATACAACAATGAAATAGAAAGAAACAGAACTTTTCCGTTCTGCTTGGGAAGCGGCTACGCAATTATGCAAATACAGAAGGTCACCTTCCAATTGTAAACATGAATCCTCATTTTGCCAGCTCAGGTTTATTGTCTGTGGCTGTGTTAATGCCAGTTCCCGAAGCACAGCATGGAGGCCTTCTCTGCGGGATATGAATTCCCTGAGACAAGGGGATCTGGCAAAACACTGGTGAGCCATTCCCCAGCATCGAGTCACGGGCCCTAGGTCTGAACTTTCGCAAATACTGCAGACACTTACAATTGTGCCTTGACGCAATTTCAAGATATGTGTTCTGCAGTATGTTTGAAGTGATGTGAATGTTCTTGTCACCTACTGAGTAAGCATACAACAGACAATAAGTTGGAATGATGTCATGTTTAAAAGTGGCATACATGCCTGAGTCATATCAAGACCCAGTTGAAGTGTGTTTTATTAAGAGGCGAGGGATGAGATTCTTCAAATACATATTTCACAAGCACACAGATGGCTTCATAAACTCTTATAACCCTTTCCACTACAACTTTGCTAGATAGTAAACAGTGGCACCTGTGGGGGCTTTGCCCTTTACTTCCGGATGCCCTTCCTCTAGACTAGTCTCTACCGGACTCTGTGTGCATGTGTGGTCTGTCCTCCATGAGTACATGGGTGTATGTTGGCTCCAGAAGTGGGGTAGTCATGTGTCGGCTTCCAGTGCAACACAGGACAGACAGGAGACTGATGTCTGTTTCTACATCTCCCGCTTTTAAAGGACTGCATGAGTACAGCCCAGGTCTGTTTATTGATGGGATGTGACATCATGTCAATACCTGTCAACTCACATGCTTTTTGCAGGTGACACCCGCCATAGAGTCTGTTCCCTCACCCGTCAATACCGTTGGCTGTCTATAGGCGCCAATAAAGATCTCACTCACAAAAGCAAAACCACCTTATGCTACCCTCTTTTTCATTTGAATAGTTAGACAGATATGCATGATTGTGTGCGTTGGGATTTTAAGCTTAACATGCACCAGCCGGGGCAACACACAAAAAAAAACTAGTGCTCACACACTACATTCCCTTCAAAGTTGCATTACATTTTTTAAAGGTTTCACACTGAATAGAGTCTAAATATAGTTAATGCAATTTTTGTTTTTATTTTTTTAATTACGAGATTTAATCACCAAAGTGATTTTTACAAGATAGGCATAGAATCAATAAAATAAAATTTAAAAAAACAAATGAAGAAGACGAAACAAAAAGCATGTTTATTTATATTTAATGTGATTTAGGTTTAAAAATAAAACGTTACACATAAAAAATAACACATCTAGGTAAGACAAAAAAAACAGATGTACAATACATATAAATTAGACACAAATAACAAAACAATAAATACAACTGAAGTGCAATACATTTAGCACATACCAACTGTCGTCTTCCCAGTTTATCTTCCTAAAACGTTAGCAAGCTTATGAGATCATCTGGAGCACAGACATATCCATTAGAAAGGGCAACCATATCAATTAAAGTTCAGCATCCATTAGCATCAGCCAACTGGCAGAAGTTCATACATAATCAGAAAGGACATGACTTACTTCTTATTCTTTCACAGATATACGTCTTTCGACCTCCTTCCAAATTCCACACATTTCAGTGTGTAGCCCGTTATTCTTAGAATTAATAACGTGTTTCCAGAAGTACGGTACTTGATAATATCTAGATGATGGGCAAATCTACCAAGATGTAACATATATGTATTACCCAAACTGGAGCACTCAATGAGACCATGTTTAGCCGTCTCTGGATGATCTTGTTAATGAACTGTCCTCTGCAAAAAGTAGTTGCTATGATGCGAACCACGAATGTGCACAGGGGTGGTGTGTGTCTATGCAACAACACCTACCCATGTCATAAGTGGATTATGGGTGCATGTGATATATTTCTATGCTTTAACTGTGGGCTTTGTAGACTGTCCCTGAGCGTTCTTGTAAAATGGCTTAACTGCAAAGTGTCAATGTCAGCAATTACCGTTATGACAAAGACTCCAGCTGTGGTGGTTCTGAATGTTACTGTGAGGATCATCAATGAATAGGGGATGGTGAGTAATGATTCTGAGGACCATGATTTGTTGTGATTTTTACAGTATAACACGCCTACTGTTAGGACGTTTCCAGGGGTGTTTCCAGCCTGAATCTCTCTTTCAGACTAATGTATCTCTTTTAAAGGTTTGAATAAACCAATAAAAAAAGACTAATGTATCACTGTCAAGTTAATTTTGTTAGAAAATGTTAATTGTATGAAGGGGACCATCAATGCTTACACTTCTAATGTGTTGCCAGTCCCCTGCATGCAACGTTAAACACTCTTAAAGGATAGTTCCGGGACTTTTTTTTTATTGTCCCTACGGTTCGGCCATGTGTTTTTAAGCATAAATCGGTAGATCGTAGAAAACTTTCCTATGGACCTTACCCGACTTTTCGTCCATTAACGCACTCGAAATCAGCCGCCATTTTGTGATAATCCTATCATTTCCCCCCATCGACCTGGCTCACCTGCGTTTGCGGCACTAAATCATATCCCCCGCCCCTGAAACAGACTTTATCAAAACATTCATATTCCCCGCCTCTATCCGTGACGTGACTTTGCTGCGTAGGCAAACGCGCCCAGGCGTCTTCTACGCGACTCCACACAGAACCCGGAAACCAACACAGATCAGCTCACAACACAGCGCGCCACAATTCGGAATATGAAACTGTACTTTTAAATCAAACCGCAAGATTGTAAATTTGGTAAAGTACATTTATTGGACATCAAATGTTTAGAGAATATTCAGCGATTTGCATTTTTCTTTGCTCTCGATCCAAAATAGTTCATCTTGAGGCAAGCGATGTTCGTGTGCAGTACACAGGGTGTTGGTTTACGATAAAATAAGCTCTTCGGTCGCACTGATAATCGCATTGCTGTTCCAACAACGAGGCACTAGGCCACCACAATGGTATGTATGTTGCATCTAGCCATTAGTACCGCGTAAGGGCATACTTGTACTTGGCGATCGTCCCATAAAATGGTCAGGGTGGTAACGTTGTTCACGCGGAGAAGCAACTGGCGGTTGTAAAAGCCATCCGCCGGTGTCTGGTACTCGTGACACAGACAATAATGAAGGATGTACCTGTTTTAAAAACATAAAAAATGAAATTAGTCTCACCATCAGATCTTTATTAAAATTATTCATTTTATATATTAGGTCGGGAAATTATTTCATAGCTAGGACAGTGCAACTGGGTATTATACGTCATTTCCAGTAACCCACCCCCTCTCCTCCGCCTTTTTCAGAGCCGCCTGAGCGCCAGTGGACCACTTCATCACTGATATGATATAATATGGCATTTGCAACGCGCCTATACACAATTGTTTCAAGGCGTGGCGAGGCAGGGAGGGGGGGGCAACAAGGAGAAGACAGACAACGATCCTACTAGGCCAGGTGTCATTCAGATCGCGCAAGTGCAGGGGTAGAGGGAAGGTAAAAGTGCAAGGGGAAGGGGAGGGGGAAGTGGAGTACAAGGTAAGTAGCATAAAATAATAAATACATAGGGCCAGCTGATGGCGAGTGCAAGGTAAGTGCAGAACAAGTGCTGGGAAGGGGGGGCTGTAGGATACTGAGACAGTCCCCCAGTGCAGGGGTTGACAGGGAGGCAGTGCAGGTGGAGAGTGGAAGGGCCCAGGACCGAGGTCGCAGACAGTGGACCAGTTGTAGCAGGGGAGAGGGAGAGAGAAAGCAGAAGCAAAGAGGAAGGTTTTGAGGTGCTTCCGTAAAAGGAGATGGTTCTCCTCAAGATAGTGCGCGGTACAAAACAATATGCCACATAGAACGAACAAGTACAACTTAACCCGTCTTTAAAGCTACTGTATAGTAATTAAATTGCGGTATAAACTCATCTAAAGAGTTACTTACATTATATTTGCATTTTCCATTGTGTCTGTGCGTAGGGCAGCCCCGAAATACCACTCCTTCTATGCCGACGTTATTTCTTCTAATGAACGAACATTAAATGGCTATCGTTTCTGAAATTTTATTCATTATCGTTTCTTACATTATTGCACCACACCCCCAAAAAGAAGTCTTTCGGGATGGCCCCGGCCTGTCAAGATCAAATAACAAAAGAACCTTATACTGAGTCGTGGGCCATTCCGGCACCCGAGCAAAAAATCAAAGCAGCTGACCTTCACTTTGAACGAGCACACATTCCTAGTTAGCTACATTCAGTGTAAGGCCATCTCACAGGACTTGAAATTTACACTCCATCTTTGCATTTTGTCTGCGTGCTTTGCAGCCCCAGAGAACCATAAATATGGAGACATTCTATATTTTTTGAAAAATGATTTATATTACTGTTTGGTTTAATTTAATGCGCAAATGAACAAGGTTGGATAGACACATTGCATGTACACTGAGCAATCACTTTTATTTACACAATACATAGCTACACATATTCAATGGGCCTGCGACATGAGGAGACTCCAGAGCATAGTCACAGGTGACACCCGGGTGGTTCGCACTACTGCACGGTGAAGGGAGGGGAAAGGGTGGAGAGACACATTGCATGTACACTGAGCAATCACTTTTATTTACACAATACATAGCTACACATATTCAATGGGCCTGCGACATGAGGAGACTCGAGAGCAAAGTCACAGGTGACACCCGGGTGGTTCGCACTACTGCACGGTGAAGGGAGGGGCAAGGGTGGAGAGACACATTGCATGTACACTGAGCAATCACTTTTATTTACACATTACATAGATACACATATTCAATGGGCCTGCAACATGAGGAGACTCGAGAGAACAGACAATCAAATTACAATCATTTAAACCGTGATGTGTATTTCTCAATGAGCTCTGCTTTAGGTGGACATGGAACAGAGGCAATGTTGGGTGGCAATGCAGTTGTCCCCTGCACAGGTTCGTTCACAACTCCATGTATGTGCCTATCTAGGACATCAACAATAAGTCTCTCAATAAACTCATATTGCATATCCTCAAACACTGGTTTGATCACCCTTGTTTACTTCTTTTAGTGAAGGCCTTATTGTAGCGAAGCGTCCCTAAAGTTCCAGTCGTCCTACTTTGTTGACGGCCAACATTATGGTTATGTGCCAAGACCGCTAGAAGAGTCCGATTTATCATGCCCTCCATGCCAAAATGCAATCGTTTTGGCCTGTACTTTAGGCACATATTGTGGAACACCTCCAAATCTCCTGTGTGGCAGAATTCCGTGAGTCCCCTCAAATCTCTTGTTATAGTTTTATCAAATACAATCTTTTCAATGGCTTTGTGAGTGGGTGATGAAGGAATCAACCACTTCTTCTTCCGTGCCTCCTCTGTTGACAAATGGCCATGTTCACAATTGTGGAAATGTTGGTTTGTGGTCCAGCGGTGAACGTTGCTACAGTGTAGCACTACTGACCGCCATTTTTCCAGTAGAATTTCCAACGACCCTTCACATGTTTTTGAGCTCCACCAAAGATGGTTGCTGATTGACTTGGACCACTGTGAAATACCTTGCATATCTTTTTTTTTACCTGCAGCCGACATTTTTTTATTGATTGTTTTTGCAAGATGCCATACGTCAAATTGGTGATTTATATTTTTGTACTCTTCTCTCATTGTCTTGGCAATTGAAACGTGTCTGTCCGTGGCTATCAGGTCGATCACCATTCCCCGCGATTGTAGTTCTTGCAATGATGCTACAAAACCAACTTTCTCCATGGCCACTGAGGATGTACTTTGTGACACCTGCACGACCACCGAACCCACAATTTTCTTACTTTCCATATCCTGAAAGTGGTAAGTGCAGTACTTGGCTGAAAATCCTGGGCTGTCGCACTGTCCATCACCGGCTAGCCTGAACCGTTTGCCCGCGAATGTACTTTCAATAGACATTTTTTCCATTCTCCAAGCTTCGCTAATGGCTGGAAATAGATAATCGGTTTGGTATTTGTAGAACTGAGTTTTCGCAATGAAATGGATTCCCACAAACTGAAAGAAATACTCTAACTTTTTAAAACGTGAACCACTAAAAAGTGCGGCCGCTGCACAAAGTAGATTACCTGCTGGCAGTTGCCCCGGCATGGGTTGTGCAGACCATGAGAACGGATGATATTGTGTACATGTGGCATGTATTTTAAGGTTAGTGCCTCGAATTGCAGGAGTCACATTAATCAATGGCTCCCCACTACTTCCCCACCAACCGAATGCCCACATTTCATCATAATAATAATATCAATCAAACAACTATCGAATACAATGAATTTGGCCTCTTTCCTTATACTGTCACTCTGCATCCCAGCTGGTTCGGCCTGTAACGTTGAGGACATGTCACTCACATTAAAGGTACAATCTCTGATATCGTCTTCCGCTATGTTCAGTGATATTGATGGTGTTTCATTGTCGTCCATTTCATTCTCTTCCATTGCAACATCTGTTCCTTCTCCGGCGATGGGAGAATAAAACAATTTCTTCAACTTTCTCGCGGTCTTAGTTTTTGCGGGTGTGGATTCTGTGAATTGATCTCCGACTGCATCCGAACTACCAGGAGGACATTCACTATCAATGGCTGGTGGTGGTATAGCTCTGTTGTCAATCACTTCATATTCTTCCCATTGGCACGATGCATCTCCAGTCTCAAGTCCCTGCCAAAAGGTTTGACAAGCAACATCTCTCGTTCACTTCACTGTCTGTGTAGATCTAGTTCGTACACCCACTCGCAACTAGAGGACAGATTGGAAAAGGGATGTTCAGTTTAAACACAACTTACAGTATTGAACTATTAACAGTGAAAAACAACATAATATAGTGACCAGGACACTAACCTTCTTTTGCTTTATTTTCTTTGAAACTTTCTTGCCTCGAACTTCAACATCTGGACGCTGTTGCTCCGACTCGTGTGTGCATGTCTCCACTTCCTCTTGCGCTGCAACGACTATATTTTCATGATAAGCACATCCATCACGCACTGACGCTCCATCGACTCCCTGAAACATAGAACTTTCATTAGTATGTATAATAATATTGAAAACACAAAATGTATTCGGGGACTAATACCCACGTACATCTCAATAGCAAAACACGAATGAACGCATTGTGTAGAACATTCAAACGACAATTATTCATGCATTGTTGATCTAGTTAGATGGAACTGTCAAGATCCATACCTCGGGCTCCGCATAGACTTCCATTGATGATATTATTGAAGATGACGCTTCAGCAACTCCCTGAAACACAGTAATTGCATTAGTATGGTTTTCTATTTTGTTAAAAAGAACATAAACTTTGTGCAGGCGTCAACGGCTCATCTAAATAGACCTGCACAAATGATCAGTTGTCTAAAATAAATAATGGATATCTAAATATGATTCGATTTGCTCGATCGTTGGAAGTGTCACCACCCAGAGATCTGCATCAACTACTAGGGGTGATGTTCTTGTAGAAGAAGCTCCGTCATCTCCCTGAAACATAGTACTTGCGTTAATAAAGAAGGAAGTATAACGGATGTAATCACGTCATATGATCTCGCTTGATCGAACTGTCAGTATCCATACCTCGAAATGCATAAGAACATCAAGGGACGCTGTAACTGCGGTGCACACTTCTGCAAGCTGTTGCGCCGACCCGTAACTGCATGCTCCCCCTTCTTCTTGGACTAATGCTCCATCGACTCCCTGAAACATAGGACTTTCATTAGTAATGAACACAATATTGAAAAAAGAAGACACATAGGAGGGCGACGACAGAAGGACATATCAATGGCTGAAAACGAAAGAAACATTGTGTGTAACAATCACGCTACAAGAATGCAAGATCTGATGATCTCCATCGATGGAACTGTCCGGAAACGTACCTCGAGCATCTGAGTGACATCAACGGTTGTCGTCAATGCGTTGGACTCCTCAGCATCTCCCTGAAAGACAGTACTTGCATTATTTTGGATAACAATAATTATAACTGAAAACAAAGACTAGAGGACGAGTACTAGGGTGTACCATTAGGTAAAATAATTACACGATAAATTAAAACTATTGATTTACATGCCTAAAACAAGTCAGTGGCAGAATAGCTAAGTAAGATTACCCGATAGGCGCTTGAAGTGGCTGATGACTGCAATAACGACACGGATGGAGATTCTTCTGCCTTCATATTGAGTGGATACATAAATGGGGAAATTATTGTTAGCTAATGCTTGGAACTATACACGTTATTCACATGCGGATAAGTATTTGAATAACTTTAAAAAAATAGAAAAATAATTTGACTAAACTCAGAACATGTGACTAGTTCCTTGCATGTACTGTCTTGAACAAAAAGAAAACATGGATGCAATTTGATGACTACTAGCAAATAGATATAAATTAAAAAATTGGACGCAAAATGATTATGGTACATGGCCTTACCTTGACGAACAAACAGTTAGATGCAGGGATCAGAGTAGTTTCTTGTCGTAGAACAGGGAGCAGTTCACAGGTTGCAAACTGACGAGTTTGCTCGAAGTGGTTACGGAAGTTCACAGAGACGAAGAGCAGATAACCAGCACCTTCACGGGTTGACTAGCAAAGCGCAAAGAAGTTCTCATTAGAAATATGAAGTGGGTTATAAAGAATTCGAAACAGGGGTGTGTTTGTGAATGAATGACGTGTATATGCCGTGGCATTATGCGGTTTGCAGGGGGGCGTCCAGCGTCAGGGGGGATGCTTGGCAGGAGACACGGGGTCTGGAGGTAGACATGGGAACAACAACCCATGCTCTATAGACCACTTTGAAGTGTACATGGTCTTTGGCACCTCTTGGCCTTTATCGCTCCCTGACAGCTCCACTTGCCAGCGCAAGTACCCCGGTGCGAACTGCCTTTGATAGGGCGGGGGGTGGATTGGGGCGGTGGTCGTGCAGACAAGACTCGTTTGCCGCAGGGCCTCACCAAGGAGAGGCCATCTAACTGCATGTAAGAGGCAGGCTGCAGGATCTAGTACATGGAAGGCAGGGGGGTGAGTTTATAAATACCTCACCCTCCCAGGAGAATATATGGGTGCAGTTCACCCTGGAGACCCTGGATGCCTAGGCAGTTAGTCAGCAGCAGGCTGGCCTGTGGTGGCAAGGCGGCACGGGCCAGAGGGGGTCATCTCTGTACCCGGTGCCCAAAAGGATGATTTATTATGATCAACCATATTGATTATTTACCTATAACCATGTTTTGTATCAATAAAATCCAACGGCCTTTTATTGCCAACGCTTGAACAAAGTGGTGTGGTAAGTATTTTTGGGGGAGGAGGCAAGGCCGGGAGGCTTGATGCCAACCCGCAAAATAACATATGTATGTCTGCTGCATATGGGTTCAACGGTTATGTGGATTGAAGGTGGGCGGCCAGCGTGAGGGAGGATGCTGGCCGGAGACATGTGGTGTGACAAGACAAGGCACAGGAAGACTATTCAATGGAGACACACTAGATTCATTTAAAAAATCAAAACAACCATTCTTAAAATATATGTTGGGTTTTATTTTAGATCTTAATTTCAATTGAACATAAATAATAAACATTACACATTGTAAAGTTCCGGTTGCAGCACATCCAGGGAAAATCCGCGGTATTGTCCACTGTCGCTGGGGAAATGTTGTCTAATGGCAGGTACCGCACAGGCAGGTATTACTCTCCGAACGAGGTGTCCGAGCCTCCCGTGAAGCCACCAAGTGAAGCAACGATAGGCCACCAGCCTGTACCACCTGTGAAAAAGAAAGATGCAAACTGTATTAAAATGACAAAACTTTCTTATCAATGTCAATTCAGGTAAAAAATGTCATTCTGCTTTGAAAAAAATTCTATCTAGAAAATGCACAATATGGAACCAATTTACATGCGTTCGAATGATATGTAGATGTAATTTTATATGTGGGAGACGACCATGAAATAGTAGTGGCATCACTGACATCACAACCAGAGTATACTTACTCGTTACTCGGATTACGCGGACGAACAGTGCCGCGAAGTTCGTGCATAAGCACCATCATCATCCTCAACACGGTCCGTGAGAGGCAGGCTTCCCTGAACTCAGGCAGCTCGGTGATGCATTGCGGACTTGGCTCGCCTTCCGAAATGTAGGCCAAGCACCCGGAATTTTCACGGCAGCAGCAGTTCTCCTCCTCAGTTGGCATTAGCTCGCACCAATTGCAAGTGCACCAGGTGGAGACGCCGTCCATGCGACATGGTCCAGGCTCTTCATCCGTTGACTGGTCCTCCCAACAGCCGTCCGAATCCCCATCGTTTTCGCGTGCTTGCCTTTCCAGTAGTTCCTCCTCGGTGTACTCGGGCTCGTACATATACGGCATTATTGTAGCCATTGTGTGGTAAAGAAAGTAAAATAATTTACAGAGATGGTACAGGTGTTCACAAGGCCTAGAAGCGGCGAAGGTAGCTGACCAGAGCACAGAAACGAGTCACAGAATACTCAAATTAACACAGAGAGAGTAATGGAATCGAAAATCTGCTGCTGTGTGTTGTGAAACGGTGTGTTTATACTTATTGAGGAAAGAGGCGTCCTGCCATTTCCATGGCGACACTTCATTAGCTGAGGCGCAGCGATTGTTGACACGAAACGTGCTTTGGCGTTGGGAAATGGGCGGTACGCGTCTGCTGATGTCAGGCTCAGGGGCGGGGGATTTGATTTAGTGCCGCAAAACCAGGTGAGCCAGGTCGATGGGGGGAAATGATAGGATTATCACAAAATGGCGGCTGATTTCGAGTGCGTTAATGGACGAAAAGTCGGGTAAGGTCCATAGGAAAGTTTTCTACGATCTACCGATTTATGCTTAAAAACACATGGCCGAACCGTAGGGACAATAAAAAAAAAGTCCCG